>NW_006799951.1:1359131-1441098 GCF_000485575.1 Poecilia formosa
GGTTAAACTGAACTGGACTATTATTACTTGTGTGGGATCTTTATCAGCATATAGACACTTTTTAAGGAATTTAATCAACTTATTTGGAAATATTTATAGTTGATGGAAGATTGAACCAGCTATTTGGTGGAAGTTTATTCTCTATAAATAATAAATAATCTTTCCAACTACAGTATAAATCACCTTTTGCTCTATTTATTTGTCTCTGGTGAGTTAAATAAACCCTCATCCTCCCTGAGTTTTATCATTAGGTTTTCTGATAAACAGCCTTTATTTTAAATATTGTTTCCCTCATTTTAACATGAGCGCAGCATCATAAATGCTACAGTATACTGCAGCTTGATAGGTAAATGTAGTTGTATACGTAAACATTAAGATAAATATTAATTTAATAGTGAGTATACATGGGGAACTATATGGTTTGTATTTGTTCTCAGACCTGTAATCAGTGGCGCAAAAAGAGGGTATGCAGCGCATGCAACGCATAGGGGTGCAGCACCAGAGGGGGCGTCTTATGTTATGTTATGTTTTCGCATCCACCTGAATAATGTGTAGTTGCGCCACTGCCTGTAACAGTACACTGTTAAATCTTTCAATGTCTTTCAGAACTTTTCAGATGTTTATCATCTTTCTAACCGGCACCTTCCTCACTTTTATTTATGCGTTTTTCAGCCGTTGCTCTGCAGTTTGACTGAAAGCTGACTCTTGAGGACTGCAGCGAAACTGTCAAGAAGTGGCTTCATTACTCGCCAGAACAAGAGGAAGACATCGCAAGGAATCAAAGTGACGCCAACCAGAGTTAAACTGGGGTTACCGCAACTTGTACTGTTTCCCTAGTTCATACAGTACAAAGCTTAACCTCATGGACTCTGTTCTTCTGTGGACAATAGACTGTTGACTGTCCTTTTTGACAGTCAAAATGGAGTCAAATATGTTTAAAGATCTCTCTTTAAATAAAATGTTATATCAAACCCATGTTGTCATTTTTAACCTTTTGTACACAGTTTACCCATCATCTGCCAATAATATAGTGTTTAACACCAGTGAAGAAACTTTCACTGGTATGTTATGATGTAGACCTATCAGACCTAAAAATGTGCATAAATACTTAGCTTTCATTCAATATAAAATCAATGCAAATCTGCATGTAGATCCACATTCAGATGATGGTTGAATCAACATTGATTCCTAACTGCTTCAAGGTAAAATCAACAGAAATATGTGTGCCAAACCACATTCAGATGATGGTTGAATCAACATTGACAACGTCAGTTATGGTTGAAACCTTAACGTTGATTCAACATGCAAGTCACCGACCACTCTCAATGTTGTTTCAATGTCGGCTTTTAATGTTGATTCAATGTTTCCTGCTGACATTGATTCAATGTTGTTTCAATCATTCTGTGCTATCTGGGAACCTACTTTGTTGATTCTGTGGAATAGTTTTATTCAGCTGCCTCTAATTTATTTGAGTTGTATGAAAAGTGGCTTCTAAAATGGAAACTTAACACACTTGGGCAGTAATTTCAGATATGCATTTTTATGTGACAGAGCCGCACTTTGTAGTGCTTATGTGAAAGTGAAAAAACAACTGTTTTTTGCTTGTCTTAGCAGTTCTTGAAGGAACAGTATGATGTATTTTCCAGGCAGATGGTGCCATTTTAAAGCACAATCAAGCAAATTTGTTAAATTCAACAATAAAAATGTTGTTTATATCAAGCATAACTTAAAGAAATTTGACTTCACAATAGGCATCTTGAAATTGGTCTCCGTCTCTTTAAGAAGCTCCTTCCTCTCCCCTTCCAACCCTCTGCCTTCAGCACGTCATTACAAAAATGTTCCTCCCTTATGCCTTTTATAATCAAGCGTTAAACTGAGAAGATCATCAGCTAATGAGATCAGCTGAAGCACATTTCCATCAGGTGTTTGTCAAAGCAACACTCCAGGTTTGTTTTTGATGAGGGAATAACATTAAATAATACAAAGCTAAAAATGTCAATTTTACATAACATCACCTTTAAAGCGCAGGTTGCGTTGGTATTCATCCTGCTTGCTCTGATACCCCTAGAAAATCCTGCGAAACTAGTTGCCTTCACAGTACCCCCTACAGAGCCCAGCTAGGTCTAATTTTAGCTAAGTACAAATAGAGCTGTTCTGTAAAGGTCTCAGAGGTTTGTCGCAGAACATTAGTGAAATTGCTCTATGAACACAGAGGAAACCACCAGACAGCCAAAGAGAAAAAGCAATAAAAATGTTTAAAGCAAAATTTGGTTGTAAAACAGTATTGTAAATTTTGAACTTTTGAGCCAACCTCTAAAATGGAAAGAGAATGGCAGTAGTGTAAACCTACATCAAGCAGCAAAAAGGCCAGTGGTACGTCTTTATGAGCAGTAATTAACCACATCTGAGGAGATCCCTAAACAAAGCAACAATATGGCATGCAGACTGCAAATCTAATTTTCATGTAGCTAAAGTTCTTCCATAAAAATAACACACACCTAGAGTTGCTTTGGAAAACCTTGGATGATTTTTTTTTTTTACACATAAAATGCTTGCATCTAATGAAGTGGTTATGTACTATAAAACTAATTGAGACATGAAATCTACAAACACGATCCATCCAAACTTATTGAGCTGCACTGTGTTGCAAAAAATGGATTCTGTAGATGTGCAAAGTATATGTGTGAAGTCAAAGTACACTTTAGTCAAAGGAGCACCATATATGCAGATGCACTTTGCACCTTTTACTGTAATATTTGAATAAATAAAAATCTTGTGTGTTTTTATTTCAAGTTTGTTCACCACAAACACCCAGTAGTTGGGTAGTAACACTATCTTGTGAAATAACTCCCTTCCTCTGAAACAGAAAACATCTGTGTTGTTACACATGCTTTCACGTGTGGTTGCATTCAGTGCTGATCCACTGAATGCAACCACAGAGTGGGAGTCTGATCCACTCCACTGGAGTGGGTGAAGATAAAGGCCTGGGCTGTCAGCTTTACCTTTGACTGCCCAACAAATAGTTTCTTAAGTTTTATATGAAAAGCTGAAATATCAGTCTGTGTCGTGGACTCGCCAAAAAAATATTAAGTGGGTTCCTAAACAATTAAATAGGTTTTTATTAAAACCCTTTTATTTATGTGTTAGAAAATTGCACAAAAGGAGATAAGGCTTGTTCTTTTTATCTCTTCTCATTCATTGCTTTATGTATTGCTTTATGTATGTAAAAAAACATGCAAAGTTACAGAGCCTGAAAACCTTGGCAAAACCAAACTAAAAAAAAAAAAGATAAATTGACTTGTCTCTACTTTCTGGTCAGCATCACCATGAAACACATTTGCAAAATGTTTTTCACACATTTAAGATTTGGCAGCTTGCTTGCTTCTTCTCTCTTTGCACAACTAAACAACCAGTCAGAGGTAAAGAAAGTTGTCAGTTGCTAAATATTCGTTTTTCAAAAGAAGAGATCGGCAAAATCTGAATTTGTAGATGTGGCTTTATAAAATGTTTTTTTTTTTGTTGTTGTTGTTTTTTTTTACTTTCATTGATTTTTATACAAAACCATAAAAATATCTGATTAGGTATTATTTGTTTTCCCCAACTTAATTGTGGGGTAAAATATTAGAACAACATTGCCAGACAGAGGCAGCTATCTAGTTTTTTGGAGAAAGTTAATCAACGTGGTAAGGCGATTAGTGGGGATTTTGTTTTTATCAGATCGTTGCAGGTTAATCAGGTTTCAGGCAGAACAGAAACACAGCACAGAAACTAAGACTGGAGACTCATAATTGACTTTACATACACACACACACGCACACGCACTCACACTCACACTCGCACACCAGGGAGACAGCGTTTGATGCAGTAGAAATACATTAAATAGTTAAGAGGTTAATTTTAGCTTCGACTGCTAGAATTCTCCTCTCCTATCGGTGATCACTCATTGGACAGAGTGGGGGAGCCAGTAATTACGGGCTCTCTGCCTCAAACAATGGTATTTGCAATAAGTGCCCTGGCAATTAGTAAGAACCTGTCCTTAGTGGAGCACCTGTTAAACTTTGTCAACATAGATTCATTTCTAATTGAAATGAAACTAGCTAACATGTCTGTCTTTTATCCTGTATTTACCTACTATAGAAGGTGGAACATAATACCTTTCATTTGGGAGTTTCTCAGACTGACGTTTATCTCTTACGCTTCTTTTTTGTTCTGTTTTCTTTTTTTTTTCTTTTTTTTTTTCCTATGCAGGCAGAACAGGACAATGGACATCCCCTACCAGCTTACGCTGACCTCATAATTGAAATCCTGGACGAGAACAACCAGGCGCCATATTTCCAGTTTGCCACCTATCAGGGATACGTGAGTGAGGCCTCCCCAGTGGGCACCACCATCTCCGCCAGTGCCAACCTCACGGCCCCGCTGGGAATCATCGCTTTGGATAATGACATTGAAGAGGTATGAACAGACAAAAGCCTTTAGCGCGTTAAACGCTCTACAAACTTCAATATTTTATTTACTTATGTATTTAGTCATTAATTTAATTAATGCATTTATTCATTCATTCATTTTTCTTAAATTAGATGTGTTTCTCAGTATTTATTTATATGCATTCTGTTCATTTCTTTGCTTGTTTTATTCATTCATTCTTTTAGTCATTGCTTCTTTTTAATTATTTACTCATTTGTTCATTTATTTTTTATTCATTTATTTCTTTTGTATTATTAATCCTTTTAATTTTTTACATATTTAGCCATTTATTTTTGTTTTTTCACACATAGCTGGCTCCTGGTGCTACACCTGTGGGTAAAAGCGGGTGACGTTCCATGAAATGACACACGGTGTAATGGAAGGATGTCCTGACCCAATTTCTATTGCTCCAAATCTCCCATTTATTTGAGTCATTTTTAAATGTTTTTTAGTGCCTTCTGATTAGTTTTATGCAATATTAATGGTCTAAAAAATGATACACATCTACACTTTGCAGATGTGCACGCAGGAACTTAAAATATACCAGTATTTTACTGGTATATATGTTATAACATATGTTATATGTTATAACATATGTTGTATGTTATAACATACAACATATTGTATGTTATAACATACTGTATTCTATATAACATACAATACAGTATGTTATATCAGTAAGTAAAGTAAACTAAATCAAATTCAAGGTATTTGATGGCATTAATAATGCTGCATTAATTCAGTGTCACAAACCTAAACTTAGTTTGATAAACAGTTTTTACATAATATCTTTGAAGAGACTTTTTTAATCAATTTTGAGCAAAATGTATGAAGATTAATATATTGATTTAATACCTGAAAAAAACAAATAAAAAATAATGTTTGCATTGCTCCATGAAACAACTTCATCGTGCACACCATCGGGACACGTGTTGTTCGTTTTTCCTGTTGTTGTTGTTTTTTTGTTTTGTTTTGTTTGTTTGTTTGTTTTTTCAAAGACTGATTTTCATGTTCCATACATGAAGCAGAAGTTGCAATAAAAACAAGAACCGATGGATAAAAGCTTTACTCAGGCAGCCCCAATCCAATTATATTTCTCGACCAGATCTTTTTCTACTTTCCAACAAATTGACTCAGGACATCCCTGCTGTTAATGCATGCATCACTCTGCGGAAGCTGTAAACAAATTAAAGCCATTCCTCATTGCTGGAGATCTTTAACACACACATGGAAAATTAAGACTTTTTATTAAAAAGGGGAAAGAAAACCCTAACAACTGATAAAGTGTCAAGCAGGTCTCCAGTTGTGATGGATGTTTTTCTTTATCATAATATTTGTAGTGTTAGAGGAGTGCATTCTTATATTGTATATCAATGAGCCTGCGTGTGTTTGAAGTCCTTCACATTTTTTTTCTTTACTGCTCTTTTTATTTAGATTAATATTTCTGTACAAACATATTCAACTATTCTCTTGGAATGTTAACTTTTCTCTGGCATGGTTTTGTGACTTGATATTTGGGTGTGTAATTTAAAAAAAATATATATATAAATATATATTCATGTATGTTTTTACAAAGCTGACAGATTTAGCAGTTTGGTCTGTGTGACTGTGTTTACATAAAACTGAGAAGAACTGATCACTACCCTTAATTCAACTTTCAAAATATCCCTTTTCTCGGCCCCTTACTTGGAGAAAATGAACAAATCAAAGTGGAGTCGCAGATGAAATCAATAAGCTACCCAGGCTTAATGTTTACCAACCTTTCTGAGGATGAGTCTTTGTTGGCATGAATCGAAGCTGACCAGCAGCAACGGAGCATAATAAACTCCAGTTGTTTTTTTCTTTTTGTTTTTTTTCTGAAAATGGACACAAAGATATGTCTAGAGTGAAATAGACTTTCTTAAAATGTTTGAAAGGATTTTGCCTTCATCTTCATACAGATGCTTAACAAGTGCAGTATGACATTTTCATTTGATTCACAGCTTAACTGCTTGCTTTCTTTTTACAGAAACAGAAGCACCATCTTTTATGAACAGAACAATATTTCTGAATTTAAAGCCAGTTAGCAGTTTACAGACTGTACTTATTCATAGATATAAATTTTGGGATTCCAATGATGCGTTAATCTAACTTCAAATGTGTGCCCATCTGTCCTAATTGTTTTACATCTTACAATTTATTCTGACATTTCAGAATTGTAAAAAATGAGACAACATAAACAGCATTTTTTTTTTAATTACGTTATCATACTTTCACAGAAATTTACTGATGGTGTAACTAATATCATCAGTGACCCTTAAAAATGAGTCAAGTGCCTCATTAAAAACTACAACTACGTGGATGTGGTATGTAAACATTTTTGCCGTTACTGTACTTTAACTGACGTAGTTTAATGATTTTGTCCTCTGCTCATCTCGTGCTTTCTTTTTGTGGAGACACCTGCCAGCAAATTACTTTTTTCCAACACTTCAGCACATCAATATGTATTTTTGATAGGTTTCCGAGTCCCACAGCTGCGACCTTAGGGGGGGAAACAGTGATACAGCACCAGTGTCACCATGGTTACATGTCTCTTTTGGTGTCTCTTTCCTTTGGAAAGACCAAAGACCCTATGGTGAAGATTACCCTGGATGACTACACCACAATTTTCAGGCTGACCCCAACTGGTATAATCCGCTACCTGACTATTCTGAAACCTGTGGACCGGGAGAAGCAGATGACCTATACTTTCACGGTGAGTGTCGAGCTCAGTGCAGGCATCCTCAAAACAGCCCTGAGGTCTAACATCTCTCATTCTGTGTGTGTTATTCTGTTATTGTTAAACCAAGAGGCACTTGGAGATGGATGCCAGTGGATAAAATTTGGATACCGTTTATTATGACACTATAAACGTCATGCATTTATGTACTTTGCTTTTAATTTGGCATTGATTTAACAAATAGAAGCATGTCTTGAAGCCTTTAAAATGTGATCAGGTCTCTATTTCATCAGGTATACATTTGAATAATACTATAATATAAAGAAAATATTGCTCGCCTTGAAAATAGAATAGATGGAATAAAAATTTACATAAAGTCACACTACCTGTGACAATCAAGAAAATACATATTCTTAACTTATTATAAAAATGCAATATACATCAGCCACGACTTAAAAAAAACATTTGACTTTGTAAATTAACTCCTTGATTTTGTCACTTTAAGAAGCTCCTGCTCTTTCTGACACTCCGCCTTCATCACGTCATTACAACATTTCTCTGTTAAGTCATTTACAATGTTCATAGAAGCATTCCACTGAGAAATGGTTCCTATGATGAGGTCAGTAGATGTCCAGTTCCACCAGGTGTTTGCTAATGGCTGCTGCCACCAGTCTGAACGAGCTGTGTGGAAGAGGGGTGCTCTGTGATGCGGAGGCTCAACAGGAGACTGCAGCTCCAAGGAGGAGCTGCGTGGAAAAGGTGGCGCTTGATGAGGGAAAATGTTCATGCATCCAGATTGGCTGCAATGGGAGATTAAATGATTACTTAAACATGCTTTAAAGAATCACACCATCATAACATGATGTGTAGCTCAGAAATACATACATGACACCCCCCTTCCCTATTCTAGAAATAGATTACTGTTATGTTTTTCTCATGTAAAGCACTTTGAAATGCCTTGTTGCTGAAATGTGTCTCTGGACAGTACAGGAGCTGCATCCATAAAGGATTCATTTCCTTGGATTAGTGAGCTCACATTCTGTATAGAAACCGAAGGAGCTTGTGTTTATTGTGTGTGTGCAAGGTTGACCTTTTTCTCTCACTGTGCTGTGCTCAGGTTTGTTTTGTCAATAGACTGTTATATGTGGTTTGTTGTGTTTGAAGCCCAAGTACTGGTAAGTGACTGACAAGTTCTCAGCCCCAGGGCCTGTCTGACAGTGATGATTGTTGACATTGTAAGCCGACTGCTGAACTTTGCAATTAAAACTTCTAATTTTAGAAGGACAACATCATATGTGAAGAACAACATATAAATGTTCCTCAAAAGCATTAATGTCTCTTTTTGCAGATACAAAAACTGGATACTGAAAGCGGATTAGTTGAAGAGCAAACAGAAGTCGATGTATTAAAATAAATCATATTAAAAGTCAAAAACTACCAAAGAGATGGAATTACTGTGAACATTTTCTCTATGGTGTATTCATGACACTCGGTTGTCATAAATAGGTCGCAGTTCTTCAAACAAAGGCTGTCCTTGTGTGAAAGATTTTAATGTTTTAGCACTTAAGACATTGGGAACATTATATGGCAAAACTTGTTTTTATTAAAATATCTCTAGGCAGACATAACTAGTGCAAGACGTTTGTTTACGTACTGTTTAGTGTCACGGGTGTAGTTTGTCTTTGCGTTCCTAACAAGCTGTATCGGTATATTGTACTTTCACATTTCTGTAACAATTCCCAGAATCAATATGCTTCAGTTGTAACCCATGCTGCTATCTGTCTAGGCTCCGCAATACTGTAACGGGTTGCGTAGCATTAAGTGTGTGGTATTCAGTTTTTACGCAAGCGCGTCTCAAAGATGCATTGATCAATGCAGCAGAGACACGAACTGAATGGGTTGTTGAAAATGTGACTTTTTCTTTTTTTTTTGGCAAAATGTATCTATTACTTCACTGTTTTTTTAAAGCAAATAATTAGATAATTTATTAAGAGCAATAACTTCAGTTGAAGCAAATATGTCAAAGTAGAAAAAAAATTAAGTGGTTGTGCTCTCAAACACTGAATAGAGGGTTTATGCAGGTCTTCTTGCAAAGCCTGTTCAATAAAAAGAGCTTTGCCATCTAAAGAATATGAAGGCGTTAACAGTAAATATATTGATGTTAAGATTAAAAAATCTAGCCATCATTGACTTATCTAATAGCATTATGATTCAAGACGTATTGGTTTTGTAAAGTTTAAATCAAGCTTCTGCATCCACCCTACTGAAAATGTGTGCAATTTACTTAAAAGCCTGATTTTTATACAAACAGTACAATTAGAGTGATGCAAATCTCATTAGTCTTTATTTAAGACCGAACAAGGCTATCTATCAAAAGTCAAAAGCATAGTTGTATGATGTATGTCTCTGAAGCACGACATCTTTACTACACATAATTTACCCCTGCAACAAAAAGCTATTAATGTACTGCATATTTTAAGCTTAGCTCTTCAGTTTTGTGGAGAGGTTTCTTGTCTGCATTGAGATGTATATTGTTAGTGTTCCTGACAGCTGCGGGTTCGATCCTCTCTGCTTTCTGCTCTTGATTTGTTGTTCTGCTTAGTCCATTTCCTTGCTCCTTTCAGAAAAGCTGCAGATCAGAGCCGCCACAAACAAGTAAACATAGATTGCTCAGTTTGAAAACCATCCTTCAGGCAAACTTACTGGTAGCAATCGCCTTTGAAGGCATTTCTTTTACTCTCACAAAGTGGAAAATAAACATATAGAGAGGAGTTTCTTAAACACAGTGACATACCAGAACCATACGCCTTTGAAGTTTGAATGAAAAAAGAAAAAGTAATCTATGATTCCTCTGCAAAAGTGTTCTTTATTTACAGGTCTTCGGTTTTCTAAGCGTTTCTCCTTTTTGTGTTTTCAGATGGTGGCATCAGATGGTGTCCAACAGAGTAGTCCAGTAACTGTCAACATCCTGGTTATTGACGCCAATGACAATACGCCCACGTTTGCTCAGGTCTCCTACAGCGTTGAAGTCTTTACAGACATGCAGCCAGGGGAGACGGTGCTACAGGTAATCAATCCAGAGCGATCATTCTCTTCCATTTTGCCTTCCGTTTTTTTTTTGTTTTTTTGTTTTTTTTTCCCCCCATCTACCACTGAGACACTGCACTTTGTCCCCATCACACAGAATCTCTCTTTCAAATGCTTTTTCATGCTCAGTAAGAATAACCACAACAGTCTTGGCCATTGTGTTGACAGGCAAAGCCCAGGAGCGTATCCCTTTGTCTTATATGCAGTCATAACAGACATGGAAGAGAAATTTTGTATTTATTTTTTTTGTTTTTTGTTTTTTCTCTGGCATCAGTAAGTCGTAGTGGAAGGATTCCGTGATGGCAATTTATCAACCCCTCCTACAGCATACAACAGGATTTGGAAATAAAGCGGGATTGCTTTTCTATTACTTCAATCATTTTTTTGGATTGCTCTGTGGATTTGGGTCATTGTTTTGATTTAATTACTACACTGACTTTAAAGGTTTCCATGTCTTTATTTTTATTTCTGTCAAACATATACAAAGACAATCAAGCATGTAGAGAGAACATCCATACCACTTCAACTTTTCTCAGACTTTTCTCAAACGTCAGTGTATTTTAATATGAAGTGTGATCAATCAACACAAAGTAGTTCATACTAGGGAAGCAGAGCACAAATAAAAGTGCGAAAGAGTGCCTTATCTTGAGTTTCAATGTGCTGTTTGTTCAATAACCTTTTTCTAATAACATTAGAGGCCTTTGCAGAACAGCTGTATTTATTCACACAGATGGAGTCTACTTACCAGCTCTGACTGGTTACAAATGCAACCCAAAGTTTTCAGATTGTTATTTGTAAAAGATAGAAGACCATGTGTCATTTTACTTTTACTTTTACTTTATAATTATGCACTGCTCAATCTTGGTCTTTCGCATAATGTTGCAATAAAAAGAAGTTTTAGTGTAACAACTTGTGAAAAGATTAAAAAAGTTATGGTGGCTTTTGAAAGTCAGTGACAAATACAAGCGTGTGTACGCTTTTATAAATCAAAGTACATTTTGCTTGAGCATGTTTTTTCTTCTTCTTCTTCTTCAATCGATCTGTTCTTCCAGCACAGCCTCTCCAAAACAAAATAAAAGAATAAGACACAGAAAAGGTCAAGTTTAGTCTTTATTTAAAAAAAAAAAAAACAGCCAGTTCACCCTGCCCGAAATGAGGCCAGAGGTTAGAGTGTCTGCTCTGACCGCTTAACCGATTTTATAAGCTGTTTATGTGAGCTGGAGTCCCCCCTGAGTGTGCTGAAGCTTATTTGATGTTACAACTTTTACTCCAGTGTCTGTGTCATGGAAAAAGGAGGTCGTGAAAGCTTGGATTAAAGTTTCAAAGCTTTAAAGATACGAGGTCAGCCCCAGCATGAAGGCTAATAATCACGAACAGCGGAATGTCCTTATTGCATTTGAAGTTCGAATGTTGGAGAAATGCGACGTTTGAATTCACTTATTACCTTTCAAAAAAAAAGAATATTTCAACTTTTTCTTTACAAATCTATAATCCGTTTAATGTGAAGCGGGATATGACCATTAATTTATAGTTTTTACCAGTAGAATACACAACTCTTTATTTTTACATAAATGTCACATGTCCATTAAAAAAAATATTATGTTACACAGAAACAAGCCTCATGAACCCCTGTAAAAAAATACATTGGCTGTTTGACTGTTTTATAAGTAATGTTAGCCGTAACCCCCTCAGGTTAAAACTACAAACTGCAGAAAGCAGGCAGATCGTGCTGATAATGTGTCGTACTATTTTTTCTTGCTCTGTTTTCTCAGTTAACTGCATCGGATGCTGATGAGGGGCTGAATGGCCTGGTAACATACGAGATCCTGGCTGGAGCCCAGGGAGATTTTGTTATTAATAATCGCTCCGGACGCATCACTGTGGCGCCTGGTGTCGTCTTATCTGTGGGACGATCTTATGCGCTGACGGTCAAAGCCTCTGATAATGCACCTCAAACCCAGAGAAGGTACAGATATACAACAACTATGTCGTATAACAATGATGAATTAAGAACTTTATTTTGTTGTTGTTAATCATATGGGTCATTAACACGTTTAAAAGGGGCAGATTTTCTCTTTTTCTCAATATTTTGTTAGTTGGTTTCAGATTGTTGTGAACTGTGATAGACTGGTCACCCTTTCACTGATTACTGTTTATGAATTTGTTTTTAATATGCAATATGCTGTTCAACTTGAGAAGTTTTGTCTAGGTTAACACATTGAAATAGATTTCTGAAAAGAGGTTCTGGGGGAATGTAAGAGCAGCTTTATAGATGATTCAGCAATACGAGCATCCATCGATCCATCTCCTGCTTGTCAGAAATTGTAACTTTTGCCAGGATTTTTTCTGGGTTTAAGCAGTATTTATTTCCTGATGTTTATATCAGATTAATAATAAGATGAATAATTATAAAATAACAGATTTTAAGTTTTTCTTCTCATGAAACTTGTTCTTAATTTTAGCTCATATTTCATTAGCCTATTTAATAGAGTGATATTTCCTAATTACTTGTTTTGCTACATTTTTTTAGGAGCTTCAGTATTGAACAGACAGCGTGAAAATACATAGTGTTAGCTTGTGATGTGAATTTTATTTTCATTTTAATAAAAAAAAAAAATGGATTAAAACCATGAGTGGCATTCGGCAATGCAGTCTTTTGACAAAAGGTTGCACATTTAAAGAAATAAAGTGTCAGAATGTAATTTTATTTATATGTATAGCGAAATAACCGGCTGATCTGTTTGGGGCAACAATGAACTTCTATATAGCAAAATTAAATATCTGGATTTATTTGAGTCCATCAGAACCAGAACCTCGAGGTTCTCCATTTCTGAACGTGGCTGCAAACATCAGCGGAGAATTGCCTGCTCACGTCCTGCCACACTAGTGAACAGACCGTAATGGAGAAGCTCACCACCCAGGATTAGTGTACGACTTGGTGTGGGGTTTATTAGACCCCACCAGTTTTTAACTCTGTCCTGTCTGGTGGGGTCTTACTGACCACATATGCGCTTGTACGAGATTTTGTGTGTGTGTGTGTGTGATTTCAGAAACTGGCTTCCTGCTTCTGTTTCTTTTGTATTTTGAAGCTCTTCTGGTCAAGATCCTCCACCACAAAAAAAAAGCAAAGACTTGTAATTTCTTTCATAGTCTTAAGAATTTGCTCTGGTGTGTATTTCATCAGTTTTAGTGTTCACTGTTTGAAGAAGTGTTTGTGATCTCACTAGAAGATGAACTGTAAGTGAAAGCTTTGAGGGAAAAGGTCTACGCATAAGAGCTCTGATGAGGGCTTTGCCTTTGAGTGAACTAACTTTAACATTTTTTCTGAGGTGTGGTGAAGTCTTGGAAATGAACATCATCAGTTAGGCAAAAAAAAAAAATAAAAAAAAAATGTTCAAACAGAAACTGATACCATCGTTGGGCACTTCTGTTATCCAGGAGCTCGATCACTACAGTCTACATTGAGGTTTTACCGCCCAACAACCAGAGTCCACCCCGCTTCCCCCTCCTCACCTACAACCTAGAGATCAGCGAGGCCATGAGGATTGGAGCCATTCTCCTCAATCTGCAAGTAAGTTGCAAATTCACATCCCCAGTGTATGATGCAGGTTCTTGCATCATAAGACACAGAAGTGTCCAAATACTGCTATAGTTTGTCCAGGTTAGACTTGACTGAGAGCATAGACTTCACTGGTAGCGTATTTTGCTTTCATATTGTGTTATGCTTATGCGTCCTATCTCTTTCCCTGTCATGTTCTTCTGTAGGCTGATAGCATTATCTGGTTCTGGTGTCATTTTATTCTTCTTCCAGGCAACAGACAGAGAAAACGATCCAATCACGTATCAAATTGTGAGCGGAGATTCCCAGAATGTCTTCAACCTCTCTCGAACGTGAGTGTAAAAAATTTGTTCTCCGGCTTTATCTACTTGTTTGCAAGTTAAGTTGTAACTTAATCTAGTCTTTAAAAAAACGTATTTGTATGTGCTTTTCTGAAAGAATCCTATTCATGAGCAAAGATAAAATAATTCACTGCACTTTAATATATTTTCTTTTGATTTTGTTTCTTTGATAAGCAAAATACAACATACAAAGACAACGTATGGTTCCTGTGGTTTTAAGAAAGCCTAATTTCATGGTGCATCCCTAGTTGATGCTTTCAATTATAAAAATTTGAGAACAAAATAGAAATATGATTCAGAGAAATATTTTCTTTTTTGCTACTGAAAGAAGACGGTATCAAAGGGAAGAAAGTTGGACAAATTTAGTCAGAATCTAGCTAATGATGCAGCAAGCCAATGCAGAATACCTTGTTTTTGGGGGAAGAAATTAATTTAGTCAGATTTAAAATATGCTTACGTATGTTTACTAAAAGCTGAAGATATATTTTGTTGAAGCAAAGGTTCTGCCAGAGATGCATCATTCCAAATTCAACTTAGGAATCTCATAAGATGCAGAAGTATAATTTTAGCTCATACTGGTTTAACCATCCCTCTGGCCTTACGCCAACCTCACACACACAGTGTATTAAGGGCAAAAAAAAAAATGTTTTATTTATTTCTGTTCTCACAAGGTTTGTGACACGTTCAGTGGAAGCAGCTGTCCACGGCTCTAAGGCAAAATGTGTCATTGGACCTTCGTACACCATTCCAGATAAAGACAGAGAGGGTGCTTACGAACAGGTCACAGCTGTGCCTCGATATCTCACCTCCTGTAGAAGATCTTCCCCTACAGCTAATCTGAAAACACACATCACTACATGGATGAATGTAGACTTTTCTGACAACACATCCCGCTGCTGTTTTAACTGCCCTGTGTACATTTGTGCACGATTTCGAGTTCAGTCTAATTTCTTTTATAGTAACACAAAAACTTAAACAGGAATATGTAACATCGCATTGCTGTTTACGACAGAAAAAGACTATCATTCGTAGTCTCTGCTAGAATATTGCAACAAGCAGATTATAAAATCTGCTTGTTGTTCTCTTAAACATATGACACTGTCGTCTGCTGAATGTGAAAACTGACACTTAGTGAGTCTGAAATTGAGTTTCAGTTTTGTGACTTATCTTGCTTGTCTTGCCTCCAGTAAAGCATTTTTGCCCCTGGGAACTCGCGCCGTCTGCATCAAGTCCAATATAGCATAGAGAGACATGATCTGAGCAGAAAGAAAGATCAACTGTTGGTGTGACTGAGGAGGATAGCCTCCGGACCACACCGCCGACACCCCAGACAATGCTGTTAATAGTGTCCCATACATCTGACAACATCTTTTCATTTATGGCGGCTGGGCAGAGGAGGCGGGATGTTATCGCACATGATCAGTGAACCTCTCAGACTCATTCCAATTGAGTGCAGTGCAGCTATCCAGCTTCAGTGAGGAATAAACTCCCCAGGTTGGCTTTTCTGCATTAATCATTTTGCCTGCTGCCATTATCACCCATCAAGATAATCGTTATCGTGATAATTTATAGGATATCGCCACTGAGCTCAAAGCGCAGGTTTCTACCCTTCTTTTCATATATTAGTGCCAGTCTGTAAAATTAATGTACCAGTTTTATTGTGTTTTTGCAAAGCTCTTTTTGCCCTCTTAAGTCAAGGATCATTGAGTGTGGGGAATATAAAACAGTTCTCTCCCCCTAACCTTGTGGCATCTGTTTAGAGGAATAGATAACATTGACAGAATTTCAGTAATTTGCCTGTCAGAGATGAAAATGAGGCACTGCAGTGTAATGGTGAGGGTCTGCAGAGGAATGGAGTGGTCAGGTTTTGCTTGGACTGCCTCGCCACAAGAGCTTTAAATCAGAAATGGGAAGGAGCTGGGGACAGTGGGGAATTGCTACGGGCATTAATTTAGCACCGAGTTCAGATGCATTCATCTTTCTTTCCGCTTTTCCTTCTGGCAGAGGCTCTCTTGAGTGCAGGAACAAAATTGTTGTCTCCGAGTTTGTGTGTGGCTTGACTTGCCCTTGTGTGTTTTGTGTGCAAACAGAGACACTTCAGTCTCATGCATAGGACTCCATCTACACTTTTTACTTGGAATGCCGGGGCCAAACTTTGTGGCACGAACGAGCAGGAGGGCCCGCTTTGTCTGAGAAACTCATTAGAAAGAAAATGGAAATCTTTTTATCTGTTGTCCTTTTGCCGTGGCCCTGAAGCATGGCTACCTGAAGGGAAAGAATAAGAGAGCAGTTAAGCTCCCACTTGTTCTTTACCCACAAAGGGTGTTCTATGATCAAAGACCATATTTTATAAACCTTGATTTAAATAAAATGTTTTGGATTCTCCTCTTCTTGACTCTTTGATACTGTATCAAAGGTAAAATATGTAATGAAGTTCTGTAAATGAATAAGCTGCTCATGTTTTACAATAACGTAATGGAGGGGAAAAAGTAAAATTTTAATGTGCTGTTCTCTAATATCTGCTTTGCTCTCTATCAACAGGATTGGCCTTTTACTTCTGGGCAAGCCTCTGGACAGAGAGATCACAGACCAGTACCGTCTGATTGTCACCGCTTCAGACGGTAACCCTGGAGGGGTGAGGCACAAATCTTTTCACGTATCAACTGGATTCATTTAGAGAGCTGCTCTCTTAAGGGAAACACAGAATAATAAAAGTGCTTGGGTAGGGATTTTGATCTAAAGGTTGTGATTTTCATCAAAATGCATTTTGTTGCATTAACTGTCCGAAGAAACTAAATTAGAGCCAAGGTTAAATAACAACATTCAGCTTTTTAATCCTATTTTGTTTTAATAATTTTTTTAAAGGGCGTCCCATTTATGGAGGCCCTAGTCCTCGACGTGGACGTCACACGTTCGAGTCCCGGCCTGATGACCTTTGGTGCATGTCCTCCCGGTCTTTCACAACCCACTTTCCTGTCCCACAACTGTCAAACAAAGTCCACTTAAGCCAACAAAACTTTTAATTTAACAAAACAAATCATGTTCTGGCTGGCTGTGTGGGACTCAGAATTAATGTTTGAGTTGATCAAGTTTATTTTCATGAGCAGAGGGTCATGGCTTCCGTTCATTTATGGTGCTCCATGATGGATGGATGGATGGATGGATGGATGGATGGATGGATGGATGGATGGATGGATGGATGGATGTGCATATATGTGTATAAAACTATTAGAATTTGTTCCATCTTAAATGACAGAGAAATGGATAAGAAAGGAGAAAACAACGGTAGAAAGGTGGGGAAAATTAACTAAGAGAAGAGAAATAAGCATAAAGAGAATACAAGTTAAGACCCTAGAAGTTTGCCTTGACACCTGCAGAGAGAGGAAAACAAACAAGATCGAGAAACCATAGCAACAACCAACACATTGACACTATTGAAAAGTACACCATACAATTTAATACAAGATATACTCAGTGGCAACCGCTGCTCAACGTGTGAATATATCTGGAAAAACACCTGAATCTAAACACCTGTGGGTGTGTATTTGGGAGTGCGTTTGTGTATAGAAGGTTCAGTTTTGGATGTGACACACACATGACTCCAGAGCCTTGGTGTCCGTTCACCACTGTCCACTTTATTGCTTTCAGGTTTTAAATTTCCAGTTACACATCGTTGCCACTATTGCTAGATGCAGTTGTGTATCACCAGTGGTACTTGTACCACCGTTTGAGTTCAGCAGGTCTGTTATTGGAGTGAAAAGTCTGATTGTGTTACTGCACTTAGAAACCAAGAAATGACGGTTAATAAAATTGTACTAGGTTTCCATTTTTCATGCTGTGTTCATTCAGAGTATAAGAGAAGTCTTTTCAATTTATTCAAATTAGAGACACATGACTCACCAATTTTTTATCTTTACAACTGGTAGAGAACATCAGTTCATTTCCTGTTAATTGTTGGATCTTAATACTGGCAGATGAAGACAGACATTAAACCTTTGAGAGTGTTAGAGCTGAAAAGTTTTTTTCTTTTTTTTTTTTCCAAGTTTAATTTCTCAGTGTTTACTTAGTAATGTTTGTATATGTTAGATTGTTTTTTTTATGCCCACCTGCTTACCTGACTTCAGATTTTGTTTTTCACTATTTCATACCTTTAGTTGTTCATGGCTTAGTTCATTTTATTTGAATGCCCTATTTCTTTTAAAAGATCCTACTAAAAGTTTTATACTGTATTATTTTTTCATAATATAGCCGTGAGTCCGCATTTAAACTAGCAGAATCAAAATTAGAATATTTACTTAACCATAACCATAATGTATAAGTTGCAGTGTAAAATTTGCACAAAGTTGAGACCTGCTCATTTAAAATAAAATAAAAAATAGACAAGTAGGCTCTTAACAGGACATCTCAGCCTTGAGAAAGAAAAGACATCAACAAACATTGATGCTGCCTGCGGTTTCTCCCTTTGAGAGCTGATAATCACGTAAACTGTCTTAATTTAATTAGACTTCACCTCAATTGGCTCACTTTTCAGCAGCTGCCTTCATTCCAGGCAGAGGTGAAAGGCACTTTCCCTTTTAAGATGCAGTGTATGATGGGCAATGAACATTAGCTGATGAGCTGTCACAAGAGTGATGTTGATTGCTGACCCCTCACCTGCACACTCGTAACTTATTGGCAGGCATAGTGCATCGGACTCTATGTTCCTGCGTTTATGTGATACGTCACAGAGGGAGAGAGGCACAGTAGGACGGCGCCTTGGTAAGAGTGAAAATAGGAGGTAATTGAGGTCCACGTAGGTTGATGCGTCAATTCCCAGTGTGAATTTACAGTCTAAATGTTGTGCGCACAGCTATATAAAGATTTTTTTTTTTCTGTTGCACAAAATCTTTCTCATAGAGTGTATTAACGTTTGATTTGTGTAGGTTCTATGTCACAGCTAGAGAGTAATCCTGTTACAACAGCAAGAAAATTAAATGAGAGGGGAGAAAAGGCTTGTGGGAGCGTGGAGGTGAGGAACTCATTCAGTGCTGCCATTTTGGCCAGAAACACATAAAGGATCAGAAGTGCAACGTTGTATTTTTTTATAGATTTTTTTTTACCTATGTTTTGCTTTATATACTTTTTTTGTGCAAATAGACATTGCGAAGTTTAGGTGCCACAAGGAGGTCAAAAGTGAATTATATTTCTTAACATCTCAGATCTTGAATTTGCATGCAGGCAACATTGCTTCTTCAAAGTAAAGGGTGATGGATCTGAATTTTGATATTTAATAGCAATTACATGAGTTTTCGCCTCATATCAAAAATCAGCAGCCGTAATCTCCACTAAGCTGTTTCCTTGCTCTCTGAAAGTTTAAATAATTGATGCCCCTGATGCAGGTGGTGCGCAGACGGCAACGATCAAACGTTCACTGAATACTTTCATGCAGTTTGCCTTATTTGTGTTGTAAATATAAAGTGTCGATCAATGAACAGAAATTTTTTGATCACATTAAGAACACTGCAATCCACTGATAAGAGACCATATTCTGCAAATGTTCTTTTTATTCTGACCATTGATTGGCTGGTCCAATACTGACTCAATCTATAAACACATCAACCCTTGACATGTAGTTTCACACGCTTTTTTTGAGTAAACTTTTTTGATGCATAAATTCTGTTAGTCTCTTATGTTGAGTTAGATTTGAAACTATGACATCATTCTGCATGGTTTGTTTGTGTTATTGTCCTTACAAATTTAAATGCTAGGCTGCAAAGAAAAACAGAAGGAGAAGCTTGATGAATGCATCTCTAGTAAAAGATCTTGGTATCCCACCATGTGGCATTTTTCTCTTCAAATTGATTTATTAATTAAAAAAGAAAACTTCCCAGTGACTGGGGGTGCGACAAAACTCTTAACTCAGATTATATTAGTTTTCAAATGAGAATTTCTTATATAAAGGAAAACAACTATCCAAACTAACCTGGTTCCATGTAAAAGCATTTCAAACCGGACTTAAGTATTGAGTTTCACAAGGCTACACCAATACTTTTTTTTGTTAAGTATATACTCACTAACAAATATACTTCAATGATTTTCTGACCACTCCAGTGCCAATAAAGTTAAGTAAAGTCACGGTTAGGAACAAACAAAACGACCAAAACTACAAGCCTCTATATGTGTGTGTGTGTGTGTGTGGGGGGGTGTGTGTGTGTGTGCGCGTGTGCGTGTGTGTGTGTGTGTGTGTGCGCACGCAAAATGGAAAGAAGAAAGCAAGCACTTGTTTGTGACATTTTTCCTTTCTATCAGCTAGTTTTGCACAAAACAAATTGTCCTTTTTTAACAGATTTCTAATTTTGTACTCTCCTCCGACTTTAGTGAAAACTACCAAGCTGACTTAGGTCCCAAAAATTCACCCTGGCAAGTTGGATCGCTCCTGGCGAGAGCGAGTACCAGACTTCTAATAGTCTGGTTGTATCAGTCGTTGCTAAACAACGTTTCTGGTCAAGATTATCTCTTAAAAGCGAAGGTCTCAGCAATCACCTCTGTACCTATCAGACAGCTGATTTAGAAGATTAGACATCAAAGAGCCTCATCTATCTAAAGTTGAATCAAAAATCCCATCTCATTAACCCAATTCAAGTCCAATGGGTTGTGACGATTTTCTTTCTTCTTTGTCACAGGTAAGTCCAACCACAGTTGGGAGTTGACCTTAATTTGCCAATAATAATTGACCTTAATTTCTTTGAAATGAAAAATGATTTGATCTCATCACAACAACAACAGCGTCCTGCATTCATTCACATTGTCTTTTCCTTTGGAAGTGAAGACACTCATGTAAACAACCTCAACATTCCCTCGGCGTGTCTTTTATAGATGTTACAGTGCCAATGATAATTAACAACAAAGAAAAACAATAACAAAGGATTCCCCTACGATAGCGTGAGGAGGCTCACGATAACTATACCATGTGACAATCGTCCCGTTTCGCAAGAAAGCTTCAAACAGCTAATCTCTCGCAGGTATTTTCACCCACTGGGGCCACGCCGCAATCACACATCTTTCCATCCCCAAAGAAATGCAGTCCATACTCTTATTTGCAGGCATATCTGCCCTGCAACAATGCAGCTTCTGCATATGGTGCCATTTTCTGTGTTGATTTATTGAAGCACCACAGGGGTTTGAACTTTGTCCCTATATGAAGGTCATAAGCTATACACTTGTCCTCAGAGGCTCTGCTAATGAGTGGTGCAGTGGGGAATTGGTTTAGCCAAGTGAGCTATGGGATCAAAAAACCCACAGAAACACTAATTGAAAACAGATGGCAAGATACAAATGTAATTTGATTCACTGTAATCAATGTGGTGAGAAAAAACACAGATTGTTGTTATGCGATCATCTAATGTACTAAAAGCACAGTTAATAATTTAATCAATATTTTAAAATGTTGCTTTATTCTCAGACTGCTTGCAGCCTGAGAATAAATATAAAAGCATCTTTCTCTTTTAATCAAAACCCAAAGGTAATTCAATTCTTTCTTTGGCCCAAGCTAAAATACATTAGTAAATTCAATGTTAAAAATGTCCAGCCATTTTTTTTTATCAACAAACAGCAATATTTTGGATGTCTTTTTGCAAATGGTGTTGTTTTTAACATTAAATTTCAAACCATGTATTTACATGGAGTGTATAAAAACATACATCTATTTCTATGACTAATATCATACTAAATATTTAGATTTTTAGGTCATTTGAACTACCCAAATTATTTGTACTTGGCTATAACATTTTGCACAGTTGATGAAAGAATAATTTACATAATTTGAGTTAAATCAAAGCACACCTAAAACATTGTTTTTTTGTTTTGTTTTTTTTTCTTTTTGTGTGACAGTGTAGAAAAAAACAACAGAAATTAGCCAAGACATCAGATTGTCTATCTGATTTGGATTTTATCCTCAGATCTAGTAGATCTTTTGGCAGGAGGATAATGATGCCACCACATCTGAAGTAGACGTTACCATATATTCAGAATGAATATTTTTTTCTTTAGAACATGAAACCAAGCAGTAGTGATTCCAATATTCATTCTTTCAACCAATAAGCAACTTATGGAAGCATTTGAAATGAATGGATCTTTTTCAGCCAGTAATAAAAAAAATAAAATATCGTAAATGAGACAAAGATGTGAGACAGCTGGACTAATCTGTGAAACAGAATGAGTTTAAAACAATTGATTTTATTTAATTTTGCTCTCTCTCTCTCTCTCTCTCTCTCGCTAAGAATATGTAGAAAGGCAGAAAACACAGGAGTAATTCTAAATCGGTAATTAAGCAACCTTTTGGGGTGATTATTTTTACAAAATATAATCAAGTGTTCCACAGAACAGTTGGGCTCTTTTAATAGGAAGTGCTTGTTGTGCGATAAAATGTGGATCAGTTTGGCTTTGTGTTGATATGTTGTGTTATTATATCTCAGTTCTCAATCATCCATCGAGTCATCACCTATACAAACTTATCATCTATGCAAACTTATCATCTATACAAACTTATCTTTGCAGGGTTGTGGGAGATGGGGTAAAGGTGGAGCTGGTGTCCATCACTAGCGGTCATTGGGCGGGAAGCAGGATACACCCTGGACATTTTACCAGTTCATCACAGGGCAACACATAGACTCTGTCATATGTTCTGTCTCTCCTAACCCTAAACAAACAATCAAATTAAATTTATTTCCTGCTTTAAAAAACAACATTGTGAGTTGATAAAAAAATAATAAATCTGAAATCATATAATGTCTGAACGTTTTTTTTTTTTGTTTCTTTTTGATGGGGTCCTGTTTGCATAGTCTGTATGTAAAGGGATGAAGGGCGTACAATTTACTCTTCATTATTGTTCTACTGCTTTAGAATGGGGTAAGATGCTTTCTTTGAAGAAGTAATCCTCTCATTTTAATTTTTATTCCATACATGTTTTGGGATTTTTTCCATACCTAATCCAGTGCCCTAAAGACAGCCCATAGTCCAATGTTCAAATTGTTGCCAGCTGCATTAAACCAAAAGTATCTTGGAATGATTTAGATGGAACCTGTGAGCATTCAGTGTCTGAAAGTGAGTAAATCTTTTTCAACGTAGACCATTTGCGTAATGTATGTGAGATTGACGCATTATCTCATTGTTGCAACATCTCAGAGAGCTTTTTCGATAACAGTGGTGCAAATGGGCTCAGTTGCAACTATCTTGCCACCAACATGTCCATAACAAAACAACAACAAAATGCCCCTAATATTATGACTGCTTGATTTCACTGTTGCTTCACCTTATGCCAAATGCACAAGGTGATGCTGGAAGATGTTACACAACCGGAATGGAAAGCAGGTACTCAGAAGTGTGATAGGGTTATTAGTTTTTTTTTTCATTGTGTTTTTCACTCACTTTTCTTTTAAATCAGCATGTGAGAAACTCTTGAATCCCGGTGTTTCTTTTCCTTCCCGTTTTAGACGTCCACTGCTACCGTGAGCATAGTGGTGACTGATGTCAATGACAACGACCCAAAATTTAACATCACCCTCGGCACCAATTTTACTGTTCAAGAAGAACAAGTCAATCTGTTTGTTGGACAAGTCAGGGTAAGTGAAATGTTACTTAAATATGATAATTCTGTGTTTTAAAGTAGTAATATATTTTTCATTTTAACCACTACACAGCTACATTTCTGATACAGATTGCAACGTAAGCTATGACTTAGTTATTGTTGTCACTGTCCATTGAAAATTACCTGATTTTATTCAACACAGTTGACTCACAGTTCCCTCCCTGATGGCTGCCTCGGCTGAGCTGCCAAGTGTAGTCAGATTTTCTTATTACTCATGTAGATTAAAGGGCCTGAATTCTGTCAGTGGATTAATCAGGGCATTCAGATAGTTGACATTGTCTGCCAGCATATCCAATATGATCCAGAAGAAGAATACAAACCAACCTGTTGTTCTTGTTTTTATAACCGTTGTTGTTTAAAGAATCTACATTTGCAGAATAAGCACAAACATTCCTGTACTTATTAAAGCCCAGAACAAGTTGGCAAAGATATTTAGGTTACTATAGGATTTGACATTAGTTGTTTAACTGGTCTCTCTTCTATTGCTTTCTATTACATACAAGGGTAAACAGATGTTCATGTCAGCAAGTTTTTAGTGTCTTCTGCAGTTTAGCTGCGTACACTGTTATATATTTATGAGTAAGCATTATGAGTTTATAAAGTGTGAAAGAGAACAAAAGGACACGTGAAAGAAACTTGGTGTTTGCAAGCGGTAAAGCTTTCTTGAGTCTCCCTTGCAAGTGTTTCCTCACAAATACAGCGAGCAGCTAGAAAGAGGCTTAGTCCAGTCCACAAACTCCCTTCGTCTTGCCCTGGTTTGAAAGCCTTTCTGAGCTGGCAACTCACCATCTTGAGCTGAGATTGTCACCAACTAGAAAAGTACATCAAAGTGCTCAACTCAGCGCCAGCCTACTCTCTGTGTTGCACTGGGAGGCTACATGTACCTTCCTGAAGCCGATTGTGAAATTTGAAAGGTTTGATTTTACTTTTCGTACAGCATGTTTTTATTCACAAAATCCCAACTGAATGTAAGAACAATCAGTGTAAACAGCATGGATTTGGTGAACATGTAAAAAAAAAAAAAAATGCAATTCTTCTGACATTAAATTATGACAATGCAGATTGACGTGTTTATTTTCTGGTGGACAATTGTCTCTTATCATAGTTAGTTCATCAACAGATGTGCTGTTGATGAACTGTAATAAACTAAATTAAGCAATTTAAATAGATTAGTCTCATCTATTGAAACAGATTCACTCGTCTCTCAATTTCGACTGTGATTTGCACCTAAAGGATGAAGGGATTTTTAGATTTTCTCAAGAACGACTAATTATTAAAGAGAGAAAAATACAATATTGTAAAACTGCTTAACGAGAAAGAAACTAGAGGCTTTACTGTAATGACTAAAACTGCTAAAGAATCCAAATGTTATCAGAGTCAAAGTCTCTGTACTTTCTGGAAGTATCTATTAGTCTCTCACAAGCCTAAGGGAAAGTTATTTTATGGAAGAACCTTTCTAATGGTTTCAACCTCACTGTAACCTGAGAGGGAAAATGGCAATGTGTTTGAGAAAAAAAACAGGTGAAGCCTAAAGTTTCAGAGCCTCAGGACTGAGATCCAATACAAGTTTTTACGATGACCCAGAATACTAATATTCACTTTTCTTTTCTGAACTTAGTTGATCTCTTCAGTACCATTTTACAACCACTTAACTATTTTATCCTTCTCAAGCGGCTTGGCAAGCCAGAGGGTCTCTTTTAGGACGGGATAGTGGTGCTAGTTTACTTTTGGTACCTTTATGATGGATGTCCTGAAGGTTTCGCACCTTGGGTCATGTCAGAATCAGATTAACTAAACAAAGAAAGTGTTCTGAAGTATCAGAGCTACATTAAATAAAAAGAGCTCTCCTCAAAAATTAACACCTCACCGTATTGTATAATGCACATAACGTGGTGATCAGTCTTAGTTTTGATTTAATTGGACACGTTTTCTTGCTGAGTCTCTCTAAAATCAGTAGTTTCTTGGCAACCAGAGCCTTTGTGAAGAGACGTTGTCGCGAGAGACTCAATAGCCAATAAACATGGATTATGGCGTAGCTGCAGGAACAGGTTGATGGAAGAAGACGCATATTAACAAATACGGATGTCTTTTATTGCATCTGATTGATGGCGTTTATTAAAAGTAGCGCCACATTAATGGTAGTTTTGATGTAAGCAAAAAATATAGACTTGTTTTGAGGAACCAGCTTAAAGAGAACTGCTTTAACGGCTGAACGCAAGGTTGATTTTGGAAAAATTATATAATCCAGAAAAGCTATCTGAAGTGGGAAAGTTGAAAGTCCTCCTGGAAATGAAAGATCAACAGTAAGTGCTGTGGTGTTCTTTTCATTTTAAATAATTTATACTGGAGTAACAAACATCCCATCACTGAGTTACAGAGCACAAATAGGAACATTCTCTGGCGTCCGTGTTTTAAGATGGGAAAGAAATGGAAAAAAAAAAAGTGATTTCTGTTACAAGGTCCAACTTGCTTCACTAATCCCACTTAACTGTGATCATGCAAGGTACATACCATGTGTATGGTTTCCCTCTGCTGAACTGTAATAACTAAAAGTACAACTGGCTCATACTTAAGCACTGGAAATACAGAAAATCTTATTTTCGTGCAAATCTGTGCTTCAGACAGATAAGAATACATTTTGTAATCCTACATAGCTTCTTTGAGCCTCATGATGGGTTCATTGCCTCACCTCAACCCATCTACAGCAGCATAATCCCTTTCATTTTTTAAATAAAGTTAAATTGACTTCTTTTTTTTTTTAAAGTCCAATATAAATGTGTTCATATAAATAAGAAGCACTCAAAATATCTTTACATGTTGGAAATTGAGCACTTTTGCAGTACAACATAAACCAGAACTTGCCTTTAAATTTGTGTTAACTATTATTTCTGTGTCTGCCTTGAGTATATTTTAGTTTCCTTCTGGTTTATCTATCTTGAGGTAATCCTTTCATGGTGGAGAGTCATTCCTTCAGAGAGAGAGAGATGCTATTTTTCATGCAGGGAGCACAGATTTGCATTTTAAGACATCATGCTCATTGCACAGCATTTGAAGAGACCGTTCCCCTCGGGATGCAGCTTCTAAATAATCTTGACTTGTAGAGTTCATTTGTGAAGTGTGTCATTATGCTGCTAAGTGGTCGGATTTTGCCCTGAGGTAACATATAGAGCGTAAAGACGGTCTGCCCAGATCCCAGGATATAGGATTCATGACATAGCGTTGAACACACCTGAACCGGCCAGCATTTGCTAAAAGCTGTGAAACCTGATAGATTTTATTATTTTTTTTTGTTAACTGACAGTGTTACATGAATACCAAGCATTTCTCTCAGTTTCATCATTCCTTTCTGATAAGCTAAGAAGTGATCAGTAATTGCTAAGTGCCTTTTCCCAAGCCTGAGTAACTTCTTGAGATGAACATCTTGTGCCTAGCTGAACACATTTAACGCTCCTTTCAAAACAGGAGCCTCCAGCTCCCTATTGCGTGACATGCTAAGTGACCGTCCGAGTGACAGAAGAGCAAGTGGATGAGAAGCAAGAGTGTTGAAAATAAGCTACTATTTGTGTCCATTTAAGCGTTTTCTGTTAAAAACATGATGTTATGGTAAAAACCATCTGCCTTGAATTCACCTGCAGGGTTGGAGACATAATGGAGGCAGCCACGAGGCTCCAGGCAGCTGCCATGGGTTTGGATGACTGGAGTCTAAATACATAATGCTATTAAGTAGCTTAATGCTAGCCTTAAAGTGCTTTGGATTATCGTGACAGTAATTGGAACCAGTTCCCACCTGTTCTTTTTTTACACACACTTGAATAGATTAGCAAAAATCTGGCTACCACCGCTGACAGTCGTTGTTCTGGAACCGATAACTCATGCAACATTTAAACCCATTCTCCCTGCTCTCAGCAGGGGAGCCATAGACTCAGCAGCACTGACAACTGGTGGACAAATTCATAAGAGCTTGTGTCAGGATCGTCATAAAGGCATCATGTGAAATTCCACAGCAGTTTGACTTATGTTTTGTTGTTTTCTGGATAAACTCTGTTTGATGATTGAAACTGTGTCTAACGACCACCAGGTGTTTGTGCACACGAGGTGAACTTGACTAACTCCCCCAAAAGCAAAAAAAAAAAAAAAAAAAAAAAGGAAATCTTCCTAAAGCTGAGAAACAAGTGGCTCTTTTTTTTTTGTCAGAACAATATCTCCCAGGTGTAGAATCACCATGAACACTTTGAATGGGAAATGTTACTTTGGCCTCGGATAGTAAATAAGAAGCTGCTACATGGCTAAATCGAGTCAGCTCCTGGGCTGCACTTCCATTTATCCAGATGAACAACTCCTAAATGCGTCACTTAAACCTTAAAGGACATATGGCACATTATGTCACACACCTCCTCCTTTTGTGGCTACATTTCTTTTTTCTTTTTTTTTTCTTTTTTTTGATCTATGATGCCCCTTGCAATCTGTTATAGGAAAGTGCTAAACATGTAGAATAGAATGAGAAACTATGTAAATTCCTCTGCATGTCTGTATTACCTCTGAGTAGTAATGCAGACATTGTTTCTTTTGTTTTCAGCCACAAATCTCTTAACTTTCTCTGTGGTCATGTTTGACTCTGTTTCTTTATCGAATGTTTTATTCAGAAATAGATTATCAGTGATTTATTATTTTATTGCAAGGTTTACAAATCACACATTTGCTTGAGTTTCCATATCCAAGATGAGAAATGAGACTTAAACGTTGTTGTTTTGGCTCGGCTGCATCTCTGAAGCTTAAGGGGCTTTGTTGTTGAGAGCTTTGTAAATATGCAAGGCATCGAGACAAAGCCAAGCTCCAACAAATCATGTAATGGATCAAACTCAAACCCTGTTGCTGTTTGCATGAGGTGAAATATGTGTTCAGTTCGGTTTTAAAGCCTGTTAATCATCTGATAATTCTTTGTGAATATTTATCTTTTTGTTATTACTAGTGAATTTAAAAAACATTCAGTGTTTTCCACTGTTTATCAGAAATATTTATTTTTGTGATGTTAAATTTTACAGAACAATACTTTTCTGTTAAGCTTTCCTCTGATTATTTGAGATCTGTTTTCCACTGTTTCTTTTCATGTAATTGCTGAGTTGCTAGTGCAATAAACAGAGCTAATTATGGCCACTTTACTTCAAGAGTTTGCCAGCGCTCAAGTGTGTCTGTTTAAAAAAAAAAAAAAAAAACAGCAGTTACAACTGCTTGGCAGCTTAAAGTCACTGACTCGTATTATTTTTTCTTGTAGAAATCCACTCATTTTAACACTCTGTTTGGTTTTCTTTCTCCTTAGGCCACTGACCCTGATGCAGGAGCCAACGGTCAGGTTTACTACCGGATTGTCAATTTTCCTGACTTGTTTGTAATCAGTGCCAACGGAAGCATCTACACAAAACGACCTCTAGACAGAGAGTTAAGAGATCAGTATAGCCTCATAGTTGAGGCCTCAGATGGGGCGGTAGACCCTAGAAGAACCGCCTTGACGCTCTTAGTCCAGATTCTGGATATAGATGACAACAGCCCGGTCTTCTCACAGCAAGACTATGTGGTGAATGTACCTGAGAACAGCCCAGTGGGGACTGTGGTTCTGAAACTAAGTGTAAGTTTCTCTCATCAAAGTCACCATTTTCCCCTTCCTGTATCCAGAAGTAGCATTCAGGCTGGTTATTCAGTGAGAAAATTGTCAAAATGGTAAAATCTGTAGCAACCAAATTACAGTTTTCTTGGACAGACACACTTTCTCTCTTACCACAGGCACTTTTTGACAGAACAAGACCTGAAGCGTTTTTTTTTTTTTTTTACTTGAGTCACATCCAAACTTCGGTAGATCCATCCTAACTGGCAAACATCAACACACACCACAAGATAAAATAAATAATAATAAAAAAAACAAACTGAAGATGTTTGCATCCGGCCCTAACACTGTCGAACATCAACATAAATGTGTGTAGTGAGCTGAGGCATAGAGAAATCGTGCGCGCGTAGAGCAAACATTAGCAGGAGGTCGAATAATTGCTGGCATATCATGAATGACATCACCCAGACAGGGATATAGCAGGAGTTGGGGAGAGTGAGAAGGAGATGAAGGTAAAGAAGGCAAGGGACTTGAGTGACAGTAGCTGTGTGACACCTTCATAAACTATACAACACCACCTCACCCCTGAACTGACACTGCTGGCAGGTTAGATACCCACTGGGCAAAGGGAAACCCAACCAGAGTCAAATATGTACCAGATTTGCATTAGCATTGGCAGCACTTTATTTTTATCAATATAAAGATGCCTTCAGGTGTATACAAACTCCCATAACGCACAGAACTTCATCCGTCCATCCATCATGTTCTGCTTAACTACGGTCGGGTCTCAGGGGCAGCAAGCTAAGCAGAGAAACCCTGACTTCCTTTTCCCCAGCCACTTGGGCCAGCACCTCCAGGGTGTTCCCAGGTCAGCCAAGAAACTTATTCCCTCCTGCATGTTCTGGGGTTTCCTGAGGGTTTTCCCGGCCCCTCCCCCCTCCTCAGTGGGATGTGCCTGGAACACCTCACCAAGGAGGAATCCAGGAGGCACCATAACCAGGTGTCTGAGCCACCTAAACTGGCTCTTCTCAATGTGGAGAAGCAGCGACTTTACACTGAGCCCTTTCTGGATGACCAAGCTTTTAAGGCAGTGGTTCCCAAACTTTTTCTCCTGGGCCCCCCCAGTGGTTTCGAACATTAGTGGTAGTTACATAAGAAAATGGGAAAAAGGTTAACTGATGTGAATATTTTTTGCAAGAAGTTGTACATATTATTGAGTGAATTACATCAAATCTAAATTCAAGGTTTAGTTTCTTTCGAATTTCAATGTTATCCATTTAGGATTTTTTCATAAAAATAATTAAATTAAGGGCACCGGTGCATTCACACTGCAGCCTGAAGTGATCCAATTCAGATTTTTTGGCAATTCCATTTTTTTTTTTTTTTGCCAGGGCCGTTCACACTGCCAGTAAATGCGACCTGTATGCGTTCAGCAGTGCTAATGGGCAAACGACCTGAAAGTGTCCCGCATGCGCACACTAGAGGGCGCAATAGCGTCAGCGTTCTCAGTGTTCTGCCAACCGCCATAAAAAGAAGAAGTGCTCAGTGTTTGCGGAAGTAAACATGGAGGCTAACGGTGGAGCTTAGCTTACATATTTGAAGTTGTTGTCCGGCCAGAGAAACATATTAACAACTTAATCCTCATATAGTCCGTCATGGTTGTTGTTTTTCTTCCCACTTGCGCGTATCAGGATGCATAATAGTGAGATTTGTTGAGAATCAATGACGTTCAGTTCGAATGAATGCGACCTGGACGTTAGCTCGCATTTGAATCGGATACGTATCGGATATGGGTCACATTCGAAAAAGAATCCAACCTGTACTGTTCACACTGCCATGAAAAGATCGGATACAGGTCGCATTACGTCAAAGAAAATCGGAATTGGGTCACTTCAGGCTGCAGTGTGAACACACCTACCTGACTTCATTCTTATGGTTTTTATGGTGGCAGTGAAATCTGCTTGTAGATTATTATTATTTTTTTCTTTAACCCTTGAAAATTTACACAGGTCTTAATGAAAGATGTAATTTAAGAAGTTTGACAATACTATTTTGAAGTTGTTGTTCTCCTGCCTAAATAAACTTATATTGCGAGTAAACATTTCCAATAAATCAAATTTGGCCCGGGTTTGAATAATTCCAATCCCTGCAGGCTTAATCTTATAATATATTGCATTAGCCTTTGGAAATTATATCTGCTTTGTGAGTTGGGATTTCACTCTTATGAACTTTAGCTTTCCTCAGCGGCTTAATTTAATGAGAACCTGATTAATGAATGATTGGGGTAATCCCTGGAGCTGCAAATTTTTAAATTAAAACACAACCCTAGATTTTTTTGAACATCCTGCTGTTTTTTTTATTTTTTTATTATTATTATTATTATTATTCATTTTTTCAACATACATCTCTCGTCTTCTAGAATCCTCATATCTCTGCTCCTCTTCATTCTTCTCGCAGGCTGTGGACGCAGATCTCTTCTCCAACATCACGTACCGCATCAAGACTGAGTCAGCCAGGCAGCTGTTCTCTCTTAACCCCATCACTGGGGAGCTAGCTGTGCTGCAGACCCTGGACTTCGAGGGTCTGGCAGCTATGGGCATGGGGACTTCTTACACCTTCCAGGTGGAAGCTGTCGACCAAGGAGCCCGAATGCCGCCGGGACAAGCTACCGTCACAGTTCGCATCACAGTAAGAGCCCAAAGACTGTCAGTGCAGCGCCTCCTCTCGGTTCTCTGTTCTCTGTACCCCCCTACTCTCTCTCTCTCTACCCTCATTGTTGCTCTGGAGATGTGGCCTTGATAAGCAACTATGCAGTGAGTCATTAGCAAGGTTTCGCAGTCGTAGTATCTTTCAAAGGGCACAACACAGAGACCATAACGCCAAAGTGAATTGAAAACATTAAAGTATTGCAGCTGCGCTGTCATTGCGCTACGTCTCTCACTGCAGTGGGTGATTGAATTACCTTTGTAAAACACATTTTAGCCTGCTGACCTACTCACCCACACTGCAACACCACAGAAAAGAGCTTTGATGGATCGGTGTTTCTGCCTCGTATGCACTGCTATTCACGATCTGAATGACTCATTAGCTTTGTGACAGCAATTATGGCAGGCTTTGCAGAAGCTTGTCTTTTCTTTGCAGCCTTTTATAAGCTGAGCGAACAAAAGGATTGTGTAGTGAGACCGTGCATCTCTATTTAACAATGTGTATTTTTTATTTTCTTTTGCTCTGATTAGTTCTTCAAAATGTGTGCACATTTACTGTGTCTCTGCTCATGAATCCGGCCTTCCTCCTTAAGGTTTGCAGAATTAAGCTATGAGAAGGTTTTCTAACATGTCCTGATAAAAACACGCTTTGTCGCAATTATGTGCGCCGTCACCAAGGGTAAAGGAATGGCACAGGCATTGATACCAAACCAGTCTCTGCCATTTGAAATGACTAAGAATGAGTCTAATGGATTCAGTCTAGCCTCAAGGGGACTAACGATTGAGTTGATTCCACTGATTTCACTCTCTTTTATATAACACCTCAAGAGAGTTATTTGAAGTAATTTCCGTATCTTTCCTTTTATGCTGTTGATGCTATCTCTTTACATTATATTACTAGCTGTGATGGATTTTCTGTTGCACCTGTCTTGCAGCTCTCAATGTTCCTTTTACTATTCTGTGCATCTCAGAAATGCTTGAGATTATACATTTGCACATGTTTATTACATTAAAAGATTTTCAGGGCAGTACAGGTAAGACAAACTCAATGTTCCACTGTTAAGTTTGTTGCTCAAAAATCAAGCGTTTTTGTTCAAAGCATAAATTTGATCCTGCAAAAAAAATAATAATTCCCAAAACAAACAAAACCTGCAAAAAAGATCAAAGCAAGAGACTGATGTTCATGGCTCTGACTCTTCAGAAGAGGAAATATCAAGACAAGGAAAAGTTTATGTATTTTAATAGGTTTAAATACTAACAAATGTTTGATTTTGCTCCTGAAGTTTTTCCTGCTTTCACGTGGCAAATCGTCTAGCGAGATGTTTATTTCCTAACTTTTTATGCAGTGTTTTGCACTGTTTTGTTTTATTTAATCTGAGACAGCTGATTAAAAGTGTTACATGTGTTATTACAATTTACCAAGACCTGGATACCACCTAAACTACCTTGACATTTAAATGTAATTGATTTCAATTGAAATCCATAGCTTTTCCTATAAAAAGTGAGAAGAAAATTGTATTTCTTTTCAGAGAGCGAGGGGTTTGCGTGGATGCACTGCACACAGGCCTGAAACGTCACTATTTAGGGTAGAAAATAAAAGCTTAAATTAATATTTGAACAGGCTTCCTAATCTAATTGGACAGCTGTTAATTTGTCTGGGCTGCTTGCCTTGGTGCAATTTGTGGAACAGTATAAATCAGATCTGCAAAATTCTCCCATCTCATCTTCGTTGCTACTCCTTTTAACCTTCGATTTTGTTTAAGCTGTCTTAATTTTTATGCATTGACTTTTAGCAAACTACTGTCTTATTGCTGATATTTGAAAGTATATTTTCTTATTTGAAAAGCTCCAATCTGCCATTTTAATAGCAAGATTGGCTTCTTGTTTTTTTTTTTGTTTGTTTTTTCATAGAATTAAGCCGTGAGATTTTGACACTCTCTTAAACATTGCATCATTTGAACAGGCTGGTAAGAATAAAAACTTGATCTTCCTTCCATAATATTTAAACACTATATACTGAGAACACACTGTGTATATTATTTAAAAGGAATCCAGTGGATAACTATCAAATTTGAATGTCACAATATGCTCTTTTACACACCTGCCATTAAACACAGTTGTTTATGAAAATTTGCATTAATTTTAGATTTTAAAGTATAAAAATTTGTGTCAAATATGATGGAATAAATGAACTAATTTTGGTTTAATTTAAATTGTGAAATATGTCCATCCGTCCATCCATTTTCTTTACACCCTTGTCCCTTAGTGGGGTCAGGAGGGGTGCTGGTGCCTATCTCCAGCTAATGTTCTGGGCGAGAGACACACAGGACAAACAACCATGCACAGACACACCTAGGGAAAATTTGGAGAGGCCAGTTAACCTGACAGCCATGTTTTTGGACTGTGGGAGGAAACCTGAGTACCCGGAGAAAACCCACACATGCACAGGGAGAACATGCATTCTGGGGCCGGGAATCGAACCCAGAACCTTCTTGCTGCAAGGGAACAGCTGCGCCACTGTGCAGCCTGTGAAATAAGTATTTTTTTGGAAAGAAAAATGCATCCTTTTCTTCTAAGTTTATGTTGGGGCTAGTTATGTATTTTGATTGGCTAAAAGTTCTTGTGTGTCTGTAATTTTCAACAAACTTTCCCCTCGCATTGCCGTTTCAGCACACTACTGGTTGCTCATTCACAAAAAAAATCCATGAAATCTAAAAGCATGTCGCCCATTACTGTTTTTAAGATAGTGCTGTTTCTGAAAGTACATCTGACTTGATAAAGTATTATGTCTGTTAAGCATCAGACTCTAAGCTAGCTAAGTGAACCAATGTTTTTTTTTTGTTTTTTTTTAGCCTGCTAATATCAGCTTGCTCTAATTCCATTTAAAAAACATAAAAAGCAGCAGAACAAGTAGTAATAATATCAAAACCTATTTCTACATTTATTATATGGTTATGCTATATTTAGCTCAAGTTTTTCAGCATCAGAAATATTTAACGCATTTTTATTTAAAGCTTTGTGTTGATGACATCTAACTGTGGTGTTTACTTTTTTTCACACAGTGAGATTCTCAAACTTGCTCTTTCCTAGTTGAACTGCTTACAAGCAATTTGTTGAGGTTTGAACGAGAGACTAATTCCGAGTTTTGTGCTGAAAAAAGAAATCTTGCTATTCCAGGACATGAATGACTTCTCACCTGTCTTCAGACAAGATCTGTACAAGGGCTTGGTGGCCCCCAACGCAGAGAAGGGAACAGTCATCACCACCGTTTTTGCTGAGGACCAAGATCCACCAGTGAGTGCAGATTAAAAAATGAGCCACACGACAAACTCACATTTGACACCACCTCAGTAGACATCCATCCATCCATCCATCCATCCATCCATCCATCCATCCATCCATCCATCCATCCATTCATTCATTCATTCATTCATTCATTCATTTATTTTCTGACACCCTTATCCCATTGTGGTTGGGATGGGGTGCTGGTGCCTAACTCCAGCTGTCAATAGGCGAGAGGCGGGGTACACCCTGGACAGGTCGCCAGTCCGTTGCACTGGCGACCTGTCAGTGAGCGGAAAAGGGTAGAGTGCCTTCTCTGGGTCAGGGTGGGTGTCCTGCCCCAAGTGGAGGAGTTTAAGTATCTGGGGATCTTGTTCACGGTGTAATGGTGTAATGGAAGAAGAGAGCGGGAGATGGACAGGCGGATTGGTGCAGCGTCTGCCATGTATACAGTCTAGGTGAAATTAATAAGAAGCAAAATCTTTCCTAGTGACTCCATACTGCTGTGAGAAAAAGAATCGTTTTCAGCTGCAGTATATTACACAAGTCATTTTCACAGTGTGTTCAAGACTGCAATCCTCTCAATGGAGATACAGACCTGTGTGTATATTCACTTTGCACTTACCTATATATGCAAGATGATCTTTGCGTGCATCTCTCCTTGTATGAGTCATCTACTATTTCTCAGATTGCTCAGTGACATGCCTTTCATCTCAAACTTTTCTTTTTTTTTATGTGGCAGTGCTACTTCTGATGTTTAAGTTTTTCACTTATTTGCTTTTTTTTTGTAGGCATCCTATGTTAAAAAGTTGAATGGAAAATGTCTTAAGCTCTAAGTTGGTTTCTCTGTAAAGTTGTGCATGACTGGACTCCTACGATATTAGTGGCCCTCCTGCTGGTGGGATCTCACCAAGGCTGAATAAGCTTGTATTCTCTCTACTGCACATGAACACCGAGGGAAGCGGATAGCTGTCAATTCTAGCTGTGGGTGGTAGAACATCTTCACAATGTCACCCTGGCTGTTGTACGTCTCACTTTATCTGGGAAGGAGGCTCTCCCTCCTGTTGTTCACCCTCGCCCAGTTGTTGAAAATCTCAAACTTTTCCTTTTTAAGTTGAACTTTGACATTGTTGCTGTTACCATTCTGAACCCCACAAGGGAAGTTTTTCACCGCGGTAAATATTCAATAGTGCTAAAGCCTGAAAAAAAAAAAACAAAGCCAGAAGCACAGTGACAGTATGAATGGTGTAATGGAGACGAGAGAAAAATGGTTTGACAACCCAGGTCCCCAAACTAACCCAGATTTTTGCTGGCCTGGATTTGGTCTTTAACTGACAGCATGACACACACAGACACCCTTGCTTTTTTAAAACACCAAACAAGACTGGCTCACACATTTGCACAGTGTGGTCATAAGCAAAACTGCACTCAGAAAGAAAGAGTGTCATAGTAATATGGTATATAAAAAGCAATAAATACTGAAGATTACCTCCTTTCTCATTGCCTGTACCTTGGAAGAGGTGGCACTTATGACTGTCTGAACAAGAGGTTTCCATGGAGACGAATATTCGTTTTTCCTCAGAACAAGATGTAAGGAATCTGCTGTTTTGTAGCCCAAAATGAAAGTCCTTTTTTTTCCTGTCTGTTGCAGAAGTGCATATTTACTATAATTGATTCTGGCAACTCTTGTATTCCCTGTAGTTTTTTTAGTCACAGATCTGATTAGTCAATAATCCATTTACAAATAAAATAACTAAATTAAGACGACATTCCACTCGCTCAGCTCTGGCCCCTCAGTTGCTTCAGATAAATACTTGTTTAAAATGTATTAAATTTGCCAGATCAACCCATAATTTCATTTTCTACTGGTTATTTGTGGTTGGGATGGAGCGTACTGTATCTGGGAGGAAACCTACACGTCCCTCTCCAGTGTGACATACCTCTGAGAGAGTCGGCCATCATCCTTTTAGCTGCTTGTCCATTACAGAGTCTTTCTCACGCTGCTTAACGTCTGGTTCGGTTCTACCCCAGTTTGCAGTGTTTACATTATGGACTGTTCCTCACTACTGAATGCTTCCTTCTGGGTCTGAATGGATAGGTCTTGAATAAGATTAGCTGTGAAATGATTGTTAATCAAGATCCATGATTAATCACAATCAAGGGTTATAGTAAAGTCCATATTGTCGCTGATGAATTGAATTGTTTGAATTGAAAGGGATGAATTTAAATTATTATTTTTTCTCTTTTATGTCTCTGATGAATAGCATAGTTAAGTGAATCAAAGTGAGGGTATATGCAGATGTTTGGTGAGGGGCAGGCTAATGGTGAATATAAGAGGCTAAGAGTTTTTTGTTTTAAAGACAAGAACGTGGTGATGCTTTATGGCAGCTCCACACAGGAGAGGCAAAGAGCAGACCTGCTTTTTTTTGTTTGTTTTTTTTTGTCAGAATCCTTTTCATATTAATGAAAAAGTCAATTAAATAGTTTCATGAATTGTACACCTAGGAAAAACGATGTTTATACATTTCTGTGGCTCGAATCATAACATTATTTTTACGCCGCCTTTTTCCATTTTATTTTTTTTTTTAACTTGTGAAGATTATTTTTGATATTGATAGAATGACCCATTGTGAGCCATGTTAACTTTTTACCTGTTTTTACAGGGCACTCCGGCCAGTTTTGTGCGCTACAGAGTGGACCAGGAAAGGTCTCCTTACAGCGGGAGCATCTTTGATGTAGAGCAGGAAACTGGCAGAATCATCACCAAGGTTAACCTCAATGAAGAGCCTAGCATTACCTTTAAAGTAAGTTTCTACCTATATAACGTGCATGATAGATATGTATACATGCGTCATTTCGTACGTTTTACTCATATTGTCCTTGTGGTTGTCATGTTAACTGGAGCCTTCCCAGATATTGACACAGATATTCAGAAGGAGGTGCAGTGATGTATTGAGGAGTGGGAAGGAAAAAAAAACAGTGCCATTTAAGAGGGCTCCCGTGGAATCCGAGTTGAGTCATAGTAGCTATATATAGCACAGAAGGAGAAGGCTGGGTTGGTTGTGTCGCAGGAACCCGTGTTGTCTTGACTTTAACAGTGTGATAGTGAAAAGTTAAAGCTGAAAAGAGATTGCTTTTCATTCTTCAGTTGTTGATAGAGCTTCACTAAAATGTATGAAATTGTGCTGATGTATTGTAAATTGGTAACATCTGCTAATATTAAAAAAAAAGAAAAAAAGAACTGGGGTTATTTTCACACCACCATCCCAGGTACTCGCATAAATCACCATCACTGGCAGGAGGTGACCTTGCCTGAACTGTCTGCTTTTATCATTCCTGATCAGTGTTTCGTCACCAGTGGAAACTCGATTACACGGTCAATAGGGTCTGACATTAAAAAAAGTATAAAATTCAGTCACTCCAATAAAATGAAGTTTTATGTTTCTTTCTTGACATTAGTTCCTTAAGCCATATGATTTTGTCCCCTTCAAACGATATGATATGCACCCAGAAGCATTGCTTAATCTTACATTAATCTTATCTTATTCTAATAAATTTGTATGTCAATTCATTTTGGTTGAGTTAATTCAAAACAAACTCCATGGACCAGCAAAAAAAAAAAAAAAAAATCAGATTTAAAGCCCAGTTTTACAGTCTAGTTCTGCTCAGCTACTTCTAATGTGCTATAGTGCAAATCATTCCAAATATAACCAGTACACTCAATTTCAATAATTTAGCAGCCATAAAAGTGCCAATTTGTGAAAATGTTTCTCTAAAATGGCCAAATGCTTTAATTGAATCCCCTGGTCCAAACATGTGCAGGATGGGTGATGACATTGAAGAGATTTTTAATTGGAACAAAGCTCTGGTAGAAATGGAGTCGACGAGGGCAGCCAAATTCCTCAACCAGCTGGGTGGTCAGTGGGCAGAAATGAGACACAAAGTACAAGAAATCCACCAGATCATAAATGCTACTTTCTATTTTACGTTTGAAAATCCATACACAATTTGGATGATTTCATGTCAGATTTAAAATATAGTTGTTGTTTTATAGGACATAATGACAGTAATCAGGATAAGCACAAAAACTGATTCTCTGATTAGCAACTCTTTTTTTTTTTTAGATAGAACTATTTCAAACATCAGTTTGTCAATCAGCTGCAGTGCTGCAGATTGTTTTTCGTTATTAATGTGTCTGTCTTTCTGTTTATTTTGTTTCATCTCTTTGTTTTTAGTGGGGTTTTTTTTTCAAAAGTTCTACGTCTATTCTTTCTACTTATCTCTCTCACTCCGCTGGCTCACTCTCTAAGCCCCGTTTGCACAGCCTCTGAATGTAGATCAGCACAATCAGACTTTCCCTGTATTAGTTTTGCAAGGTTTTGCTACCATGTCTTTATTAAGATGCCGAACATGTCTACCAAAAAACACCTGGCAAGAACTTCAAAAGAGGAGTTAGAGAGAGAGACGCAGTATGGCTTGGTGTTGTGATAATTGTGTGTTTGCGCTTTCATGAGTATATCGTTCTGATGTCTCTTTGTAGCTGTTTGTGATTGCCTTTGATAACGGGGAGCCGGTGAAGTCAAACAGTACTTTGGTGGAGATCACTGTCCTTCAGCCCTCTCTCATCCCGATCTTCACTGAGGAAGAGTATACGTGAGTATCACTGACATGCCGTTGATGCAGCTGACTGCTCCTGTACACGCTCACACCTTGGAGCAGCTTTGGATGTGCTGCTAGACAAAGGGGGGTGGGTAGCTGACAGCGATTAGAAAGAGTGGACAAGAACAGCTTATTTGATGTCCCGTCATCTTTTCCGCTTTTTTGACAATCTGAACCATAATGACCTAATAAATTATATATTTTGATTTGTGCTACAATGTTGGCACTTCTCCTCATGCATTTATTATGTTTAAGCAAATTCTAGCTATCTGCATACGTCTTAATTGTTGTTTTCAGCTCTAGTATCTCAAAGCTCAGTTTTTTAGCATGACAGATCACATTTTATATGTATTTATATACCGGAGCAGACTGTCCATTTCAGCACCACTTTAATCCCCATTTGTTTCCATCACGGCAGATAACTGGGCTACACTCTCAGTCTGTAAAGAGCCACTTTTAAAAAAGATGAACTATTTAGATGGTTAAAATGGCAGAGAGAGAAGCAGATGAGGAAAATATTCTCCCCACTGCTCTCAAATGCAACACGCAGCTTTACTAGGCCATGGCTGGGTGGAGTTTTTCGCTAATGATGCTACTGAAGCTTGGGAGGATGCCGAAAAGCAATGTTTTATTAAATATAAACACGTTATTAACAGGCCGGTTTAAGCTGCTTGGAAAAATATTGTGCAATGAAGCAATAGAGCTGATTCTTGTTGGGTATTATGTCATGCTGCCGTAGGTACTCCTCTGCAGAGATTTAGAGGATCCTTGCCAGACTTTAAAGCTTCCGAGGTCTCGTGGCAAAGTCATCTGGCGTGTAGTTAGTCATTAGGAGCTTAAAGTGCAGCTTACTTTAAGTGGATTGATTTAGTATCTTGTATGTTTAGAGTCCTGACAGACTCTCTTTTGTGTGCAAATTTAACGGGTCTCTCTGTCTATGCATGGAAGGGGTAATGTAAGTGCAGCTTAACCTGTCAACACGTCACTTGAGATGTTGCATCTTTTTTCACAGCTTTGTTTTCTTGTCCATGTTGCTGGTATTAGTTAAACTATGCCTTGTTGAAAGTGTGTGTATGTGTGAAGTTTGTGTGCTTTTGTTGGGGTTTAAACAGTCTGTTATTAACATTTTGTGACATTAGAACCGCTTCAATGTATTTTAATGAGATTTGATGGAAGTGGAAAGAAAATGATATATGGTGCTCAAGAATTGCATAGATAAAGCCCTCTTTTCTCTGATATCCTTATTTAAAATCTAGTGCAGCCAGTTGCCTTAAGACATGACTTTCTCTGTAAACGGAGTTAATCTGTGTTTGATTTGGTGTCAGTTTAAATACAGCTGATCTTTGTAGGCATCTAAAGTTTGTTTTACGAGATAAGTGAACAGGGTGCTGCATGGTACAGTGGTTGGGGCGGACAGAGAATCTCCTAAGCACAGAGGCTGCAGACCCGACGCGGCCATTCCGACTTCAGCTTGGACCTTTTGCCCCATGTCTTTCCCCCCCTTCTCACTCTGCACCCTTAATGTCTGAATACTGCTAAATAAAAGGCCACGAGTGCAAAAAAAAGTCTTCAAAAGAAGAAGATAATCGAACAAACCTCACCATGAAGCTCCATGACTACATTGAACAAATAAGGGACAAAGTTGTGGAAATGATAAAAGGTTATAATTAATTAAAACAATATCCTGAGGTATGAACATGTAGGAGTTTTTATTCTATCATCTGAAAATGAAAAGAATTGTGCACTACAGTAAACCTTTCAAGGCTTGGAGTTGAAGCTAATCATAAAAGTAGCCAGCCGGTTCTTGGTGAGACTGGAGGAGCTGCAGAGATTCACAGCTCAGGGGAGAGAATCTGTGCTCAGTGCAACAGGTAGGCACACACTCCTCGGATCTGACCTTAACGAGGAGTGCCAGGGAATAAACTATTTCTGGAAAGAAGTCTAAGAAATCATGTTTCCATGTTTCCACAAGCAGTGTTGGGGGGCAAAGATGTGGAAGAAAGTTCCACATTTTTATTTCTTTTTCAAAGTGTAGGAAGCTGGTTGAAATGAAACGTAATTAAAACCTTAACATTATTATTCCAACCGTGCAGGTAGTGTACAGGTTCCAGTAAATACAAGTTTGTGGTTTTAACTTGACAAAGTTTTCAAAAAAGTGATAAGGACATATTTAAAAGGTGGTGTGCACCTCCATGCAGTTTTATTCAGTGATTAATACACCGGGACAGCAATGTAGCCATTGAAAAGCCATTGATTGACACTTTGAATGAGTGGCAAGGTTGAAACACTTTGCAAACCGGTTGCGAACTTTGGTCACACTGCCAAAGTTACCACACACAGTGGCAGGTCTACTGTAAATTATGAGCATGAAAGCATTAGCCAGGTGCTCAAGCCTCCCCTGCAGAAAATGCCTCTCTCCAGCGGAGAGCATACAATCTGCTTCCTTTGCGATTAACTGTCCACTCATTCCTCTCCTCCCAATCTCTAATGATTGTCTTCTCCCTTAAGAAACCTTTGCAACACAAATCACTTTTTAAATGTCCACAGAAGTTCTTGTCTGCCCCAGTTAGTTATAGCAGCAATCAGATAAGCTATGCCTATAGCTCTGGGGTACACAATTAAAACATCTCAACAGACCTTGGCTGACTTAATGATTTCTTCTCCTGCTTTATGGTTGCTCTTTCCCATCTGTCAGAGGGAAATTAGGTTCTCTAGTCATTGTTGGCTAAAACAAGTTACTTGTACTGTTGTTGCTTTTTTAGCATTGTGTTGCTACTTGGTTTTTTTGTTTTGTTTTTAAATTATGGAACTAAACGTCTTGTATATATATTTTTTGCAGCATCACAGATGCATTAGATATTTGGCTAACCATCACAACACTGTCTTTTATAGTTTACACAAATCAAACATGATCAACAAAATTTGGCTTCTTTGACAAATAAATTACTTAAAATATTCTTGTGACGTCAAAGTGAAAACTGTTGTATAGAAAATAAAATAAAAACTACATAAAGATATTTAACATATAATAAGCGATTGGCTGATTTTAGTACCAGTTGGCTAGTGATTGGCTAGTAGTATCACAATGAATTGGATGGAGATCATCTGAGCATGCCTGAAGTGATTGCATCATAAGCTTACCTGTGTCTGGACAGTTCATTCACTGGTTAATCAGAATTCCCAGCTGATATTGCAGCATGAAGACAAAAGAACTCTTCAAACAAATCAGAGAATGTTATTGAAAAGTATTAGTCAGGAGATGGATACAAAGTATATCTAAGGTACTTGACCTCCCCTGGAGTTCAGTTAAATTCCTTCATATTCCTTTCATGAAGAAAAGAAAGGGATATGGCAGATGCGTAAATCTGCCTGGATCAGGCCGCCCTCCAAAACTGAGTGACTGTGCAAGAAGGAGACGATAAAGTGAGTTGGTGGTTTCCTCAGCTCGTCTTTTTGCTAATCTCTGCCTCATTCCCTGAGGCTGCCTCAAATTAGCGTTTGCCCTTCCTACTCCTAGAGAATTTGTCAGGCCAAAGACCCTGACACTCAGACCTACGGCAGGATTGAGGGAGCTCTGGTGGAGTCATTGACATTTCAGTCCAAATGCAGGCCCATGTCCACTTTCCCAGTAGTTGTTTGGCAGCCATTAATTTTAACTACCCTCACTGAACATGTATAATGTTGGACATGGAGAATGCATTTAATACCTGTCCAACAGGAAATAAATATGATTTGGTGTATATCGGAGTAGGAGCAATTTTTAATTTTTTTTCTCTCTCGGATTGAACCAATCTTCCACATGTCACTCGCCTGGAGCCCTTCTCCACTTCGGATGCTTGGTGAAGACTTTCCTGGAGCCCCAGAGAGCATCCTGGTGAACTTTACTGAAGCCTTTTGCTTTTTTCCAAGTCAGGAGCAGAATCCTTAAGGGAAGTCTTAAGCTTTGGTCTTAAAGCAAGCAAATGGACACATATTTCTCCTTCTGTGTAACTGGAGATGGGGGGTTAGCTTGCTGTATAACACAGACCAGATATGCGAGTCCCTCCCTACCTTCAGTTGCTCTAAGGCTATGTTTTCTGGCCCGTTGTTACAAACCTGCTATCTGAGCAGTTTTTTGTGCTGCTTATCTCCCCTCAGCACTTCCCTTTCTGAATCTACTCTAAATCGCTCGAGACTTTTGCCTGACTGATTCCGAATGTCATTTTATGTTCCCCTCTCCTCGTTCCCTCTGTTCACTCACAGCCAAGCTTCCACGTCCCCTGAGCTTTTCTTCTCAGCCTATTACTATTTCGCTTTTTCTTCCCTTTGTGTTATTCTCCACTTGACAGTCAGAGGACCATCAGTTTTCTAAAGGGTGTGAATAAACAGGGATATATATATATATATATATATATATATATAATGTCCTCGTCATTGAAGTTAGCTTTGCTTGCTCTACTTAAATATGCATCAGTGTCAATATTTATTCTTGTAGTCATGCCAGTGAGTAATAAAATCATTGTTACTATAATCCTGAGAGCTAAATGTTCTTTTAATTATCTGCCCCTGTGCCATTTCCCAATTCTGCATTTGAAAACACACACACACACACGCACACAAACCAAACAACAGATACAGGTGCATTTTCATAAATTAGAATATAATCAAAAATATAATTAATATATAAAAAAATCAGTTTTAAAAGCAAAAGTAGATAATGTAATTCAATACACATAGAGTGATATATTTCAAGTGAGTATGTTAGAGATTTTATGAGTTTGGCTTACAGCTTATATAAACTGACATGTCCCTTCCTCAGGAATTACAGTACAGAAACAAAAATGATTTTTAAGACATAAATACAATGTTATGGCCTTGTTATGACGTATGTAACCATGTTGAAGGCTACTTATTTGACAGTAGTTGAGCAGAAGTTATATAAGCTACCAAAGGTTAAGAGCAAATAATTTACTGTTCACCAAGTATAAGCTTATACTTGGTGATCAAGTATACCAAGTGAACAGTATACTTGGTATACTGTTCACCAAGTATAAGCTTATACTTGGTGAACAGTAAAGCCTGTTATTAAGATGCTTTTTGAATAAAATACATCTAATATTATCAATCCAGGATATTATATTGAAAAAGTCCCTCAGAAATATCCATATAACATGAGAAATAGCCCAAATTTTAGCTAGACCGGATCAAAGGTTTTGTAGTAGTCAGTATATTACTCAATAAAAACATATTCTTAAAAAGCATTCCTGGATACTTTGGGAAGTAAACCGTAGCTAAGAATCACCTCCCAAATTTCAACACGGCTACGGTTCTTGCATAAATCAGCAGATGACATGCTTCCATGCTACGCATCTCTTTTAGTGGCATTTTTAGCGATTTGCCAGCTGTTTATAAAAGTTATAGAGGTTCTCTGAGCCCACATATTTATGCTCACTGCCATGCATTTCAAAGCTGAGCTGTGAAAATTACACTGCATTCTCCCACACATTGGCTTTGTGCCTCACTGAAAATCTGCATTTAAATAAATCAACTTCTCTGTAATCTGTTTGTCGGTGAACATTTATCCTTTAGTTCCTTCCTTTCTTTCTTTCTTGACTTGTAGTTTTAGGGCATGGGGCTTCTCAAAGTAACTGAAGGGCATGATTGATTATCAGCTGCAGGTTTGAATCTGCAGCATTGAGTCTTAAACATGTGAACTCCAGAGGGTTGCTGACCTTTTGCTCAAATCTGCTCAATAGACAGGCATCATGCAGCTGTCTAACTGACACAGAGTCATCATTGTACACATCCAAATATCAGATAAAGGTCAATGCAGAAAGACAGAGGAGACAAGCAGTGTAACCTATCATTAAGGACTCACCCTGGCTTTTTAGATAAGTGTTTGTAAATGTAATGTATGCACAATAGTGACAAATGTAATGCTTATATGGTCAGCTTTGTCTTATTATTATCATGCATGTTTTATATGAAATAAGCAAGAAAATGCACGGTGGCGCAGTAAGAAAGTCCTGGGATTTACTCCCAGCATGTTGTCGCTCCACATGGAGTTTACATGTTCTCCTGGTGAGTTAGCTCTCCAATAGTCTACAAGCATGTCTGTCCGGGCAATAGGTTACTCTAAGATTCTCTTAGTATATAGTGTATAGCTGCTTGTTCTGTGCGTCTCTGTGTTGCCCTGTGATGGACTGGTGACCTATCCAGGGAGTACCCTGCTTCCACTTCCCCCATAACCCCCAAAGGTGAGCACCAGGTCTCCTGTGACCCTCCAAGGACAAGTGCGTAATGGTTGGATGGCTATTATTTTTGTAAACCCTAAGCTAAATAATATTAGCATCAACATATGTAATATATAATTTAACGTGTACAGTAACCATGTACAGAAAGATAATGGATCTTAACACTAACAGTAGGGAACAAAATAAAAATGGAAATCCAGTTACTGAGTATTGTTTTGATCTTCATTGTCGCACATTTGTTGGCATTAAGCACAGAAGAGGTCCTAGCATACCCGCAGAACTGCAAAGAGCGTTTAAACTTTCTCTTATTTTTAAAGTTATAGCACACCTTTAATCCACTGGGAAACGCTTAAGTAGGTTGTGACTCGGAAAACTAAGCTCTCTATAAAGAATTTTTCTTTCCATCAGCTTTTATAGAAACAGAAGCTGAAATGTTTTTTTTATTCAGATTTGTAATTATCGTTCATCATTTGAAAATTTGCTTGCAGGCAGAGACGCACACCAGGGTGGCACATCAGCTTACTAACAAAACTTACAAAACAAGATTTGAATTCATCCATCTCGCTCACTGAATTGAACTGATAAATGCTGAACAACTGGGTAGCATAATAAACAAGTATTCATGACTTACCCTATGTGGTACAATGAAGTTTTTGTGCCATCTTGGCAATACACTTCATTCACGATGCACATCTGAATTTAGTGTATCTAAAAAAAAAAATAAAAAAAAAACTCATCAAGCACAGGAAGGTCACATCCGTCACTCTCATATTATGCTCATTGCTTGTTTTTCAGTCTGTCGTGCATTGCAACAAAGGAACCGAGGTATAAAGTGGAGTATGGTAGACACGGCAACAGCTGCCCCTGTGGTGTGTGTAACAAGGTTTATCCGCCTCTGCCTTGTCTCGTAAGCATCACTCTGCCATTGGCCCTGGGGCAGAGTGCTTGCTGACACATGTGAGCCGCCCGCACTTCTCAGCGGCATGTCATTCACTCTCTCATGTTGACACCGGGACCCTCTGCTGTCTATAGACATGTCAGGTTGCTCTTCTGTCTATGCCATTCTTCGTGCTCTAGATTAGTTGTTTTTTTTTTGTTGTTTTTTTTTTTTTCATCTCAATTGAAAAGTAACTTTGGCCCCACTTAGGAAAAAAAAAATAACAGGTTGGATTTAATAGAATTCCTCACCAATTGACCTTTGTAAAAAAAAAAAAAAAAATTCAAACTCCATTGTTTAAGCCAGTTTTTATGCAAATATCTGGATGGCAGTAGAACAACAATCTATCAAAGCAAGATTTTTCCACCTGTCAGTCTAAATCACCCAATTTATCTGTCCAAGGTCCTGTTTACATGTGGTTCCACTTTTACAATAATTGGCATACTTTAGTCATAATAATATCCACCATGGCATTCCTCAGCAGTTTTCAACCCTCAGGCAGAGCCACTTTGTAGGAAGGTGATAACAGTGTTGCCTCCTCCTGGAATTCACATTGTGTCTGCTCCAGACTGCCTTCATTTTCTTCTTAAATTGAAAGATAACCCCTAAGATAAATCAGCATATCTCGCTTAGCGATGCTGCAGTATGTATCTTAACAAAACAGACTCGTTCTTTAATCTGAGAAGACTGAAAACATTCGATCTTAAAGTTGTATCCCCTCGTTTTGCTATGTGAGAAGCCTCTTTGAGGCAGACATTTTTCAGTAGTCTCACTCCGGGGGTCATTGCACCTCATTATTTTGTGTGGAAAGTGCAGAGACAGACATTTGTTGCACCTCCAAAGCAGCAAAAGTAGTAACTGTGATGAATCAATGTCTTTGATTTGGAACAAGCCACACTGGACACCACTGCTAACATCAAACTGCTGATGCTGCAGTATCTGTGTTTGGTCAATCCAAAAAGTATGGAAGGTTAAAAAGTATCTCAGTTTAGCCGTCTGCATTTACAGTTGCTGTATTCTACGACCTTAATCGCTTAAGGTTAGATATGATCTTAGAAGCTGGTAAAGATCAGATCATTTACTTATTAACCCCATAACATCAGCATTCTGTGTCCTAGCACATTCATGGTATACAGGGGGGAAAAAAAAAAAAACTTGTGGTAGAGAAAGGTGCATAACCAATAGGTGTAACCACAACCTTTACTGGATTGTGAAGGAAATCCTATTTAGGAGTTTGGAAAGGATTTACGGTGTTGTAAAAGCGGAAGCAGTGCTTCGAAAGCCACCACACACAGATGTTTTCCAGAGATAAGCTAGAATAGTCACATTGTTTGAGTTGAGCCGCTAACCGGATGCAACATGAGGAGTTTCTTACCTGGTCTATGGAGAAAAAAGGACTGTATTGTGACTCAGTGTTTCAAAGTCCTCTTCCAGATGAAAGCAAATTTTTAATATCACCTTAAGAAAAGACACGGACAGTGTGAGGTTTCTACAGTCAGTAATGATTTGGGGATTCATGTCATCGTCTAGTGTTTGTACACTGTGCTGCCATCTATTCCGACATTTTAGAGACATTCGAACTTTATGGAGATGTTGATTTCATTTTCCAACAGGCCTATTCCAATGTGTGAACACACGTAATTTCTAATATATATATATGTGTGTATATATATTTTTTTTTCCCAATATTCTAATCTCTTAAGGTGCACCTACATTAGAATCAGGAAGTTTGGACATTGGCAGGAGTTTATCCTGTAAAGGTTTGAGTGTCTGCACTTCATACTTCACTCGCCTTGCCTGCTGGTGGTGGCCAGAGGGCACACTGATGCTGGCACATGGCAGCCTCGCCTCTGTCAGACTGCCCCAGGGCAGCTGTGGCTACAGTTTAGCAGCTCACCATCATCAGCATGTCCATGTGTGCATGAACAGGTGAATGACTGAATGTTATGTAAATTGCTTTGGGGTCCTCGGGACTTGATAAAGTGCTACATAAATACAAGTACAGGTCATTATGATTTTGTGCTCTTTCCAAAACAGTGACACATTTCCTGCAGTTGCTGTGAACTATAGTAAACCTTGGAATTGAATTTGAAATTTGATATTATGTAAACACTGAATCATACTTTATATACAACAATGAGAGAATAAGCATAAGCGAAAAAAAAAAAAAAAAGATATCACAACAGTGAGATGATGCCATCTTCAAATCGTTCCTCAACACCTACAGCTTTACCGTATCTCTATGGGAGCTGTAATTTCCATGAAGAACAGGGGAAATCATTTCAGCTTGAAATCAATATGCACCTTTTTGGACAGGTATGTATTGTATTAGACAGATATGTAATGTGGATGTTTTCGACAAGAAGATATTTGAGTAATATCTGTTTCTAAGCAACTCTATAAATGTTACATTTAAAGAATTTCATGAATGAATTGGTAAATATATACTTGCTGTGTCAGCAATTTTCAGAATTAATGACTGAATGCATAAGTTTGTTCATTCATTAATAATCACGTAAGGAAAAATAATGCCGAAGGACAAATGAGTAGGCTGAATCCCAGTATACCTTATCCCTCTGCAATTTTTATTTATTTATTTATGGGTTTTTTTTGTATCTTTAAGTGAAAAACCTTAAGGTTTCTTGGGGGTTTACAGTTAAAATCTTCCATAATATGAAGACTTTATCACACTGTCACAGCCACAAACTGGGAACGTTATCCTCCCCTAAGTATTTCACCATAAATAAGAGAAAGGAAAAAAAAACTACAAAAGGAGTGTTTCTTTTCTGCTCAGCTCTCTTTTTCGATCTGCTGCTCATGCCCTTACACAGTCCTACTCTGGGGGAGAGAATGCTTTGCTTTATTATGCAGCTACTGTGTGATATACACAGAGATGTGGCACCACTTTAAGATTTGTTTATTTTTGTTTTGTTTTTCTTTTCTTTTTTTTTCTTTTTTTACCTCAACCACATTTTGCTCAAAGAAAATGATTTAACTAATTATGCACCTGTGAGATAAACTGTGTTGATTGGCTTGATCTGCAGGATAAATGATGTTGCATGACAAAACCTATTAAAGTAAATGGAGAGTATTGGCACAGTAAGCGAACGTGTTACTCTTTCAAATGTTTTCTTTCATCTTGCAAAATTTTGCATTCATACTGGGAGTTGTGTCTGTTGTCAGTATTGTGTCATGTTTCTCTCTGTATGGCATTTTAATTGTGCATCTGGTTGTTGTTGTTGTTTAACCTTTGCTGTGTCTTTTACTCTTGGCTTCTTTCTAATGCAACTTACCTGTATAAGTCAAATTATTCTATGATTGCAGTCATGTCTTCTTATTTGCCTAAATTTATCAGTTGTTTATTTGATGTAATTTTGTATGATGTCATGTTATAGCTATATTCTTTCTCCATGTTCATAATCCCTCTGTTATGAAATGCGCAATTCCAATTTCTGTTCATGCACTGTTTCCAAATAAGATCCAGTTTTAAATAAACTGACATTATCTTGTGTGACCCAAACTATATATATATATATATATATATATAATTTTTTTTTTTTTTTTTTTTCTTAGAAAATATACAACACTGACGCATAGTGCATACATTTTTGTTGGACACAACAACTGACCATTCAGTTATACTTTCTTCTACTTTCTTTATACTGATTTGACCAAAGTGTTGGACAGCAATGGCTGCCTTACTAGTTGTTTGATGTCTTTCCAGGTTTCTGCCAGTGAAAGAGCTGTCTCCAGTTGGCACTGCAGTGGGGACTATTTTAGCTGCTGCTATGAATCAAACCATCTTCTACTCCATTGTTGGAGGAAATGAACTAGGTATGGCCTACAGATCAAATACGGTGCAGGAAATGAAGACTAATTGAATTTTCTCTGGGTACAAGATACAAAAAGGCTTTTCCACATACTTCCTACCTGGGATTGTCTGTGACATAGACTGCGGCTTTGAAGAAAACTGCTTTTTATTTATTTGATTAGAGAGAAACTCCCATCTTAGGTGCAAAATTGTTTGTACTACCATATACTGAGAATGAGTTTTGTTTTTTGTTGTAAAGTGTCCCTGAGGAAAAAAAAATCCAACAGGATTTTTCTTAATATTGAAGGCGACAGAGTTTATATTAACTGCATCTTTGCATAGATATAGAAAATCACATTTCTGTTGCACTCAGACTTTAAATGGCTTGCTAAACTTGTTGGCAAAGAGAAGCAAAAATTATTTTACATTTGAAAAGTGACAAACATATCAAATTCAATCAAAAGCAGAAATAAAAAAGGAGGAAAACAACCCTTTTATTTTAATAGTCACCATGTTTTCTTGTTTGCAGGTCACTTTAAAGTGGACAGCAGCACAGGTGTCATCTCCATTGCCCAACCTCTGGACTATGAGAATATAACCAGCTTCGTTCTCAGGGTGCAGGCAGATTCTTTGGGAGTTGTTATGTCCAACCTGCGTGTGCCTTCTAAAAGTAAGAAATAACTTTTAAATATAGGTGTTTTACCATGGTTTTGTGATAGACTATAACAGTAAAATCATATTTGATTTAAATGTTCGCTGCACATTCTGATACAGACAAGCAACATCTTCACATAACCAGATAGATTATTTGCTGTGTGAGTTTGTAAGTTTTTTTTGTTTTTTTTTACCTATTGTTTAAGATTAACTATAAAATGCCAGTGTGATTTAAAATGGGCAGCAATAGCAGAAACTACTGGAAAAGGTTTGTCTAATACATAATTATTATAACATATATCCATCTGTCCCTGCTTCAAATGTATTTTAATAGTATATTAATCGTCATTTGTTTTAATTTATGCTCTTCTTCTTTATATGGGGAATGTGTGAGATTATTCATAGAAAAAGAATATCTAATTAATTCATCTTGTGCTTTCTTTTTTCTTTTTCTTTTTCTTTAAGTGAAATATGCTTAAAAAATGTGTTTGTTCATTTAAGGGTTGTGCTTCCCATATTTCTGTTAAAATATAATTACTTAGTTTGGGTTGGTCCAAGTATATGAATTTAGAAATGGCCTTAATAGCCTAATCTATTAGTATTTTTATATTATCATTATTATTTAAGGCTATCATTTAAGGAAAACTCTCATATAATTCCCTTTCACAGACAGAGGCATATTTCAAATGGTTAATTTTGGTAGGTTTTTCGATCTAAGAAACTGGAAACCCAGTTCCTTAGATAATTTAAATGTATCATAAAACCATTGAAAAAGAAGAAAATTTTTAAAGCATAAATAAAATATCCTACGTTGTTCACCACCAAATCAGGAGAATAAAAAAACTGAAAAATGCTGCTATGTTTATAACAAATGTATAAAAAGTGTTTGTTTTTTTTTTTTCGTATACTCTTTTGTATTGAACTGCATCTGCAAGCTAACGACAGAATTTTTTATTCTAGAGTTCTAAATCTTTGCAGGCTCCACGTGCGTTAAATTGTGGGGTTTACAGATTTCTCTATGTACTTCCACAAATACAAGTTTTAAATGCTATTGTGGATTTATTTGGTTTTGTTTGTAGCTGACAGAGGCTTTAGATAACACTTTCTCTGATATTATTACTACATGTAGGTTTTCATTAGGCTTGTTAATGCCCAGTTTACTGACATACAAGTTCCCTACGATGACAAATAATATGCTGCCTCCAAACCTGGTCAAGGAATAATCAATGGCCTGCTCTTCACGCCTCTCATCTTCTCACTCTGTGTGGCCCTCACATTGTAATGACAGTAATTACAAGTACACAGTAGTCAGGCACAGAAACCATAAGAGGGCTCTTGTCTCACACATAAGGGAGAGTTTTTGAGTGGGTAGATGGATTTTTCTTTCCTCACTTGTAACCAATTACGGAGGCTTTACAATAAAGAACAGCTTTTATCTCAGAGTTATGATAATTGAGTTAGGTTGTACACCACTGGTGTACTTTTGGGTCAGTGAAACTATCTCACTTACCCAGAAGGGAGAGTACTCTGGGTATGTGATTGCTAGTCTTAGGACAAGTGCAGAGTTTATGTATGTAATACATTCTGTACACACACATTAATTTATCATAAGGTCAGAATGTAAGACAGCCATGCTTTGTAGATGGGAACACACCCTTTACTGCTCTCCTCTCTGAAGCGATCCTTTCTTTTAATGGGCCTGTTTTTTTTTTTTTCCCATGCATTTACGTTCTGAGTGTGTAAAAGAGAACTAGAGAAGGGCACTTGCTGTATTTATGTTTTAAAAGTCTCTGAGGAGTGTGGGCACTTTTAAAAACAGAGAGGGAGGAGAGATAAACTCATCCCCTTGAGCCCTGTCCATATGTGATTCACACTGTAGCCACTGTGTATGTAATTTAATGTGATGTGTTGGGGTTTCTTTCCAACTCCTTGATGCATCCTTAGTTTCACTGCAGGATGACTTTACATTTTTGTGAAGAAAAAGAGGTCCTTGATATTGTATTTGTCCAACCGGCAGACCTGGAGGGATCGTATGAGTGATGATGATTGCTTAAGAAAAATGCAAGCGATGACATATGTGAAGCTTCACTAAAAAGGCCATTGATTAATTTTACATTCTGTGTAGGATGTAATTGTTCTAATTAAGATTATCCAAAGCTTCAAATAATGGATTGATTTAGGGAGTCTTTCCCACATTTTTCTTTGTCAGAAAGCCTAAGACAGTAGGAGGGCTAATAAACTGATAGAGCTATAGTAAGGTTTAGATCACAGAATTTCAATGCGCTGAACGGCCCAGTCGAAGTCCAGGCCTAAAACCATTCGATAATCTGTATGAATTCTCCACCCAATCAGACTGACTTTGAGCTATTTTAAAAAGAACATATATAAAATCATTTCAGATAGTTATCATAGCCAATTAGAAATTATCTAAGAAAAGGTTGGCTTTTCATGTTTTGCTTTGTTTTTTTTTGTTGTTTTTTTTACATTTTTATAACAATTTAAAACCCGATAGAAATTGTTTCAGAAGTGACCATCCTTGAAAGTATGAAATAAAAAAAAGGTTTTCTTTAAAAAAAAAAGAAAAAAAAAGATACTTTTGTGTTATTTTCCATGAAGTAATACATTTCAGAGTTGTCTTGGGAACAGAAGAACTTTATTCATACTCTGATCTGACAGTTTCAAGGCCAAATTATGCAGAATCTGATTATCTACAGGCCACATGACTGAATAAGCTTCTGGCTGTTAAAGATGAAAGTTTCCCAACCGATCTTCTTTCTTTTCTTCTTTTTTTTTCATTTATAAATGCATGAGGGTTCAGCAAACTTGGCTTATTAGACTCTTGAAATACAGTGACTCGCTCAAATTGGTGTTTCTCACAGTACATGCCAAAGTTTTTTTGGTTTCACATTGCCTAAGAGAAATGGAAATTAGACCTGCATTTTTAGCTCAAGTGAAAGTCTGTCCAGAACTTTATTTGTTCATTTATTTATTTACATTTATACCTTTGTGTTTTTTTGTTTTTTTGTTTTGTTTTTTTGCTTTTTGCAGCCAACACTGCCAAGGTGTTTATTTATGTAGAGGATGAAAATGACCACCCGCCCGTCTTCTCCAGAAAGCTCTACATAGGTGGTGTGACTGAAGACACCAAGATTTTCAGCTCTGTTCTCAAAATAGTGGTAAGAAAATAGAAAATAAGTTATTTATTTATTTATTATTTATTTTTTGATGCAGTATATGTAGAGGGAATTGGCTGAACCTGGAGTGCCTGATTCCCTTCCCTGGCAGCCTTGGTGTGACAATTCATCCGATCGGCTTTACTCCGCACAGTTTGATCTGTTCCACGATCTCTGGTTACATCTCTTTGTCAGTTTTGCTCTGTTTGTTGTCTACTTTCATTCACATGCAGGTAAAATCTGCACATTGTCTTCAATATACAAAAATAGAAATATGTTGCAGTATGTTGGCCATAAGTTTTTGTTACTGAGCTCCCCTGCGATATTTAACTTGTGAAGCTTTGGCCTTTCTCTAGCTTACAGTGTAAGATAGAGCAAACTGATAAAACCAATTTTTAGATGATGCTTTCCAACTTTTCTCAAAGTGGCATTTCTATTTATTGTACAGATATAATAAAATATCTCTTGATAGTTACCATTTTAACTGAATATTTGTATTTTTCTCACTTGTATTGCTCCACGGGCCAATACTAGCCTTCCTCTCACAGACGATGAAATAAACAAAAAAAATATAGATATCATTGACGGTTTTGATGCATTTGGGCTTAGCTGACAGAAGTGAAATCTTTGCTGCAAGAAAAATCCGATGTCTATACTCTGACAGGTTGTGACAGTGCTTTTATTGATCCACCCATCAATAAGATCCTTGCTTGGTACCTTCTCCAACAGGAAAACAAGCAGAAAAGTAAAACAAAAGTTCCTTTCTAAAACATTGTCACTTATCAAGAATTGTTTGTGATTGGGCAACAGTAAAACCCCAGACAACTACTCTGTAAAGTAATAATGTATAAACCCAAATGGTAGACATGGTTATTTAAACTTTCTATAAGAGTGTTTATTGCAGAAGTTTTCAAAGTATTTTGTTGAATGTTTGTATGTAGTATTGGAATAAAACAAAAAGGCAACTTCTTTTTGTCTTATTTAACTTGGAATGCACCAAAGTGTTTACTACTAAGTGTGGCAGTTCGTTATATGCCATACTTACAAAACTGAGAGCCGTTTTCCCCATCCACTGGATGATATTTGAAGATAAAGGTTATGAAAAGAAAAGTTTACGTCTCCCTTTGCTCCACAGAAACACACAGGTATTGCAAGTGTTTTATGAATGCATTTAATTATGTTTTTAAGGTTTAATTTTGGTAGTGCATACTTAAGATAATGAATGTTCAATAAAGCAGATAAATCTGTTCTTTGGTTAAAAAAGTATGTTTCCTTGGGAAACGTAATTTTGTTCAAAGACTAATCCGACTCGTGGCAATGCAAATTACTCTTTTGGGCTTCCCCTGTGACCGCCTGTTCCCGTGCCTTTTAAAACTGCGAATAGTTGTACTTAAGCATGAGAAGCTCCCAGGCTTATTTCATAAAAGTTCATTCTTTGGTGCTTGTAAAGAAGAACTAAGTGTATGCTAAACCTGAAGCACAGACTTCTAGTGCTCTACTTTAAGCACCTCACTGTGTGTCCATAACAATTTAAGGGATTTATCTCTCTATCCGTAATGTTGGCAAATGTAATTCATAAAAATGTATTCTGGTGAGAATATCTGACTGTATTGACTTTTGCACTTTCTTCAAGACTGCATCCAATACTGTGTACCCCCTCTGTTTCAAATTGCAAGACAAAAAAAAAAAAAAAAGAGAGGTTGCTGCAATTTATCAGTGTCACCACATACACAAACAAAAGACACTTGTATCGGAGCTCAGTGGCTGATCAGATTTGCTCAGTCCTTGATAGTGAAAATTTAAATAAAATGTACATTTTAAACAACATATACATATACCCCCTTCTTTTTGGTGGGGTTTTCTTTAGCTAAAAATGAGCTCATTGTTAGACTGCCTGACCAAACATTTTTGTTCAGTCCCCACACTCCCATTATCAAGCACACCACGCTGCTGTTTTCTCTGAAAATATCACTCTGCTCTACCTCATCAAAACCAAGTGTCAGGCACATCGCAATAATTGGATGCATATAATGTCACTGGGGACAAATTTGGATTTGTTGCTTATAAATACCAGCACGATACTTTTCCACCGTGTCAATTGGACTTTTTCACAGTACATGTTAAATGTATTCCAGTAGGTAATGGGCAGGTATATTACTTATGGCTCTAGGCCACCTTGGCACATGCTTGGTATTTATTAAAAGCGAATTAGAGCACTTAGAGCAACATTGCCATTTGACCTCTTTTTCTAAATATTATGTTGATCATTTTTAATTTCTTTTCCACTTTGTTACTGCTTGCTGCTTTTCTATTACAGGCCACTGATAAGGACACGGGGAACTTCAGCGCCATGGCATACCGCCTAATTATACCTCCCACAGCAGAGGGTCAGAACAGCTTTGTCATCGAGGCCTACACTGGAATCATTAAGTCAGCCATCATGTTTCGAAATATGCGAAGGTCCTACTTCAAGTTTGAAGTCATTGCCACTGATGACTATGGGAAAGGTTTCAGCAGCAGTGCTGAAGTGGTGGTGAGTATTCTGTTTAGAGGTTTTTGCAGTCTGCACTGCAAGTATGTACACATTGCTAAACACAATTTTCAAGGTGATTATGTACTCCTGGTTGTTGACTAACATGTCACCATTATAGTTGCAGCCTATTGATTTATTGTCAGAGCAGTTTACAAAGCAAACCGATGCATGAATTGTCAGATTTATTTTTTTCCTCAGTTCCTGTACAATGTGTAACTTTTGTTTTAGACAGCTGATTTGCTTGCCCGATATTTTATATGGGATTTTGATTAAATACTACTTAATTTCCCCATGTTATTAATAACTTGAGTCAAACTCAGACCAAAACTCTTTCATATCTTTATGGGTAGAATTTAAGAAAATGCTCTTTTAGCTATCATTGATGCTGTTTTCAATCACACTGTACATGACCAGAAATCACAGAACTTTCAGTCATAAATGATGCAGAACACAAACAATTCTTATCGAATATCAACCCTATTAAGTTTGTATTAAACAATCTTATAGATTTGTTCTACTTGAGGCATCACAAAATGTGCAGTTGAAAACATTAGAAGGCATCTCAGATTTTATCAGGTAAAAGGGTGTTTGTTTCTCAGCCATGAGATCTGAAAACTCCCTGAAAGTCTTATTTTCAAAAGCCACATCAATATGCTGGAGAAAGTCCACAACTGGTTGCCAAAACAGATGCACACAAACAGTTTTACACAAAAAGAAAACATAACTATACATACCTTATTTTTACGAGAACACAAGCACACAATCCCATGCACTCACAAGAAAACATGTGTAGCTCAAAACCTTCAGAATTAGTTTGAAGACTTTAACTTTCTGCTATGAACTTAAAAAAAAAAAAACTATATAGTTATTGTGCTTAGTTTTGGAATTGCATCATGTGATAACATTGACATTTACAGTTTATTTTGGTTGGGTATATAGAATAAAGTTTTACTTGTGCTTCTGAGGAGTAGTGGCAACATATGTTATTCACAACAATCATTAAAAAGATTCAGGTGCTGGTTATGTGTAAAGGTGAAATTGGTTTACCTCGGTTAAAGCTGATCTGTTAGTATTACTGCTAACTTGTTAAAGGACATTTATCTTTTGCCTTAAAATGCTTATGCGGTGCATTATAGTTTAGTGAACCGCATCATTTGCAGAGGGCAAAAGCTCTCAATGTGTGGCCTTGGCCACTAGCTGATAATCTAATTAGTTATTTGTTTCAGTACAGAAATTAACTCAAAATTATATATGCATCTGCCTTGCTTTATGTTTGCCTTTTATTGAAATAATTTGCTCAAGCACCCGCTGTTTCTGTTCTGCTGTTCCCCAAATGAAATACAGTTTCTGTTGTTTTTTGTTGTTTTTTTTGGGGGTGGGGGGTTGCCCTTACTCAGGGGAGGCTTTTTTGTTTTTTCCGTTGCAGTGAATATGTCTGGCTAACAGGTCTCTAATGAGACAGAAGGAGGGTCTGGGACATTGCCTGAATATGAGAGAGCGGCGAGTGCATAAGCATGGCACTCGTTAATTTTCAAGGGGAAACCTAATTTTCCAAGAGCCACATGGGAGATTTGGCTTCAGAGCACAGAGGCCATTGCCTATGCACTTAACTGTGGCATCAGAATTATAGACCTGCTAGGTTTGCCGCATGGCACCAATACAAGCAGGCAATTACCGGGTCTGACTTGCTGCATCAAAAGAATCATTTAAATGAGTCGGCCAAACTCACAGTGGGGTACATGAATAACTCGGCTAATCACAATTTATCTTGATTTCCTGTGGTCTTTTTAACTCGTGGTCCCATTTTTTTTTTCTGTCTCCCCACCTCCTTCTTCCTCTGTGCTCCACTCACTTTCTCAGGTTTCAGTAGTCAACGCATTAGACATGCAGGTCGTTGTCTCCTCTGTCCCTCCCTACTTAGTAGAAGAGAAGAAGGAGGAAATCATTAGGTAAGACATGAGTCAATCTTCAAATTTGAAAGTAAATACGTCAGTTTCACTTAAAAAGAGAAGCATGGTTGAGGGTATGCAGGACTATAAATTATGTGTGTGCTCATTCTCATGTTGTCTGAAGTAAACATATGTTAAATAATTACCCTACGCAATATTATACATATAAATGTACGTCTATGAATACTGTCAAATAGTGTAATTGAGCTGCAAAATAGTACATTTTCTTGACCTGTATTATTTTTCACTCACTCCACGTTTCCTTCATTTGTGAACAAGAATATTCAGTTGCTCAATTCAAAATTTGAAACCCATAAATGTATGACGCAGGCTGTATATTTCAGGCTGTATTTCTGTTTTCTTTATTATTGTGATTTATAAGCTAACGAAAACCTCAAATTCAGCCCCTCTAAAACGTTACCACACCAGTATAGAATAACAGACAGTGATGCTCTGTAAAGAGGGTTAATCCATTAATAAAGAAGATAACTGTTCAGATTCATGCCTTTGTATATATTGATAGAGTTTAAGTTTATGCAACTGGGAGAATGCATTCCCAGTTGCTTTTTAGTGCTTGTAAGAGCCACCAAACAGAGTTATCACAGTGGAAGTGTCTTGACTGCAAAGGTTATGAACAATGTCAGAAAGTTGATGAAAGCCAACAGTGCAAATTCTACTAGATTTATATCTCCAACCAAAATCATCCTTATGTTTGTCTAAAATAACTATTTTTTTTAATAGGTAGGCTTCATTGTTCCTCTGTTCATTAAATTGAACTTAATTTTTGGTTTTAGCATTCTAGAGCGTCATGTGCAGGACCAGATTCCCGGTGCCAAGGTGATCGTTGAGTCGATCGGGCCACGTCGCTACGGCGACGGCTATGAGCTGGAGGACTACACCAAGTCAGATCTAATGGTGTATGCCATCGATCCACTGACAAACAGAGCCATTTCACGGCAGGAGCTCTTCAAGTAAGTGGGTGAAATTTGTCACAAGAGTTTGAGTAAACCGGTTGCCCAAATGCTCTTTGTGTAAATGAATCCTCAGGAATGTTGGGGTTTTTGGCTTAAACATAGATGCGTTTTGCCTGTAGCCTCCACTGACCTTTTGTCTTTTTCGAACAATGAAAATTTATTTCTCAGGTTCCTCTAGGCATTTTCTTTACAGGGATTTCCCTCTGTTACCTCTTTCTTGTTTCCTCACAGCCTTGATTATCCTGCAGGTGTACAATGTCTGTCAATATTGGAAGTCACAGTATGAAGAGGATCGAGTGAGGTCAAAGTAATATTAACTGAGAGTCTAGTGAAGAGTCATTCCCAATCTGTTGAACAACCTATCATTCCAGTACCTCAAAAGCCCCTTAAAGGACCTCAGAGCTGGGAAAACATAGCAGCGTTGAGCGCTGTGTTGCTAAGAGAGTGTCCTAAACCACAAAAAAGACCATCATTATAGCCAGGTGGGTGCAATATATTTTGCACAACAAAAACATAAAAGGGTAAAACTCAGAACTATCCTTGCACACACAGTTGCCATGTTCTGTATTCTGTATCTTTAATTTTAGTTTTGTAGACAGAATTCCCCACTTACTAAAATACATCTCTTCACTTTTCTGATGGAACAGTACATTAATACTACTGGGACTTATTTTAAACTCCTTATTTTCCATCTTACTCTGCTGGGTTTCCTTAGGCAGTAAACGTTTTAAACTAATGGGAATAATAAGGTGAGCCGAGTGCACTGTTTGACAACCAAGATTAATTGTAATGTATGTGGAATTGAATGGAAATTACTTTTTTTGTAAAATATCTTGAGATGAAATCTGTGTTTGAATGGTGCTGTAAATATATTGAGTAGATTTGAGTTTGTGCTATTTTATTCATTCTACACTTACAACAGTGAGCTCCTTCTATTGCTTTTGATGTTTAGCTTTGTACATATTTTTTTAGCTCTAATGAAATTCTCTTAGAACGAGAGTTCAGGTGGGTGTCGGATTATTTCTCTGTCTTGTAATCTTTGAAAGCTAACTGCATAGTTTCAGGAGATAGTAGAGGGAACAGCATGTAAATGTGTTTGTGAAAGACTGAATGTAGTGTGAACTGCTTTGGGGTCCTCTGGATTTGATAAAATGCGATACACGTACAGACCATTTACCATTCGACTAGACACCATTTGAACTGTAAATAGTGGCCTCTGTCATGAATGATTCAGCTTTTTAATACCATTCACCTTTTTCTGTAAAATCATACTTTAAGTGTGATGGCTGATTAAATATCGCATTGGTACATTTAAAAAGTAGTATTTTTTTTTTCCCAGATTCCTTGCATATACTGTTCTTATTTTGATGATTGTGTCTTACAGGCAACAAAACCCCAAATATCAGTGTCTCAAAAATGGAATATTGCATAAGACAATTGAAAAAGGTATATTTTAAAGTGAGGTATGATGTAAAGTTGACTGTTTTGACTTCATATCATGTTATAATCTTATTCCTTCATCATAAAGTTCTCTTTTATTCTTTAATGCATGTTTGAGAAATATTGACTCTCCCATCGCAACCGCAATTTTCCAATAGGACTAGTTCCAGGTCATGCTGGTACAGGAATTCAGGTTCAGGTAATCCAATAATGGTTAAATAAATTAATTGATAATAATAGAAATGTGTAAGATGATGAGCAACTTGGATCTGCTATCTGGTAAAACTCTGTGGAACAAACAAGCAGGTAAGTAGTGTAGACAACAAACTTGGAAGATTGCAGAAGGAGGAAGAAAATCTTTACTTGGTAAAAGATGGTTTCCTGGGCACTCCTCTTTAGAGATTCCTTGGAGGAAAATCTGTGAGGCTATAATCAGCTTTCAGGTACATGAAACAAGTTTCAGTGCCAGAATTAGTGTAACTCACAGTACAGACAAGGAGCAGACACAAGACGGTGATAAAGAGCCTGAAAACAGACTTTCAGAATAAAAAAGAAAAAAAGAAACATGGGACAGGAATGCTTGAAGGCTTTGACTTGGATGAGGACAGACAATATTGCACTGAGTGACTGAGGACCAGGTGTTTAAATAGACTTTAAATAGTACTGGAAAGAGCAATGAACTAATCAGCAGGAGTGGGACAAACAGTGAAGCAGTACAAAACATGGCAGGGAACAGAAAAATCATGACAGATACAAGGCTGTGTGAACTGTGGACGTCAGAAAACACCAGCAGATGATGTGGCGTCCCAAAACATCACTGATGGTTAAAGTTTCAAGCTGGACTTCAGAGAACATGGATTCTGTGCCTTTCCAATATTTCTCCAGACCCTGGGACCTTGATTTTTTATTTTTTATTTTATTTTATTTTTTTTATGAATACAAACTTTATTTTCATCTGAAAAGAGTATTGTGGACTACTGAGAAACAGCACATTTCTTTTTCACACCTCTGATGTTGTCCCTCGTTCCGGCAAGGATTTGTTTCGGCTCTTAATCTGCTAACTCCTACCTCATTCTCCCTTTATGAAGCGCCCTCAAATTCTTGAATGGATTTTGCCTGACTGATTATCCTCACTGTGTCTTTTCCTACCCCACTCAGATTTCTAATATGCTTGGATACAGCATTCTGTGAATGAAATAGTTCCTTTGCAATCTTATGACTTTCCTTCCTTGCCAAGGGTACCAATGCCTGTTTTCTGGACATGTCACATCAGCAGACTTCTAGATAATTGTGAAACCAACGGACCCAGACTAAAAGACCATTTAGAGGCTCAGAAAATCTTTGCAGGTTCTTCAGGCTAATTAGGTGATCAGGATTGTGACACTTTGAGTTCCAATATTTAACTTTTTCAGTGACTTTATAAAACCTTAGTCAAGTTTGACAGAAGCTTTGTCATTAAGAGTTTCAGCGACTAATATTTTATTCTAAGGTTTAAAGCATTTTGGAATTTTACAATATAATGTATGTCATCTTGTAGTAGACACACAGCATTTACACATGAAACTGCTTTATAGATTCCTGCATAATTCATATTGATCAGTCTAATACTATTGATGTATATTTCTATGAATTCTTGTTGATTGTCATTCCTTTTTTTCATGCTGAAGGAAGCCACCCATCTTTCACCTTTGAGACAAAAAAAAAAAAGCCAAGTTCATTTAAACATTTTATAGCCGTGTACGATTTATAGATCTTTGATCTTTGAAAAATACATGTGTGCTTTTCACAATCCAAGGACCACTAGAGACAAGACAGGAGTTTGTGCCAAGTGAAGGGTATTACTTCTGTTTTGTAAGCTGCTTTTTTGGCATTTGCCAAACTATCAGTTGCAATGGCGGCGAAGCCAATAAAAAGAGATTGTAGCTAGTTTTAATACATTAGTGCTGTTTTATAAGCATCTCCTTCCTTTAAATACAGCCAGAAACCCATATATATTCAAAATGAAAAGCTATTTATGCATGCAACACATGTCTGACAGTGCTGAGGGGTAATTGCATGTTATATGGCTGTGACTTTGTCGCAGAAGGAGAAAGACGGTGTTGTTAGCGAGTGTTGTATTGCAGCCTGTCCCTGTTCCACCTTGAATGCAACACTCACAACCATTTCAGCTCTCTACAGGATTGATTGCCACAGACCAGTTAATGACCTTCATCTAGACTTATTTATCCACCTATGTAAAAAGAGAAATGACAGTAATTGGACCTGGCACCATGTGTGCTTCTTTGTGATGGAGGATGTTTGAAAGCTATTATCTTTTTGCTTCTTTAACAACATGATATTTCTACTACAATATAGGTGCTAATTTGGCTAATCTGGTGATTATAACCATGGATGTGAAATTCTGCTCATGTAAATACTTAAAAATTTTTGTCTGATCAAATTCACAGTTAACTTTTTTGATATAATATTTTATGTCATTGATACGGACATTAAAATCTGATTTATTTATTTTTTTGTTCATTTCTAGAGGTGCATCAGTCATAATCATTTGCTCAATTTACAATTTCAAGTTTTTTAGAAAATTCTGATCTTCTAATATCAATGTTGACCATTCCTTATTTCTCTGTAACAACTGCATATATTGTGTCCCGTGTGGCTCAGTGGTAGATCAGCTGTTCTACCAGTGGTAGTTTGGAGCTCAGTGGGTTTGATTCCTTTACTTTATGTCTTCCCCTTTTCTTTCTGCCTTTCTTCCTGTCAAGCTATCAATCAGTAAATAGTCATTATCATTTTTATTAACACCAGAGACGATGTGCAGGATTGGAGGGTTGCGGTAAAGCATGGTTTAACTGACTTAAAATAAAGTCAGAATGATTGTAAATCTTACTCTTTTTTTTACTTGGATTACTGTAAAGATCCTTTTCTGTGGCTATTTTCTAGAACCTGCAGGTTCTTCTTAGGTCAAAGATTTCCAGAGGCTGCCAACATCTCCAATACACTGTGTTCCAATACAAACGTGCTGAAAGCTCAAAAGATTAAAACAGAGCTGCTTTACTGTCAGACATCTTCCTGTGATGAGTGAGATCAGATCTAGATCTCTTCAATCTTTCCACAGCCTGACAAAAACATCTCTAAGGGAGGAATAAAATGTTATATGATGGAGGGTTCTTTCTTGGATCCAACCAGAAATGCTGAATTAAAACATGACGAATGTGTGAAAAGTCCAGCACCTGCTGGTCTAGCTCTCTATAGTGACAGCCTAATTTAACAGAATATTGTGTGTAATTTGGTTGCACTCCCTGTGAGGGACTGACCAGCTGTCTGGGGTGTAACCCATCTCTCGCTTAAGAACCGCTGAAGATGGGCACCTGCCCACCTGAAACTCCACAAGGACAATCTGGTATAGACAATAAATAGATGGATAATTGTATTCCTTTTACAAAATGTGATTGTAAAACAAAAATAGCAAGGGTTAGGCTGCCTGTTAGGATTTTGTGTGGAACCCTTGTGCAGTCAAAAAAAAGTTATACTTTGTTCAAAGAGCTATCCTTTCATTTAACTTGACTCTTCTCCATTAATTAAAACAATTATTGTGTGGTTAGTCTGCTATGTGCTGACATCTGCCAACTAGAAATTTTAAAAGTGGGTATAAAACCAAATGTATAAGACTCTTATGTTAACAACTGTGTGAAGAGCAAATAAATAAAACAGCATTATCTTTGTGTATTAGACTTGAATACACAAAGAAATGCTGTTTATTTAGTTGAGTGCAATAAATAATCCTGTTTTCCCTGTCATGATTTCTCTGTCTCCAGGTTTCTTGACGGCAATGTCTTGGAGATCAACAAAGAGGTCCAGCCACATGTGGGTGAGGGTGGCCGCATCCTGGAGATCCGCTCACCAGACATTGTGGCCAGTGTGAAGAAGGCCGCTCAAGCTGTGGGCTACACAGAGGGAGCGCTTTTGGCCCTGGCCATCATCATCATCCTCTGCTGCATTCCTGCCATCCTCATCGTCATGGTCACCTACAAACAGTCAGTGCCCATTCGTCAGCCACAGTTCTTGATTTTGTGAAATTAATAGACAAACTTTTAGCAGTCTTTCTTGAAGGAATTTCGCAAGGAAATTTCTAACAGCGAAGATTGTTAACTATCTTGGGAGATGCCATTTTGCAGTTTTCGCCAAAGGGTTTGCCTTGTGTAGACAAGTCAGATATTTATAATTGATGTTTCAATGTGTTTTTAACATCCTACACCCTGTAGGCTGTTGAGGGAAAGCCAGGAATAAACACAAACAAATTCATTGAAAAGAGTACTTGTGAAGTGTTGATGATAAAGGGGAAGCACCTCTCGCTTCAATGCCACCTCTAGCTCTCTTGCTTTCTCTCTCTGATTATGTATCTTTCATCAAACATGCTGACTGCGCACTCTGCTGGGCTAATCTCCTGCTCATGCTCTGTGAAAGCTGATTAATTAGCACTCATTTGCGACAAACATCTACAGCCAATTGTTAGTGTCGTAGCGCATCTTTGCTCTACTTAATCAACTCCAGCCGACGCACACACACAACGGGCATTGCGCCCCTTATTTTCCAGGCTGTGCTGCAATATGCAAGAGTTTTGTCTTTTTATTTATTTTTTATTTTTTGAAACGGCATCCACATCGGTGAAGTAGACGTGCTGTAATGTCTGCAAGCGCGACATTCCTTCTCTTTGTAGAAGTCGATGTGCTTCAAAAGGTTATGTGTGGCAAATGTTTGTTCACGGCAGATGGGTGGATTGGTTGTCCACATCCGAATGAATGCACCAAACACATCCGAAAGCTGTTGATGGCGACTTTAGAGATGAAATGCAAACTGTCATGGCAGATGGCACTTTGTAGGTGATGACATTACAATGTAATTTTCTCATTGATGTTTTGTCAACACAATTCGATGCTGCATAAATCTAGAAATCACTATAATATTTACGACATCAATTTGCTTACTCGTGCGGAATAATTGAATTTTGTTTTTAATAAGCAATATGAAGCATACAAGATTCACTTCACAAATGAGTGTTAGCTGGGAGCCCTGCAGTCATTCAAGCAGGGCTAATGGCTTACATCAATTTGGGTCTTTTTTTTTTTCCTTTAATTGTTGGTCTTTATTGCTTTTTTTTTTTTTTTTAAGCAAAAAACTACTTAACATGTTAAAAAAATACCTATGAAGACATTACCCACATAGGTTCAACGTGATTTTATTTGTGATTCAAAAGTATAAAATTCTATCTAACTTGTCTTTTTGTCTTAATTCATCTCTTTTTCTCCGCTGCTTGGAAACTTTCATCAGATTCAAAGAGTAAGTAATATTTTTAATTTCACTTTTCAGTGTGTCATAGAAATTTAGGTTTCATCTTTCTCCATTCATCTTCATTTTTTTAAGCTAGACCAAATATTGCAACTGTGTCACATTAAAAAAAAAAAAAAAAGAAAAAAGGTTTGCCCATTAATGCCACCTTTCTGTAATGTTGCTGACATGACGACATGAAGCAACACTGACTCAACTTGTGGATCACAGGCTGGATGGGTAATTTGGCAGAACACTTCTTCTCATGCAGAAAATCTGATAAAATTCAAATGAAAAATGAACCCAAAGCCAACACACGTGATTGTTCTGTTGGAAACAGTTGATCTGACATATCATTTATGCTTAACTGCGTGTACTGTAATGTTTTTCTCTTTCGTTCTTTTAAAATAAAATAAAAAATTGCTTCTAAAAAGCACACACAGCAGTCATGAATATGGAGGAGATTTTCCACCCAAAAGATCCTGGAAGAGGTTCATCATCACTGCTTCTTTATGATTTAAAGCATTCTAACATTGTATCTATTGTTGTGTTCTCAGACGGAAAGTTCCACTTAGCAATATTTTTTCTTGTGACAAAATAAATGCTCTGGAAAAAAGTGAAAGGGCTGTCGAACCTATTTAGGTTCAACATATAAAATGTATCTGAAAGTGAGAAAATGGAAACGCCGTAGCTTCTGGGAAAACAAATCGGAAGTTAAAGTCATATGAGGGGAAAAAAAAAAAAAAACTATGATACTGTGGTATTTTTCCAGATATAAGTAAAGAAAATATGCACTTAGTCTTCTCAATATATGCTTGTGTCAGTGTCTTTACTAAAATTCAGTGCAAAGAATTTTAATTTCAAAGCAAGCTTTGCATTGACTTAAAAGAAAATGATAATTAGTTGTCACACTAGGCATTCCAGAAATCTCTCTTAATACAACCATAGGCCTTAAAACCTGTCAATAACATGCATTATTCCTGATGGGGGGCGGGGGGGAGTGGATCTCGAAAATGCATATCAACTTCTGGCAGCTGAGCAACAAATGGGTCTATTAAGGTTTCTGTAACATCACTGATTCACCAAAACCGCATTTGATTTATAAAAGTTCTGGTGATTTTAAATGTGTAGCTTTTGAGATATAGAAGTAACAGTTTAGCAAATTCTTCAAAAAGAAATAAGATTAAGTAATGTGAGACTTTAGAGAGTTCAGGGACGGCTCACATATGCCAAAGATTTGAACCCAAGTTATGATTCATGTTGTTCCCCCCTGTAAGTTAAATTTTTATCCTGTGATAATTATTAAGATAGTGTTTGACAACTGTAGCACAGGATTTTAAATATGCTGTTTGTAGAATATATATTTCTTTCAATCAGATGTGTGCAACTAATATAACTGCTGCTTAAGAGAAGTCGGCTCATTGGGTAGTTCTTCAGTGTAACATGGGAAAAATTCTTAGCTTGGCAACTGTGCTGATTTTTTCTCTCTCTCTTTGAGAAGTTATAAATATAAAATTAGTTCTCTGCAATTCACATAAATCTTAACATTAAATCAGTACAATGAATGACAAAGGTCCACATTAACTGACTGGAACTTACAGAAATCTTATCTTAAATAAGACAAATATAAAGAAGGCAAAAGATTCCTGTGTTTTCATTGTTCCAGGTTGTGTCTTTCTGTTCTGCATTGCAACGTGAATTGCTTATCATTCTTTGTGTGGATGTAAACACTTTCTGTAGGCGGCAAGCAGAGTGTGCCAAAACTGCCAGGATCCAGATGGCTTTGCCACCGGGAGGGAAAACGGCTCCAGCCGCTGCCCCTACTGCTAACCTCTACGAGGAGCTGGGCGACAGCAGCATGTGAGTTATGTCCCTTTGGTGTCTGTCACTTGTACCCACACATCCCACTAACTACAGTGATGTGCAGGCTCTTTATCTAGTTGCGCAGATTTTTCTCCACTGAGGTTTGGATCAGAGGCGTTGCTCTGAGATGAATGCTTCTGCTGTTGTCTTGGCTTTTTTCCTTCCTGCTTTTTGCAACTGCAGTTTCAGATTCTCAGCATTAGTGCATTCTTCTAAATAACGTTGCTGGTAATTCTAGATGTTAACCTGAGAAATATCGCTGCTGCCCATGACATAATAGTATATGCCTCTTTGCATCACTGAACCCCTGTGCCGTTTGTCTTCTTATCCAAGTTCTGTAACTTGACACATCCAGCACCGTATGCCACAGAACATCTGGCGATACAACAAAATAGCTTATGTATGTATTTCTAATATGACTGTGTATGCATTTTTGCAAAACCCTCTCTCAAGGTAAGAGTATCTGAGTTCATAAATTACTATAAACCTTCCTTTGATTAATACACACAGAATTTCAACTGCTTACTTAACTTCCATGTGTGTCCAGAGTACTATGCCATCAGCAAAATTGAATTTCCCACAACAAAACACGGCCATGAGGGTGCAATGCAGTCTTGATATTTGCAATTTGAGTTCACATGTGCGCTGAATGTAGCTGTTTGCATGTGCAGTAGAATGAAATATTTCTGGCAGTAATGCTACTGTTTGTCTTTAAAAACATGAAGTTTACTTGCAGTCAACAAGGAAAGGCTTTTGAGAGGTTGCCAAAAGCCAATATTTCAAATATGTTTCAGAAACAAAAGAAAAAACAAAGTCTATATGTCCTTTATGTCCAAGTCAAACAAACCTCACTACTAATTAGGCTCTATGCAGAGATGTGCTATATTCCCACATCTTTTTTTCAGTACCCTCGTTTCATCATCAACACCTCTCACATTTGTGTATTAGTCTTCTTACCATCTGTCTGTTTTTGTATTCCCATCATTTCTTGTCTCTCTGGATTCAGACTGCAGTAAGTAATCCTCCCATGTGAGCTTTATGAATATTGTGAGTAATTACCACTTAACAGCTGCTCCCGCGTCTCCACTGTCGCCTATAGCGTTAGCTAAAGATATGCATATTGAAAAATGTATGAATATGTTTTGGTGCAGAGGTTAATACCGGACTTCTTCTGTTAACACTGAATTCTTTCTTCGTCAGTGTTAAATGAGCTTTGTGAAGGAGTGGTAGTTTCAAGGAGTACAACAGTTTTGTGTTGGTATTTTTTAGACTTGGTGTTTTATTTTTTGTGTATGTCAAGAGAATCAGAATGCGCTTTATTAGACGTAGCAGTGCACTTTTAAAGATATTCATCCTCTCTCCCATCCAATTAGACCACTCTTTTGTTTTATGTAATTTCCTTATATTCATATTTCTCCATATATCCTTGTGTTGTGACTGATTTTAAAAATGCAAATGTATGGACTTGTGCTTCATTAGCTATTTCTAGCAAAACCCAGTGTGTTTGAGTCTTAATATTGTCTTGTTTTTTTTTAAAGCCATCCAAAGGATGGTGCTCTATTTTGAATATTTTTGAAGATTTTACCTCGTCAGACTAAAACTAAATCACAGGGCAAAAGCATACACGATTTTTCACATTTTGTCACATCACAGCCAAAAACTTCATCATACTTTAATGGGATGGCAAAAGTGTGCCATGCATTTGTATTACATGGTCTTTACTCTGAAATCCCTATTAAATTTAAACATAGACTTCAGAACTTCCCTAGTTACTAAATTGAACTCACCTGAGTGTCTTTTAATCCCAGTAAAACCAACTATTTTATAAAGACCTCAGACGTCCATTTAAAAATATTGGTCAACCCTCATGAAGACCAAATTTCAAGGTTTAAGCAAGATTCAAAATAAAAACTGATTAATTCTTCTCACATAGCAATAGTGGCAATGGTAGTAGTAGTTCACCCTGCAATCAGTGTATCAATGGTTTGATTCCTCATCCACCCACTCTTGTTATTTGTGTCCCTGGAGAGGAGACTTCTGGTGTTGGTCAGAAGGGCAAAGTGGACCTACTATGCGCACCTACTATTTTATATTTCCAGGTTTCTAGTCAGTCGTGATGTCTGGAAAATGAGCCATTTCAAAAACTCCCCAATTGTTAAGTCACTAACAAGAGGCATTGCTCAGTCACCTAGCAACCCAAGCAGATCTCCAGCATCTTAGCTAGTTTTTAATGCCTGCTGGAAAAGACGAGTGTTCTGTCGTTTACTTATCATTCTTGTTTGTTGTGTCTACTTCTTCTGCCTCTAGGTTCGACTCAGTTAAAGATAGTTGATCATCTGTCTGTAGCCCTGTGAGTGTAAATATTGAGTTGCGGGGTGGTGGTGGCTAGCAGCAGCTAGGAACAAGAAACCCTAAAACAGCTCTTTATGAAAGAAGTTCAAAATACACAGAACTGACCAGACTGAAGTCTCATTATCTAAGAATAATTTTTTTGCAAATATTCTAATGTAGATGTTTTGTGTAGCCCAGACATTGATCCTAACCTGTTCAAGGAAGCATAGCAGGTCCTCTTTACACAGAAAAGCAGCCAACCTTGACTGCCTTGGTTATCATAGGTAGACAAGTTGCCTTGGTAACTTTGAAGAAGGTGCAGATGGCAATAGCCCAGTTGGGTTGACTAGTTGTATTTGTGAACTTGGACTTTTATAGCAAGATGATATTCTTTTAAAATCTGTCACAATACTAATGAGCTTAGTTTGAATAGCACTGCTGCTTTATTCTTCTCAAACCTTCTCTGCATTCTCACCCCTCTACCGCTGTTTTTCACCTCTTTTAAGTTCTTTTTTTTTTCTTTTCACCTTCACCTTCCGCTGGGATAGGGCTAAAAAGTCTGCCACTGAGGAAACCAACCATCAGAGGATTTTTAGCACCCTCACCTGTCGCACCATTGCAGCCCACAGCAACGGAGCACTCCTTGTCAACTTGCCCAAATCAGAGAGCAACGTAACTTATCTCTCTGATGGAAATCCACGCACCACCCACAACCCTGTGTATGATGACAGCAGCCCACTCAGCAGCCCTGTTCTTTTTGCAAGGGAGGAGAATCCAAATGGAAACTGGTTTGCCTTTTCTCCCTCCAATTCAGCCGGGTCAGGGTGTGCCTGGTCAATGCCTGCTCGCATTCACGGAGGGCCGCACGGCTACGAAGCGTCAAGAAGGCAAGGTCTTATGGACCAAAATGAATGGGAGCTGCAACTTCTCCAAGCAGACATTAGAGGCCAGCAGAATCTCAAGAGGGTGGATAGACCGTACCTGAGTGACAGCATGGAGTCCAAGTTGTCAGTTCGTGAGCAGGCCAGGCAGTTTGAGCAGCAAGCTTTCCAAGAACGTAAGCAAAACAGAGACTCGATTGGCTCCCTTTCTTCCATCCTCATCAGAGATATGGACAGCGATGACGTGCTGGAGCTGACCTCAGAAGCTCTGCTCTCCATCATGGATAACCCTCACAGCCCCATGAGTGTCGGCAGAGATGTGCCCCCAAGCATCATCATTACGCAGAAGAATGATTCATGGTCCCCATCAAACAAGAGACCAATGCCGCCCGTTCTGAGAAAGTTCAGCTCGAGCATCTCCAGCTACATGACAGTGCAGCCCTGTCAGATCACTGTCGAAATCATACCAGATCCACCAGAAAATCCACCGCCCCCTCCTCCTCGACATTCGCGACCACCATCCCCGCTCACGTCTCCTCCACCCTCTCCACCCTCTTCTCCTCCACCATCTCTTTGCTCCAATCCACCTTCCTTTCCCCGCTTTGATGAACCTCAAAACACCAATCCCGTGTCGCCTCCTTCTTTTAGAAAGCCAGTCGCTCCCCCGCCTCCCCCACCACTTCCTCCTCCCTCACCTACTAGCAACCAGCCACGACCAGTGATCCAGTTTGTCCCGACCTCTCTACCACCTTTATCCTCTCTTCGTCCAGTGTCGGAGCGAAAACACCCTCCTCCTCTAACCTCATCAGAAAACAATACTGGGCGAAAGGAGCTGAAAGGAATCCTGAAAAACATCCAGAATCTGGCTGACATTGAGCGATCTGTTGCCAACCTTTATAGCCAAGTAGACAAAAACTGCAAGGTGCCCAAGTTTAACAAGAAGCCACAAGCGACTGAGGAATCAGACGGTGCTAACAGATGGCAAAGCTCTGATCCAGGTGACGAGCAGAGCTCGCCAAAGCAAATCGTCACCAGCTGTGAAATTCAAAGTGATTCAACAAGTTTGAACTGTGCTGAAAATGGAGCAAGTAAGTCAGACAGTGCAAAGGAGTTTCATCCAACCAGCCAACTGAACACAAACAGCCCCGATCCTGCAGAACTCGGTGAACTCAATTCTTCTCAGTCCACAGTATTCTAGTTTTTTTATTATTATTATTTTCATATCTTCTTTCACGTCTGCATCTCTATGCCTGTCATTTTTATATTGTTTGTATGGATTATTATGTGCAGTATCTGACTCATGTTTAATATTTTAAACAATTGACGGTTTTTTAGAAAAAAAAAAAATTTTTACTTATTTTTTTGTGTGCTTAACAAATTTTAGCAACTTGCCAAGAACATGTCAACAAACTTGCCGTACTACCTGCGTAATATGCTTGAAAGCTTGCAAGAGACATTCTAAAGGAAAATGAAAATGTTATTTTATTTTTATTTTTTTTAAGTTTTTGATATTAGTGTTAAAAATAAACTGGCATTAACATATTATCTAAGTTCTGGTCTTAGAAAGGTGTTGTTTTTTTTTCATTTATCCATCTTAGTATTAATATTTCACAGCCACATTTTGTTATTTTATATTATATGAGCTCTCTTGCCAGGCTAGGTCCTGGCAAGCTGCTCAAAGCTACCAGTTCTCATGTATGTTTCTTGACACTGGACTTTTATGTTAGAAATTTAAATAATGCCTCCTATAGAAATTTATAACTGATTTTGTGCTTTACACTATTACTCTACTTCATCAGTTTTCTCTTGTAAATTAGGTCATAGATTCAATAAGGTTCCTCACATATTTTATATTTAACCACATTCAGAAAGATGCGGTGGTGTCCCTGAAGACACTTGGAGTATGTAATTATCTGCAGCTGCTTCAAAACTACATACAGGAATGAATGATTTTAAACTGCAGAGAGGTGGGAATCTGTGAAATAAATAGTGTCTCGTGGGCAACAACTCTGGATAATATACACAAACAATGTGGAAATATGTCTACTTGTGTGGATAAAAATTTCCGTTTCACATTCCCTTGGAGATCTCAGCCTCTCAGCTTGAAAAAGTAGTAACTATTATGTTAGCTCAATGGAAAAAAAGGCTAATTGGAGACCTAATCAATTGTTATTCAAGGCCATTGTCTCTGGGACTATCAACAAGTGCTTCCCTCCTTTTTTTCCTCTCCTATTCTTGTGACCCTCTGACTGTGATTTTCTCCTTTGCTTGTCCTCGACTCTCTTTGCAGTTAGCTCTCTAATGCTCTTGAATCCTTGGCTTCTACTCGGTAATCTTTGGAGGGGGGGGTTTCCAGCAGTCCCTACTAGATTTTTAGAATATTTTTTATGCGGTTGAGTTGTTCTAAATTTCATCCTTTTTGCACTCGGCCTCTTTACTTTCTCCGCTTTTTTATTTTCTCCCACTTACTTTTTGTGTTTTTGTTTCATCTGTGATGCCCCCAGGCAAATGGACTTAGCATACCTCACATCCAGACCAATGTAATGTTTGATTCATCACATGTTACCCCTGATGGGCAGATCAAAGCCTGGCTAATTCTGTATTCCGTGTTCACTACATGGGGTAATCTCTTTTTTAAAGAGGCTATCAGCTCACATGCTGTTTCTGTCAACCTGAAAGTGGAGCGAATCACAATGGATAGTATGTTTTGGCATTCTGTCATCATTTTTTAATTCCTTTTGGCCATAATTGATTATTTTCAGCTGATCTAAAAAAGTATAGTTTTTTTAAATCCATTAAAAAAAAGTTTCAGAATTCTGAATTGCAAAAGATCAATTGAAGTTGTGTTTTGTGTGACAACAAAACCAATATTGGCATGCTATGATGAGGTGTGTTTTGCAGAATAAAACCTTTACAGCTACATCTCCACCAGATTTGTTTGGTGCGTCATTAGTTACCATTGCACAACACATTAGCGTGGTAGATTGATGTCATCACCTTAGCACCACCCCATGGAGCAAAGTTAAATTTCTTTGGTAACTCCTCCAGCTTTTTTGCTTTGTATGGTATAAACTTGAAACTGTGTCCACTAACAATTCATAACCACACTTGACGTGTTCCAAAACCCACAGGAAGTCGTCACCAATCCTTCCCAATGGAACAGGTAGTGACCATAGCTCATGTTTGGAAGGTAGGATTTCAGCAACACTTAAGACTTGCTGCTGTATCCCTACTGAAAGGTACTGAAAGCACTTTCAAAGGTTTGCTTTATGTGCCACCTAGTGGATACCTGTGGGAATGGCATGAGTTCGTCGGCGATGAGGTGGTGATGACGGAGTTCCAGTTGTCTCTACACAGCTGTTCAAGTATGCTTGCAAGACTTATGCACGTCAGGTTTTATTCTTAGCAAAACGAAGAAATCTAATGAGCTCAATCTATTTCAGGATAACATTTCTTTGAAAGAACTGGAAGGTGTACTTTTCCAACCAAAGACTGTCTTTGTCCACGTTTTATTCCCTGGGTTCCTCGGATATACAAGAGGCCAATGAATCCTTTCAATTCAGCATGTGACTTGAGCTGTCACCATGAAGTTAATACTAGTAATACTACTGATACATTTTATTTCAATGTGCCTTTCTTGGCACTCAAGGCCAACCTTACATCATTTAACACAAAAAACAGTCACAATATTTTGATGCACCTCATCCACAGAGCCCTCACTGATGTGCTTTAGCATCAGGGAGGGCACAAGGAAGCTGCGAATGCAACCATTGATTTTTCACTTTGCCTAGGGTGTAGTAGGCCAGGCAGCTTTCATGTGAATATTTTGACTCTGCCACCTTTTCTCTCTTCCATCCAGCCGGGAGGGAGGAAAGGTGGCAGCCTGCTGGATGTTCAGCAGGCTCAACAACTGTCCACACACTCCCATCCTTTATTTTCCACTACCACCAATAGGCTGATCTCCCTGTTGGCACCCTTCATTTGTTCTTAGCAGACTACATGTATTCTATTTCTATTCAAATTGACAATTTTTAGGAAAATTCAGGAACCACCAGGTATTTTTTAATTTTTTTTTGGGGGGGGTGGTCACTTTGCCACTGGCGTCATTTTGCAAAACAGTCAAAATGACACCATGCCCATTCCATTGTTGAAGAAGGCATTTGATTTTATCTGAGGGAGCCAGTGGAGCAGCCAGCAATTTTTTTAAGGGCGGCCACAACCGTTCCCCCCCGCCCCCAAGGCTCCCCCTTGTGGGCAACATTGGCATGGTTTGATAGTTTCAGATTCAGTTTTTGAACCAACTTGGTTCAAAAGACTAACACATTCTCCCTATGTTTGTGGTTTTCTAATCTTTGGTGGTCTGTTATTTGAAACTTGTCCGTCTAATAAACTCATATAGCCAGAGGTAAGTCAGCTGTGCCTGGGAGGTGTGGCATATAACCACAGGCAGCTCCACTGCCATCTAATTGAGCACCTTACTTAATTTTGCTAAATTATTTACTTTTATAAAGAAACTAACTTAACAAGACTTAACTTTCTTATTTGTGAACTCTACAGTAGAATATTAATCATTTCAAATTCATTGTCTCAATGTGGTTCTTAGGTCAATATTCTTAACTCTTTGTGCTTCTTTATCATCTTCCACCAAGTCTCTTTTGTGTGCAGTCATCTTCAGGCTGTTCACTGGGTTATTTTTCTTCATGTAGCATGAAGCAGCAATGGGTAGCAGCCAAGCGAACAGGTCATCAATCAGATCCCATTCCCATCATCAGCTGTGCCTGGGAGGTGTGGCATATGGCTGTGCCCTGTCCCTGCCCCATGGTCCCTGCCCATAACAACAGATTACAGCTCTCCTGAGGAATGTCATATCATTGCTTGGCCATATATCCAAGAAGATGAAAGTGATCATTACTTATTTGCCCTGACAAGCTGGAGGTTTGAATGGAGCGACTTGTTTACTCGCTATTTCTCTGTGACTTTTTATTTAATGCCACTGCAGATGCCCGTTGTTCTCCAAAGCAGCATTGAAATGTTTATTATTTTATGCCTGATAGACTATTGAAGAGCTACTCACTTCAAGTTAACATGAAAAATTAACAGGTGACGCTTGTGATAAAGAAAGAGTCCAAGAGAGGCTTTGTTGTTGCCTTTGGTAGTATCATGATATAAATCTAAAAAATTAATAACTCTGACTGCAAACAGTCTTATTGTGTTGTCTCTGTTATGTCTGCCAGCAGCGTCCCCCACCATGACCATTTAAACACTGAGTCTCCCTTTACAATCCTCCTCTGTTTTGATGTTTGCATTCACTGCATCTTTCTTTCTCTCTTTTTTTAATTGAGATAGTGATGTTGGAAAAAAAAACTGCGTTTATCAGCATCACAACTTTTGCAACCTTTTGAAAACAATATCTGCAACTCTCATTAAACAGATGAAAATGCACAGTAAGTAAAGCTGCAACTTCCTTACTGGTCTGCAGAAAATAAATACACTAGTGATGTAGACTTAGAATTTCATATTTAAAAGCAACTTTAAATCTTGCTGTCACCCAATACTCAGATGTCTTACTTTATTTTTATTTTTTTCTGTGCTGCCCAGGAGGCGTGGCCCTGGCAGAAAGGTAAGCAGTTTTGTTCTAATGGTGTCTGGTGGTGAATTATATCCCAATTTTCATGCATGCAATTCATTTGATGGTGTTGTTACTGTACACAACATGAATAAATTAATTTAAAGTACCAGATTTTAATTGTGCTAAACGATTAGTATTTTTTACATGTGTTTTTTTTTTTTACATCTTCTACAGAGATGGGAAAGCATCTTTTATTGTGAAAAAGCTAATTAGAAACCAGACAATATATCAAGATTCAAAATGTAGATTGATTTTTATTGTTTAAGGGATTTAATGTATCCAATGTCAAGCTGTTAATTTCTGTCAAATTTCCTGTCACATTGTTTAGTGACAATTTTTTTTTTCATTCCTTTCTGTTTTATTAGTGTTTTAACCTTTATCCACAGCGGTTTATAAAATAAGCCTATGTGTAAACAAAGATTGAAAAGGGCTTTCTGACTTTTCATTACAAACTGGAAATTCATCATGCGTTTGTCTCTTTCCTGGCTATGCCTCACTTTCATTGCCTTACCCTTTCTCTGCACTAACCTTTAACAGCAGCAACAACAACTGCTGAGGCCATCTCTTCTGAGACCAGAGGTAGAAACTCCCCTGCTTTCCCTAATTCATAGGAACTGTGCATTCCTTCTGTTGTACACTCACTCTTTACTGAGCTCCTCCTGTCTCCCAGCTGTCTAGCTAAAGAATGCTGAGTAATTTCTGTGTCTGCCTCTCTGAAACACAGGAACTCTCCATGGAGTCGGGCATTGACCCAGGCCAAGACTATTACGCACAGGACTATTATAATTATGACCAAGGGTGAGCATTAACCGCATTGTATTAGTTTGTTTAACAATGTTCTCAAAGTCTCTTCATGGTAAGGTCTTTCTTGGAGTCATGGGGATTATTTTCACACGTTTTCCAAAAGTACGGTTCATTTCGTCCCGTTTTTGCATTCCAAACCCCCAGAACTTGCGTATCGAACGCTTCTCCAACCAAACAAGATCGTTTAACTGGATGCTGTCTTCACACCTCTGACAGCATCTTTTATTTTATTGTATTCAGGTTGTTTTTGTTGTTTGTGTCTTACATGACCCATAGGGCCTAAAGAGAAAAAGCATGTCAATTGGAGGGGAAGCTGCTACAGAGGAATTGTTATTCATTAGGAACTCTCGCTCCTTTCGCAGCTGACTTGCACCACTTTGGGAATTGCGTTGCAGTTTCATCTGAATGGGGAGGAACTTTTGCACATTACTAGCTTAGATCAAAGAGACTGTGACGACACAATTAACACAAAACGAGCCAAATTCAACTCAAAACAAAAGTCTGACACAAAACAGTGCCACTCAAAACAGACGTAGACTTTTGTCTGCCCCTGAGCTGCTCTTTAGAACTACAGACATGGCGGAACACACCGTTAATCCTTTTCCTTTTGTGTTTTATTTACCGTTGTCATAGCAACTGAACTAACGGGATTAAAAAGAGCGACAGCGGTTCTAGTTAGCTGAGGTATAAACTTACTGTGCAGGAGCTGAATTGTTATCTGTTTATATATACAGATTGCTTAATACACCGTCAGTTATCAACTTTGAAATAAAACGGTTCTGGAAGTTGTTGGAAAGTAATATTGACATGTTGTTCAGATTGTTTTTTCGTTACATGAGTCGAATCTGTTTAGCTATATTGTGTCTTTCTGTGAACATGCTGGTGTACAGGAAAAAAAAAACCTAATATATCGCATATTTTTTATGCAGTAGAATATGGGATAAAAAATGGGGGTTATTTCTGAGACTTAAGTGTGTGACATAAGCTGTATCTTTGTATTAAAGGATCTAAAACTGTTTATTACAGGAATAAGTATATTGTGTAGATTGACAAAAAAAATAGTGCGGACACAATGATTATTTTGAAGAAAGATCAGATATGATGCTGTTTGGAAATGTTAACTATTTAACCAGAACAGATTCCAGGAGGATTAGTGAAGCACAGATTTGTTTCTGCCTCATCACTCCTACATGTTCTAGACTTTTTACAGGAAAATCAGCATCTGTTACACCGACACCAGCCCTGATGTGTGAAACACATGTTACAATCACAATCTTTAATACATTTTCTGGACATGTTGGCATCAGGGCCGCTGCTATAAACTCATTGCATCTCTGAATAATGCCGTTTATTTTATATCTTATATGCATATCATCTAGTGGTGGCAAAAGCAACAAAAAATTTATTATGCTATGTACTTAAGATGGAATATATACACATATAATCATGACATGTTTTTGATTAAAGTAATTTATCCTCGGTGCAATTCCAGTACCGAAGAATTAACTTTACACCAGGTGAGTTTCTCACCTGAGAATGTGAAACTACTGGGCTGATTCTGTGCCTTCAAATAATTTTAATGCTCCTGTAGAAGATTCATAACTTAAAAGTTACAGGAACCTACAAGTTAACTTATAAGGAACAGGTCTGAAAAACAGTCTGTGTGCTACACTCAAGAGAGAGATTCCTTTGATGCATCAAAGAGTGATGTCATCACTGATCATGTCATTGTTACCATAGGAACTAAACATTCTAATGGTGCATTCACACCAAACACGTTTTGAGTGTCAGGCGAGTCTGCTTTATATTCAAAGTCTATGTGAAGTATTGAATGCGCTGGACGCGTCAAACGCTCCAAACGGTTCAAATGGCGCCGCGCTAGACGCTCGAAGAGCGCCGCAACGGCCCTCGACCCAACGGCCCTCTCCACATAGAGTTTGAATGTAAACCAGATGCGCCTGACGGTCAAAATGTGTTTGGAGTGAATGCACCATTATATGTCCAGTGTCATATTAGGTCCATCATATTAGGACCAAAGACTTGTCTTAATATGATGGATTCATTGCTTCGGGTCAGGGGTAATGTTTAGAGGTAAGATGTGAATTAAGGTTTAGTTAATGTTAGGAATAGACTAGTAATGGTTTGGGTTAGGGAAAATGTCTGGGTTAGGCAAAATCGCAGCTACTAAAATGTAGGGAAATCAATGCAAAGTTCTAATATGGGTCAAAATAGTTTTGACAAGCCTGTATAGAATTTTGTTTTCTAAATCATTCTATAAATAATGATGATATAATGTTAGGTTGTTTTTCTGTCAATTGCATAGCTGCAGTACACTAGTAGTCTAATGGGTTGAATGTGCTGAGAAATGCATTAGAAACCAATCAAAACCAAAGGGCAAACTTTTGGTTCTGATTGGTTCCTAATGCGTTGAATGATTCAACACATTAGAAACCAATCAGAACCAAAAGTTTGCCTTTTGGTTCTGATTGGTTGTTTCTGGACAGTAGCAGAGCCAAATGAATTTTCACAAATTCTCTGTTTTCGTATTCTATTGTCAACTGTTTAACAAATATTCATGATGATTGATGGATGAATATTTGTTAAACAGTTTGAGGCTTTGCCAAATTTGTGCAAAGCCTCAAATTTTCATAATGCAAAGTGTTAGCAAAACCTGGGCTTGGATAGAGACCTAGGTTAGTGCCACCTGGGTGTGGGTCGGTGTAAAGGCCGAGCCGGGCTTAGCTTGGCCTTCGTGCCAACGGCAACATGAAGACCCTCCATGCAACCAGTGGAGGTTGGTCGCATGGATGTCTGTCTTTCCTCGGACCTCCATGTTTGTGTGGAGGTGTGGCTTTGCGTGGACTCCTCTGTTTGCAACCTGAGTGTGGGTTGGCGCAAAGGCTGAACCAGGCTATGCATGGAGACCCTTCGTTGATTCAAAGTCTGTCTTTCTTCGGACCTCCCTGGTTGATTGGAGGTCCATCTTTCTTCGGACCTCCCTGGTTGATTGAAGGTCAGCCTTTCTTCGGACCTCTCTGGTTGATTGGAGGTCCATCTTTCTTTAGACCTCCCTGGTTGATTGGAGGTCTGTCTTTCTTCAGACCTCCCTGGTTGATTGGAGGTCCATCTTTCTTTAGACCTCCCTGGTTGATTGGAGGTCTGTCTTTCTTCAGACCTCCCTGGTTGATTCAAGGTCTGTCTATCCTTGGTCTCCTCTGTTTGTAGGGAGCCTTCTCTTTGCCGGGGGACCTCTGGTCGGGTGGAGACTCTCGGATGGTTGTTTTCCAGAGCAAGTTTCAATTCCACCTTAAGGTCTGCAACCTGACCCTGCAGAGCTTTCACCGTCTCCTCCTGAGCCTTAAATTTGGAAGCTTGCTCAGAGTGACTTTTGAGCTGCTCCTCATATTT
>NW_006799951.1:1441928-1443909 GCF_000485575.1 Poecilia formosa
GGAATTTTAGTAATCGAGGTACTCGAATCATTCGAGGGATTGTTTCAGCCCTAATGACATCACTGCTGATGTCATTGATACCATTGGAACTGAACATTCTATCCACCTTACTCCTGGGAGGCTTACTGGGGAAACGATTATGGGTCTTACTTCTGGTGACTAGCGGAAGTAGCAGTATTTCATTGTAATTTATAGGGTTTTTGGCTAATCTATATTCATGATGAAGTTTCATGTCTTTTGTCGGTTAATACACTGCCTTGTGCAGCAAAGCAGTGTATTAACATTAGCACAAACATTAGCATTTCACTGCTCCCCATTAGCATTAGCCTTTTCCCTAGCTTTTATCTATTTGTTCTTATAAAATAGATAAGAAAAATAAGTGTGACTAAGAAGGGTGACTAAGTCTGACACTTATTCACACTTAGTCACTAAGTGTGACTAAGTATACAGTATACTTAGTCACACTTAGTATACTGAATGGAGGAAGTAAATATAAAACAACATGCTAGTGACAGCATTTAGGCTAATATTAGCAATTTGGCTCATTCTAACTTGTACACTAATTTTAACATACAGAATGGAGTAAGTCCATGTTACTCAACATGTTTGTGACTCTCCAGATGCTATTGAGTACATTACAGATTACTTTAGCATTTATGCTAATTTGCAGGATCAGACGGGCACACTTTGGCAGGCCCCATTTAAATTTCTTCAGAAATGTTCTAGTTCTCACTGTCATTACTCTCTATCAAGTCACCTTTAGTAATCCTAATTATTGTGTCTAAATCACACTGGCATCCATTTTCAAGGAATCGTCACTGCATGTATCCAGTGACATGACCTCATGTTTATTGTAAAAACTACAAATGACAGTGAATGAAAGTGGACCCTTTAATGTTTTTATTTTTGCCATGCAGGGCACACTTACCTGCTGGATAAGCTTTTAATCCAGCAATCAGCAGTTTGAGCTTCCCAGGGAACATGAAATGTTCAGAGGGTTGTACAAACACAGACGGCCAGTGGCCCGTTTTGCACGTTTCTTTTCCTTAATTTTGAATATTAAATATGTTAAACTTCAACTAAAAATGTGAAATTACAGTCATGCATAGGTTTATCTGCTGAAAATCTACTAGACTAAATGTAATGTGATGCAGAATGTTCCCGAAGTTAAGCACAATATATGCAATATGCTCATATTTTACTTTTTATTCAAAGTATCTATATGTAGATTCCTTAGAGTCAGATTTGCAGCTGTTTTTACCCATTGGGTTCTACTGATAAAATTCATTAGATGGGGTCTTTAGGACTGTGGATTTAAAGTCAATATAGTTTTTAATAATTTTGAAAATACAAACAGAATTTATTGCAGTGCCACTGAGGAAAGCAGTATTTCAACTTTTAGGGCTTGGGTAGAGGCTGACTGTGGAGCTATGTCATAAAATTTTATGGTTTCTTGGAGTATGGTTTTTGCAGAAAGAATCCAACCAAAAATAATTTATATAAAGAATCTATGCACACATTGATGAAATTCTAACAATATATTTAATCTTCTTTTGCTCTTTTTTATTTACATTGCCCTGCATTACAACATTTAGAAGAACACATGGATAAGTTAATGAATTTGTTGCAGTGCAATGCAGATTGCGGATGTGTATTTCAAGAAACATACTAGTTGAATTAAATGACCATTTCTCATTCATCCCAGTCACTAATTTAATGATGTGTTTTAATCTTGCTGTTTAATCATGCATTACTAGATTATATAAAATGTTATGTAAGATGGGGCTTCAATTGAAACACTGTGACCTGCCCGCAGTTATTTTGTGTTGTGTCAAATTAGCTGAACCACTCAGTGTATTGGCTTTATATCATTCTCCCCCTCTGGTAGCTTATTAATATCCTACACTCACACTGAGTAAGGAGCATATATACACTGCTCAAAAAAATAAAGGGAACACTCAAATAACACATCCTAGATCTG
>NW_006799951.1:1444256-1494708 GCF_000485575.1 Poecilia formosa
ATATATATATATATATATATATATATATATATATATATACACACACACACACACGCACACGCACTTGTCTAGGGCAATTCCATTTTCAAGTTGTGTGCTGATCTTTATGCATATTGTTTGTTAAAGGAATGGTTAAATAAGCAAGGATTAAATACAATGCAGAGCATTATTTAATACATATATATGTGTATGTTGTGTGTTTTTCTCAGATATGACTTTCCTCAGTATGGGAGTCGGAGGAGGCTGATATCACCCATGTATGATGAGCATGGTGAGGTGATCATGGAGGATGATGGGTATTACTACAGTCCACATGGCCCAGAGGTATTATTGATCCTTGAATTGTATATTGTATATTTTAAATACTAATGGTATTTGCAAAAACGACCACTAATATGCAGTGAATACCCAAGGTGTCATTTAAATTATATACAGTGTGTGACACAACCATACCCTGGTTATATCATTACAAAGATTCCTAAATAAAATATGATTGTCTTAGGGCCGTGGCAGAGGCCGGGGTGGCATGAGAGGTAGAGGTCCACCGAAGAGAGTTGCCTTTAGGGACTTGCCAGCAGAGGATGAAATAGTCCAACCTCAGGCAGCAGAGGAAGGTGAACCTTCTAAGGCTGCCAAGAGACTGAAGTCTGTCATGAAACTCAGCAAACTCCTGGCAGCCGGCAAGGGAGGAGAGCAACCATCTGACGCCGGCCCTCCTGGCCCATCTCCATGGAAGAAAGCCAAGATGCTCAAGATGTTTGGCGCTGGAAAGAAGGACAAGGATTATGCCAAACTGATGTCAGCCCGCCGTATTGACAGCCAGGAAAGTCTCACGGACAGACCGGCAGTTATTGGGCCAATAGATAGCAAGTCGGATGCTCGCAGCCGGCTTAGCAAAGTTTTAAAGAGAATTACCATTGGCAACAAGTTGCAGGTCAGGAGGAAGTCACAGAGTAGCGTGAGTCACGGCTCAGCCACAGGCAGTGAGAAAGATGAGGAGGCTTCGCAGGCAGCCAGCGAGGATGAAAGGAAGTCTAAAGTGTCTATTAGTGTGACCGAAAGTGAGCCAGAAGGAGGTGCAAGTGGAAGCAGTAAGGAGAAAGACTCTGATGAAGAATCCTCTGAGAAAAGTAGTGTTGACAGAGATTATCTTAAAGTTGACTTGGACAGAGATGACACAAATGAAAGCACTGTGGACTCAGAGGAAGAGCCTGATGAAGAGCCAGGTGATTCTGATGAGGAAAGCAGGTCCAAATCTGAAGAGGGGGAGGAAACAGAGAAGGACTCGGGCAGTGAAAAAGAATCAGAGACTGAGGGAGAGTCAGAGTCAGAAAAGGAATCGGTGTCTGAGAAGTCCTCGGCTACGGAGAAAGAGTCAGAAACAGAGAAAGAGTCGGAGTCTGATGAAGAGTCCAGCTCTGACAAGGAAACAGAATCAGGAACAGGAACAGCAACAGAAAAGGAAACAAGTACAGAAAGGGATTCAGCAACAGAAAAAGACTCAGATGAAGAGTCTGAGGAAGAAGAGGCGTCTGAAAGCACAAGAGAAAGTGGGTCTTCTGCACGCACTTCTATAAGGTCTTCAGCTACTGAGGCAAGCAGAAGGAGCAGCGCTTCTGCTACTGCTAGTGGGACTGACAGTAAAAGTAGTGAAAGTGCAAGTGAGAGTAGCAGTGGTAGTGTCAGAAGTGGTAAATCTTCCTTTAGATCAAGTGCGAGATCCACACAGAGAACCAGCTCATCAAGAGCATCCTCAAGGAAGTCCAGCGAAGAACTCAGTGAAGCCGAGTCAGGGACAGGAACAGCTAGTGACGCAGAATCAGGGTCAGGAAGTGAACGTTCTTCATCTTGGGGGTCCAGCAAGAAAAAAACATCCGGTTCAGAGCTGAGTAAAAGATCTTCATCTGGCAGTCAGCATTCCTTTGGAAGTGAGGGGAGTTCAGCTGGCTCCCAGTCCACTGCTGGAAGTCGACGTTCCCGAAAGTCTGTCCTGAGCCATGGTTCAGAGGATGCAATCACAGAGGAGAGTGAAGAGGAGGAGGAGGAAGAGGAAGAGGAAGAATCTGGGACTGCTGATGAGAGCAAGGACTCTGCGAGTGAGGCCAGCGATGAAGCATCATCAAGAAGATCTAGTGTAGTTTCTGAAGGCCCAGGACCCTCTGCTCCCTACCGTGGTCAGACCTATAGTCCTGAGATCAGAAGCACCTCTGATGATACATACGGAGGCCTGTCCCCCATCACTGAAGTGGACGAGGACGCCATCTCCTCTGATAAATCTTCAGTCAGTGCATCAAAGGGCTCAGAAGGCACTGAAGAAACATCAGATGGTGATTCAGGATCTGAAGGGAGCTCAACGGCCTTCTAGCGAGATTTATTGTCCCTGTGAAGTAAGAGTGAATAAAATCAATTACCTTTGCATGGGAGTGAAAAAAATATTGCTTGCTTCTACAGACTGTTTCAAATGTCTGCTTTTTTCTCATTTTCCCTGAGTAGGGGAAAAGCTGGTTTCCTGCTGCACATTACGAGTCTGACTCTCCTTTTTCTAACATTGACTTTTTTTCTCTCTTTGATGTTCTCTGTGTGCTTTTCATGATTTTTGCTGTTTTTTGTGCAGTATTCTAGTGCTATTTTTACATGTTCTTTTTTTATCAGTTTTACCCGAATGTTAATATTTTACTTAACTGAAAAATGGTTTCTCACTGTAAACTGACAGATGTTTTCTTGATATGCGTTTTAACTTTTGCGTGTTGCATAAAACAAAAAAAAAAAAAAAATCTGCTTCAAGAAGTATCCAGTCTATCTATTCCACTGGACATAGAAGGGGAGGATGCAAAAACCTCTTCACTACTATGATGCTAAAATTAAAAATTGGTTGTGTGTTTTTTGTTTTGTTTTGTTTTTTAGCTTTTCTCCAGATTCACATGAGCACCCCAGAAACTGAGCTTTTTTTTAAAATCCCCATTATGACTTTTTTTTTTTTTTTTTTTTTTTTTATTTATTTTTTTTACCAAAAACTTTGTGTGCGTGCGGAAAGTAGATCGAACCAGCTGTGTGACCTTTTATTGCACATTGCCAATCAGCTGGCTTAAAAAAAGACCTTTTTTTTTCAATGCTTATAGGGTAGACATATTTAGTAATGCAATGATTATTTAAAGGTAATAATTTAACAATTGCGGGGAAATATGTTAATTTTCTGTTTTGAAATCAAATTTCCTTTTTTGTTTTTTTGTTCTTTTTTTTTGTTCTTTGTTTTTGCATAAAACCGAGATTATCGCACCACTCCATATTTACTTATACTTTCACATACTTTTCGAAATATAAAGCCTCAAAAAAGAGTCTTGGCTTTTTGGTTTGATTGCTGTGAAAACTTGATTTCTATGTGGCATTTTTTTATATATATTCTTTTTGGTTTTGTTTTAACAACAACTTGCTTCATCTTCCAAAAAAAAAAAAAAAGCAATTTATTGACTTTGACTTTTTAATTTTCTTTTTCACAGCCTGGAAGAAAGAAACGGATCAAACTTGTGGTTGATCGGGAGAACGAGTCCAGCTCTACTGGAGAGGAAAGCACTACAGAGAGTCAACAGAATAGACTGCCCAACAGTCACAGCAACATCAATGGGAATATCTACCTCGCACAGAACGGCACCATCGTCCGTACCAGGAGGCCAGCCCATCTAAACAACCTAAAAATGGGCTCCCCGTGCCGACTAAGTAAGCATTTCAAAAAACTCGACAAATTAGGTGTGACTCACGAGGAACCCCCTCCCACTGCAGACAACGAGGCCGTAGAAAACAACACGGAGGACAGAACGAGCTCGGGTTTACATTCTGACAAGGACGTAAACCTCAACACTCTGTCCTCTTGTGGCTCTTTGGGATCCGCCATTACAAATCTAAAAACCTTTGGGTCCAAAGCCAGTATTACCAAGGCTATAATTGACAGCGGGCAGTGTGTCAGCGGGGAGCAAGAGACATCTGTCGACAACCACAACAGCAGTAGGGAAACACTGGAGTCACAACACAGTGACCGCACAATATCAGATGAAGAGGAACTGTGGATGGGACCCTGGAACAATCTGCACATACCTATGACAAAACTATGACTGGTCATTTACAAACTGAAATCCCTCTTTTGTTCATTTTCTCTTGTTTTTGCACATATTGTTAAGAAAGTCAGCTTGAAATGTGTGCCTCAGCTAGTAAAGCTCCAATCACTGACAGGTGGTTGCACATATAATCATATTTTATTGAGAGAATTATAAGTCAGAGATTACTAGTACCAGATTTTTTATTACTGGCAGGGCTATAGTAGATGAAGGCAATGAATGCCTCCAGCAAATTGAGAATTTTATGCGAATCATGCTCGACTCTTAATTTCATCTCTTGAAAACACTGAATGGCCCTTTTTTGTTATTATTCTTGTTTTAATCGTTAAACACGAGAGGTTCCTGGTCATTCCAAAGTGTTGCTGAAGACATTTACAGACGAATATTGGTGATCGAAGAACTCGTAATTATGTAGTCTATGATAAAAAATAAAAAAAAATCAACATATTTTGCTATTTGTGTTTTGCAAAAACTCCAGAATGTCACTGATTATTTAATGTCGTGATCACTTGGAAATGTTTTTAAAGATTTCTGAGCAATATAGTAAATTATTTTTGTCTATTTTATATCCAAGAGAGATGAAAAATCTACAATATGATCTTAAAGAATAAATATATAAAACATGACTGCCATCGCTGACTTTCAACAGTGAACCGTGGCATTACGGTCATAGTGTTTTTATATCTGCATTTGTACTTATAGAATGTGGTATTTTCAATCTCTTTACATGATGCGGATTCACTCTGTTCTTGTCATGAGTATGGAACACCAAAATTGGTGTCACATTCAACAATAAATCTCTAATCCGTTTCTTTGTTTAGAGAGTAATAATTGCAAGCATGCGTCAGTTCTCCAATTTTTGCTGCACTTTATGTAAAAATGGCCTAAAAAGAAAATGCTTAACTTTAGCAGCTGCATGAGCATTATATGTTTGAAGGTAAAAATACGTCAGTGCAGTTATAATGTTGTTCCCAACAGAATGAAGATTGTTCATTTGAGTGGCTTTTCACCAGAAAGAAAAGCAATGAAAGGTCACCAAGCATTCACATAAAAAAAAAAAACGTACTATGCATCTGAAACGTGTCTGGAAATTCCAATATTAAGTTCACTTCTTCACCTCAGAAGCTGACTGAAAGGAAATGTTTTTTTTTTTTTTTCATCATGCAATTATCTGAAGAAAAATGTTGAAACAGAAATATTTTGGCATTCAGAGACCAACTGTCTCTACTAGATTTATCAGAACATCCTATAAGACACGTGCGTAATGAAATTCACATAAAGGTTTCCTGCAGTCAATCAAAATCTTAAAAATACCAGTCAAAATTGCAGACTGCAGAATGTTGTTCAATAAAAGGGATCAGGGACTGAATGCCAGAATGAAAAATCTTGGAAAGTCTCCAATATTTCAGCAGGAATAAGTTTTCACGCTGGAACAGAATTTGACTCGTACAAACGCCTCACAAGATTGGCCTTTCAGGTAAAGTATTTTTTGGAAAAACAAAATAATCATTGAAATAATCAAGAAAAAACATTTCCTTTTTAAAAATTCAAGTTAAATATAATTGGACATTTTCTACGTGCATCTACCTGGGACATGTTTTCAAGTTTAAAGTGCAACTGCAAATTGTGCTATTAGGTTGTTAAATTACAACCAAATTTTATACCTCATCAGTTTAAAAAGGTAAATGACCTGTACTTGCATAGCAATTTATTATGTCCAGATGACCCAAAAGCTTTTCACATTACATTCATTCATTCACCCATTCACACACTGATGGGGGGGCCAAGCTGCTGGATTGTAGCCACAGCTGTCCTGGGACAGTCTGACAGAAGCAAGGCTGCCATCCGGCGGTGCCACTGGTACGTCTGACCACCACCAGCAGGCAGGGTGGGTGAAGTGGACACATGCTGTTAAGCGAGAACAACCGAGACAATCAGAGTGGGTTCTCGAATCAGCAACCCACCAATTTCCAGGTGAACAACTACCACTATCGTCACCATTGTTTTAGTTGGTAAAGTAGCCAACTACTGAACTTCACCCAGTTTCTCACAGACGCCCAGTAAAATGTTGCGGTTTCCTCACCAAGGAAAAAGTTGCTGTGTTCCTAAATGATGTCACTACTAATTTCCATAATTGGCAATGTGCATTCAACTGAAATGGATGCTATAGACATGAACATTAAAGTGACTGGACAGACACCGCATACCCCTAAAAATATACCCCTAATTGCCACAAATGAACTTTCTACTCTCAAATCTTGCTTTGCTTTAGGTCCTCCTCCTTTATATCTTGCAACTGGCATAAGTAGTTTGATTTGTAGATCTGATTTTTGTTTTCATGGTCTGCCTGAAAACCTACAGTCGTAGTAAAACATGAGTATATTTTATCAATGAAAGTAAGATCAAGATCATCAGTGGTGGATTTGCAAATGCATTGGCTAGAGAACATTGATGACCAAATCTTTAAAATTTGTTTCTTGTCCATTTTGAAATCTATGAAGAAACAGAAAGCTTTATTTAATTCGGTCCAGATAAAATAGAAGGAAAATTGGATGGATGCAGTGCCTCTTTGTTTTTTTTTGTTTTTTTTGTTTTTCATCGTGATAATACAGTGCACACATTAAAAAAAATCCCTCCTTTGATCATTTTAAATTGCCACAAGCAATTTTTGGCTTTACAGTGGAACATGATATGTACAAACCTAATGATCAACTAATCACAGGAGGGACAAGCAGTTTCTCTGTACCCCTTCAGTATATAATCTTTACCTTAGGGTTAATTTAAATATATCCATGCATCCTTCACAACAACTTTAGCTGCAGTTTGTGTTAATGTGTAACCATCTTCTGTAATATCCCTGTGGAGATAAATTTTGACATAAAAATTCTGCTGTGCTTCACAGTGATTCACAAACTTTAAAGATTGTTATGGATGGTGATTCTTCATTTGCTGGGGAGTTTGCTAAGTTAGTAATGGTATGTATCCACTGAGCAAAGCTACACCAGGGTCATGATCCGTCTATAAATTTCTTATTCTAATTTGGACTTTGGAGGACCTCTGTATGACCTGCTGTTAAACCGGCAAAGACCCAAAGCATCCCTCCAGTCACATGTCTGATGCCTCTTTGGAGAGCCTTCACAGGAGTGTGCATGACAGTGAAGTCATTTAGCCTCTGATTTGTTAACATACAAACTGGCAATAGCTAGATGTTGGGGCAACTTTACAAGAACATTTATCAATATTAAATCACTTTGGCAATCAAATATTCGTAGTGAAAGTAAAACCAGGACATAGGCTTAATAGCCAGGATTAAGATTATTCTTTTCTTTCTCAAATACACAGGAGTCAGATTAGTCTGATATGAAGCAGCACAGAAGATTGATGATGCCCTTCTGGGACCGTAGGTATTTCTCTTCCCTTATTACTTTTGACGTGAGAAAATTTAAACTGCAATATGTAGCGAATAAAGGGGAAAACATTCTATTCTTTCTCCATTGTGAAAGTTTTGCTAAGGGCTTATTTCCTTTTACCATCACTAATATTAAATAAGATTCTCCACATGTGGGACTGAGAAGAATCCGCATAGTCATGAATCATTTTAAGACATCAAACAGATCTTAAAAAAAAAAAACTAGGAATTGGTTAGTGTGAAGAGAAGATGACTCAGTAAATTAACTTATAAACATACAGTATATGTACTTAGGATATCCTGACCTACACAAGTTGTACGGTAATCTATCTATGACTCAGTTTGAAAGAGATTATCACAAATCCCAAAAGGAGGCAGAAGGAAACTCCTCATAATACCTATCCGTCACCATCGATGTTTTTGCAAGCTCAGACCTGGAGGGGTTTTTTTTTTTCTTCTATATCGTCCAAAGCCTGACTCCGAAATAAAGGAAGCTACTTTACTGCGTAAGCATTTAAGAGGAAAAACGGCAACATGAGAAGGTGAAATGAATGCTCCCACATGTCTCTCTGCTACACAAAATTCTGGCCAAAAAATTAAGAGACTTTGAGAATACATCAGAGCAGCTGCGCCGAAGAAGACCCGTCTATGTCATTGCGTTTCTTTTCTCTCTCTCTCTGTCTCTGTGATCTCCGACTTTACCAACTGGATTAGATCCGAACTGCCCTGCAGCCAGCAGACGGGCAGATGGGGATAGTTTAGTGCTGCAGGGCAGATTGAGAGGCTGGTTGCAGGTTGGTTATTTCAGTGAAGTAACATTAGAGGGTGCTGTGCTGTAGTGTTATCAAAGACAGGCTGCACCGTCTGCTCCAGGTCAATTTTTTTGATGAACAGTAGAAGTGTGAACTGAGAATCTTTGCTGCTACTTTAGCTTTGAAGTTGTCCTCTTTTTTTTTTTTTTAAGTGAGCAAGATTCATTCTGTCACATTTACTTGCGTCAAATATGACGGCTAGTTGATAGCAAATTTCCAGCTAGCTGGCTAATTTTGAAATGGTAAATGAATTTAAATGAATGAATGAATGAATTTAAATTTAAATGATTTTGACTTATTTTATGACACAAATGGTGGAAATCAGATTTTTTTTTTTTTCTCTACAGAACAGACTTGAAGATGCACTCTGAAATAAGTATTGGTCACAATAAGTTGGAAGCATATGCATTGCCAGATTCAATGCATTACGGGATGAACCCTAGGATGCAGTTAATGTGCCTCCTTAAAATGTTCCTGTCTAAATTCATACAAAATGCTTCATCCTTAAAACATCAAAATTGAACTCGCAGTCCACAACTGAAATGAAGCCTTCCAAGGAGTTTTCGACAAACTAAGAAACAAGAGCGCCTCATGATGCCCTCAAAGATGCTAACCAGCAGAAACAAATTGAACGGTTGAACATTTGAAACCTGCAGTGTGTCATGAACTGTTGTTGCATTTTCTTCATGTATATAGCATTAAGCTAATGATAATTATTCTATATTCTGTTGAGATTTCAGGCATTATGTGCCAGTTACTGGGTATTTCTGGGTGTCACTCATGCAGAATACATTAGCACATCATTTGATTGTCACATGAAGGATTTGCAAAACTGTAAAGAGAGATGATAATGAATACTGAGGTGGCTTAGAAATATGGGGTCATTTGTCTTTGAGCAGCATAGCTGTGTGCTACGCTGTCTTATTTTAAGGTTTTTACTCTGCATTACATTTCTGAGATGCAAACAATACAATGAAGGGATTAAAATATACATACCAAGTAAATATTTGAAAAGACCATGAAATAAAACAAAACGTGAAGGATCAAAAGAAGTCTCATCTGATTTATCTGAAAGTTGTTTTTTTTTTTTTTTAATTTATGAAGTGTTTTTACTAGCTGCAATCCATGCACAACCACAAGATGGCGCCTGATACCAACAACTGAGATGAAATGTACCTCTGACATGGGCAATTAAATGAAGTGATGAGGAATCAGAAGATTATATTCATGCCTGCTGCAGCATATACAATTTAGACATATTGCAGATTGACTTATGATTTCACCAGCAATGCTCTGTGAAAACTCATTTTGGTATTTTGTTGCGTCTGTGTTGAGGGGTTCTACTGTAGATTTATTGAATCTCTCTCCTGCCCGTTAGCATATTTAGAAAGTTAAACATCAGCATAAAAGTAAAATATTTTATACCCTGTTCCTATAAAAATAACATTGTGAAGGGTCGTATTCCGCTCTAATTGGCTTAAACCAATTATTTTCATATTTTTTTGCTTACTATGTTGAAAACAACACAACACTCCTCTTTTTATAGAGCCATGCTCAGGCAGTGAGTAGAAGTCCATCATCATCTTCTCATTTCCTGCAGCTATTTAAGACTGCGCCTGTCCCAAAACAGGCGCCCGATGACCGCAGTCGGAGCTATCTGGGGACCAGCTTCCATACTAATTCAAGGATATTAGGATGTCTCCGACTGTTTTGCTTTGACATTTCTAAATCTTCATCGACTGCCGCACGTGTGCTGAGCGTGCGCCCTCTGACTTGCTGCCATCCATGTCTTCTCAGATCCATTTGGGCTTTCTTAACTATATATTGTACATCTTGAGTGCTTTATAATTTCTGTGCTGCACATTGTTATTTTAGAAATGAACTCAAAACCTAAAGTAAGGTCTAACTGACAGAGAGGTCTCACATAAACACACTCCCATATGCACACATGCCATTGCTCGCTGAGCCCAGTTCTCTGACATCTCACCCAAGGGTTATATTCTAGCTGAAATGTTAGGTGTGCTGTAAAGTACACGCTCCACACTGTCTGGCTCTGCTAATGAAGGGGTGTGTGGCTGGTAGTCCGATGTTAGTACCATATATCCTGTGCCGCTTTAATGCTCACATCCAGTCTCATTCTATATACAGTGGCTTGCAAAAGTATTCATACCTTTTCCTTTACACATTCTGATGTTAGAGCTACAAATATCGATGTATTTTTATTTTTTTATTTTTTATTTTTTTGGGGATCTAATATGACAAAGTAGTGCATCAACTGTGAAGTGGAACAAAAAATTAATATACTCTCAAAATATTTAGCAGAGAAACTGTCAAAAAAAGGGCCAGGCATTTTCTCCAAAAAGAAACAAAATCCTGTATAAATGCACCACCTTTTTCTGCAACAAGTATGTTTGGGTATGTTTAAATCAACTTAGTGCTGTTAAGAACCGAAAGTTTTGCTCAGTCTTTGCAAAATCTCAAGATTGCCAATGGCAATCTTGAGATTGCCATTGGCAATTGGCAATTGGCCATTGCCAATCTCAAGTTTTACTATAAATTCTCCATTGGATTTAGATCTGTAATATATAGCAAATTCCAACACATGAATGTGCTTTCATCTAGCTGAAGCTCTGACTGTATGTATGGGGCTGTTGTTCTGCTGGGGGGGTGTTGAACCTCCACCCTGCTCTCAAGCCATTTTCAGCCTCTAAAAAGTTTTGATCTAGGATTGTTCTGCATTTAGCTCAATCAAACTGTCTATGAACTCTTACCATTACTCTATCCCTTTAGAAAAAACAACAACAACAAAAAAAAACAGACAGCTTGATGCTGCCACCACTATGTGTCATTGTTGGGGATGGTAAGGTGATACATTTTGCCACACAGCATTTTGCATGTTTGTCTCATTCTTTCTCCTACTACCTGCTATGTCTCTCACATGGCTTGTGAAAAACTGCAAATCAGAGTTCTTATGGCTTATATTTCACAAGCCAACAGTATTGCCACTTTTTCATAAAGTGGCAATACTTTATGGAAATCTTGCAGTTCCTCTAGATGTTTGTATGTTTTCTTAAGCTTAGCCTTTCCTTGGCTTCTGGTTTAGGTGGGTTTGGTAGGTCTGAAGATGTGCAAACAGTTCTTTCTCAGATATTCAAAGTTGAGGTTATGGTTTTATAGCCTAATCCTGCTTTAGTCTTCTCCACAACTTCATCACTGCCCTTTCTGCTGTGTTCTGCTGTGGTCTGTATGATGCTGTTTTACAATTTTTTTGGTCTTCTTATAACAGTTGTGTTAATGCTGAAATCGAATTCCACCCCGATGAACTCCTTTAGCAAATTAGGGGACTTTTGAAGACTTTTAGTTAGTAAATACAAATTTTTGCAGCATTTTTTAGATTTTTGGTCTTGGGAATAAAAAAAAAAATACATGTGTCATTTTCCTTTTACCACATAATTATGCACTACTTTGTGTTGTTTCAAACAAATTCCAGTAAAATCTACTGACATTTGTGGTTTTTAAATGGCAATATGTGAGAATTAAACTGTAAACTTAACAATGCTTTTGTGAGGCATGTATATTGACCTGAGTCACTCTGAATGCTCAACAGATATTCACCAAGGACTTGGTTTTTAAAACAATTTTCAAATGAAATTGGGCACGAAGCTGTTTTCAAACATTGTCTTGCTGCATTTCTTGTAAATTCTCATAACACCGCATCGTGGAATCCTTCTCATTTACGAAAAGCGCTCCTTTTGTTGTTGTGACTTTGGCCCTTTGGTACTTGGCCAAACTTGTCAGACTGCGAGCTTTCAGCACCCACAGTGTTAATGTATAATGTCAACGCAGTAGGGAGCCTTGTTAAAAAGCAATTAAGCCAAAATGATTTAAACATTGTGTGGTTTGGACACTGGCAAGCCCTGAGGTACGGTGCTGTGTTGTTGTCGTCTTAAACAGAGTATTTCACTGTCTGCTCACACAGCAAACCGCTATTTGTGTGAATGTAGCTGCAACCACACTTTCCCACACCCGCCAAACCATACCAAACCACAGACTTCAGCAATGTGCACCACACACACACTTTTTGCACAGACTCGTACACAACACACACACACATAGAGTATTCACATGAAGAGTAATTGAGGGGTTTGACTAGTTTTTGGTGCATTAAAACAGTAGCTGCTTTAAATGATAGGGGCTGAGACATACTTGCATTGATGCCTGCAAGGCTGGTAAAAATGGCTGATTACTCAAAGAGGACGTGGCATTCAGTAACTCTTATTAAATTCCTTTTATATTTAGTGGAGTTTGACTGAATCACACCATTTAAGCTGTTCCTGACAGTAATGCATTCCTAATCCACGGCTTTCTTTCTCTTTACCCTCATTTCTTTAGCGATTTCAGGCACAAGCCTTTCTGCAAACAGTGTTAGACTCAGCCTTACTTCTGACGATCAAAACATTACTGATGACAGCCGAGAGTCTTCATCAGCCAGTCCTGAGGTATTAAGTTGTTCTCCCTGTTTCCAAAGCAACAGCTCATCCTGTAGCCTATGTAATAATTTGCTGTTATATGTGCACGACTCCCAGTAATTCTGCAGGAGTTACATAAGCAGCTCTAAGTTTAGTTCTAATGGTCGTTGTCTTAGACAAAGATTAGTGCTAGGCCATCGCCAGACACATTTTGGCTGTTGGCAGATTGTTAGCTTACACTCTGTGTGCAAATGTGCTCATCACAGCCAGACTGCTTGGATGTGGTTTGGAACATCTGTGTGGTCCGCACTCCATCTGAAGACAGACAGGAGAGAGACAGAGAAGGGGAGGGGAAGAGTGAAGGGACCCCAGCGTTGCTCAGAAAGATGCAGTCAGTTTTTCCATCACTTCTGTCTCCGCCGCCGTAGCGGCGGTGTTGCCTGAGAGCAGAGCCAAAGGACGGTGTGAGGCACATGTGAGGTCTGTGGCTGCGTCTGGGGGGAGATGGAAGAGGAGAAAGCAAGACTCGGTCACATCAGATGCGTGGGGAGCTGTCATTCTAGCAGATAACTTATGAAGCTGAAGGTTAGGTCTGGTAATCACAGAGCTGCCGGCGGTGTAGGGAAGAGGGGAGCCGAAACGGGTTTTGGTCCAAAGCTGCGGTCAGCTATACCCCACCACCAGCGGCAGCAACGCCGCAGCCCAGCTCCCTGCCTGTGTGCCTGTGGTGCTTATTTACGAGCCTGTTTAACCACGATGCAGTCCCTGTGGTGAACTGACACAAGATGACAGCAGCCTAAATGTCTTGCCCTTTAAATCAAGCCTAATGGTCGCTTAGGGCTGTGGAGACAGGCACAGGGATAGGCGCCTGGGGTCTTTTCATTGGGGCCCTCTGAGTAACACATCAGCTAACACATCTATGGGCCACCATCCAGAGCCTTATTACTACCTGCTTCTGTGGCTATGGCGCCACTGATTTAGCCATGGCTGCTTTTCTAGGTAAATTGTGAGCATGGGAATAGACAGTGTCCGCCAATTACAGCTGATCTCTGATTATTTATTCAAGCCTGCTGTTCATATCAACATGTTTTTATCATTCATTTAATATGGCTTGTCTATGCTTAGGTCCCAGTTGCACCGAGGAAAGTGAGTTTTATACAAACATGTGAAAAATGACTGAATGCAGTTTGTTGTCTTGCTTTGCAGTTGTGTTTGCTTCTCCTTCATTCTTCAGACGACTTTGTTGTCTACAACCTTTCTGATAGTATTTGGATCAACCTGAAATAAAGTTCAGTCTTCTTGTTGAACTAAGCTAAAGAACGATTAGCTTAACATGGTGGTTCCCAAACTATTCATAACGAGCAAATCCCAACTTTTCCTAGCGTCATCACTGACGGACACTTTAAAACAGCAGTACAGTTTAAACACAACTTATTTGATGTGATGTTTTAAAATGGAATAGAAATGTGCATATTTTGATATATTGCACTGCCTGTTTGTTTGAATTATGAGTGTCATTTTCCCTCAGAAGTTGATGCTTCCAAGAACCAAGTTAGAAAAATTGATAGATGTTCTAACAAGATGACTTCTTGTCTTATGTCGACAAGAAGTCAGAGACTTCTTGCCAACCCTGACCTTAAAATCTGATATTGCTACCTTGACATTACAGCTACAGTATAAGAGAGTTTTCTTTTACACTTTTGATGATTTTTATCTTGTGAAATCATATTTATCAAACCACTCCAAGTACAAATTGCAAGACATTGCCTTGTGTTTGAACATATTATAAAGTAAATGCTGCTGCTTTTCAAACTTGGGTTTGATGTCACTCCGAAATCCAAGTTCCAACTTTACAGGTAAAGATTACACAGCTAAATCTTCTCCTTTTTCGCTAGTGAAGGCTCCAATTTCTTGGCTACAGTAAAGCGGTTTATTTTAAGTTATGTTTTTAAAAGTAGCTAATGGGTTTGCAAATTAACTAAATGGCTGTTTTTTTCCTTTTGGTTTTTTGTCTGTTCTGATATTCACACGCTCAGGTGCATGTCCCTACAAAGCTCAGGCATGTTTGAACATGACCATATGTTATACTGTTAGCTCCTGCTCATATAATCAGTCGAAGCTTAATTTATGGCTTCAGTAGGGACTTGTTAGACATGCAGCCAGAGTGAAACAGGACTTTCCCATCAGTGGATTGTTTTACTTTCCTTAAAACAGACTTAGAATTGAGACAGGTATGGCAATTCAAGTTTGGCTGGATGTAGATTGGTAATTTATTGATTTGAAAGAATAAAAAAAAAGCTGATTCATTTTATTTTATTTTTTTTTCGTCTATGCTATTTTTTCCCATAGTGATTAGATTAAGTAGCTAAATATGATAATATACATAATCCTATTTTCTTCACGTCATCCTCATAATATTGGAAAAATCAACTTGACATTTTAAATGAAAGCTAATTACACCTTCTTTCAAAGTATTTAACCATATTTAGTCTGTGAAAGACTATTTGTTTACATGTGAGAATAGTTGTCTGAAGGTCAATGCAATTCATGTGAAGGACCAAAGCTAACAGGAAACATTTGTTCTTATATTTTTCACTATATGTCTGTTTTGATGGATTTCTAATGCAGTAAATAGTAAAGTGCCCAAAACATGTTCTAGTTAAAAGTGCAGCGTTTCATTTCTTACAGCCCTCTAAACGTCCAGTGATGGATAAATGGAGACAAAGTTATTAGATAAGTGAGCCATTGATTGAATTTGAAATCTGAAACGTTTGATATTTGCCGTCTTCAAGAGTTGTTGTCGATTGTGTTGCTGTTCAACCTGCACAAAACGGGGAAACAAATAGTTAATCCCCTGAGACTTTGTCTGAACTAACTCTGTGGTAAGCTAATAGCAGATCTGAGTGTTATTGGGAAAATTATATGCAATATGAGAGCAAACATACACTTCACATAAAAAAATAAAAAAAAACCTGCGTAAACACATCATTCATAACTGCATTCCTTTCTGTGTGGGCTTACCAGCCAATTGCAATTAGACGCTTTCTGGGAGGAAGAAAAGATTAGCCTCCCAAATTGTGTGCCTTGCCCAATTCACTCAGAGAAAAAACTGTTTATTTTAAATGAGAACCTGCCTGTCAATAATCCACAACAGATCTCAGGTAAAGTCATTCAGGTCACACCTATGGGATCTGTGAGAGGAAACAGGCTGGAGATAAAATGGTTGGCTACAAATCCCACGGGAATCCTTTTCTGCAGAACTGTCTTCCCCTGAATCACCTGTTGCCCCTGCTCACTGTTTGTACATCAGCTTGTTGCTCAACACCCACACACGCGCACACACACACACAAACACACACACACCCACGCACACACACACACACACACACACACACACACAGAAAAGCTTTCAGCTTCAATCTGCATGCTTTGGTCCTGTGCAAACACAGATCAGCCCATTCTCACTGGGCCGTGTCTCTGGCACTCATCAGGCTGTTTGTACTGCAATTTCCTCCCCAGTCTTATCCATGTTTTGTCCACTGTCATTCCAACAGGATTACGGGATGCTTTCATCATGCAGAAAGATCACTGTGTGGAAAATGCAAAAGAGATTTACTGGTTTGCTCCTTTCGTCAAATGTGTTATCATCACATGAACCCTGAGGTTGGGAATTACTCTTGAAACTAATTATTATTTTTGTCGCTGTAGTCTTGTGTCCATCTATGCAAATACAGCATATTACAGAATAATATTTATTGCACCGATTACAAGTTCTGGAAAATTACTGTAGATAAAAAAAAAAAAAATTGTGAGAACCTAAAAATCTTGAGATTTTTCACACTTTGTTACATTACCAAACTTCAGGGACTTGTAACCAAGCGGGGGACAAACTGACCAAAAGTGAACTGTTTGGTCAATGCGTCAGAAAACTAATGCTGCACATCACCCTGAACACACAATCCCTTACTATGTTTCATAATGGGAAGATGTTTTTTTTTTTTTTTAGCAGAGACGAGGAAGCTGGCCAGAGTTGGTGGGAAGATGTTTGGAGCCAAAAGCACCTCAATGCTGTAAGAACAACTTTTTGAAGCTGTAAAGACTTGAAAATGGAGGCAGTTCACTTTCCAGTAAGACCTTAAAAATACAGCTCTGGTGGAATGGTTTGAATCAAATCATATTGTGTTAGAAATGGCCCAGTTAAAGACCGGCCCTAAATCCAATAAAGAAAATATGGCAAAACTTGACAACAGCTGCAAAGCTGGTATAACTTTTTCCACAAGAAACTCGCTGCTTCAATTGCAGCAAATGGTGATCCTTCACATCATCTACTCGGAGGGGTGGCGGGAAAATGCATATTCCCCCTTTCACATTTTATTTGTTAAACGTTGAAAACAAACGATCTTTTAAATAAGTGAACACAGGCCAAAATTACTGCAAAGTCACGAGTGTGTTTTAATAATTTTTTTGATGGATCACTAAAACTTCTTGACTTGTTACGCTTAAGTTTATTATGAACATTGTTTTTATTTTCACCTGTCTGTTCCTTTCAGTACTCGCTCAAAGCACTTGAACATGCTGTGTGAACCAATTAGGTTCTTCCTGAGAGCCTGTATGTGTCTTTTTCACTCTAGACTCATGATGTCAATCTACTTAACTTCAAGCTGTTAGAGTAAGTCATCAGAGCAGATTAAGGCTCTGTCTAGACACAATCTGCGGTTAGTTTTGTGTTTTCTCTTCATATTATAGTTAAGGCTTTGGTGAGGTTAAGATTATCCTCAGCCGTTGGAGGCTTCGGCCTTCGGCCACTGGCGGTTCTAATCTGCGGGGGGAGATTTCAATTGACTCAGTCTTTGAAGAGGTGCCCATCGTCTTTAAAACTGATGAGCTGTGAGTCGTCATGACTGCCTGGCCTTGCTGATGTGGTTTTAGGCCTGCTGCCTCCCTCCTATCCAAGAGCCGCTTTCATCCCAAGACAAACAGACACAGTCATTACAATTAAACTGTGTTATTAAAGCGACAGGCTACTGGCAGATTAAGTGAGGAGAAATGAAGTGACTCTTTGTGTTATTGCTGGCAGTCGACTCATTAAAGCTTGAATTTTTGAGTTTGTTGTTCAGGACTCCTAATCTTCTTATTAGCTGACATGAGAAGATTTATGCGCAAAGTTGCACTCTAGGAAAAATAGCCCCTTGATTTTATTATTCTGTGACAGTTTTTACTATTTAAAACTGTCTCACTTTTTTTTTTCTTTTGCTTACAGTCTCCAATATTAACAACAAGAGGGCCCAGGAGACACAGATGACTAAGGGACTCAGTCCTGAGGGGTTTTGTGAGTTGAAGGATTAAGATTATGGGGGAGGTTCTTTCAAATGACTGATGGTGCAAAGTGTGAGAGGTAGCAATGCAGGGCAGGGCGCAGGAGTCTGTGTGGCGGACCATTAGTAGCTTTACTCTTCAATCAGTGCAATGAAAATTGCCACTCATGTCAAAATAGATGCATTTACTGAGAGGAGGACAAGCAAGAATAAAAAAAAAGACAGGGAGGCTTTATGAGAGTGAGAAAGAGAGAGAGTTATGCAACTTATTTGATGCAAGAGACAAACAAGCGTAGCGACTGAAATTGGCCGATCAGACCGGGAATTGTAAGCAAAGATGTTGATTAGGCTGTGATTTAATTCAGATTTTTTATTATTATTATTATTTAAATTAATAAATACATAAACTACCAACTGGGCAGCTTGCAGAAGTTCAATATGTGTTTTTTTCAATATTACTTCATATGGATTTAGTAGTAATAGTTACACTGAATCCCTTAACTCAGTATCAGTAATTGCAACAATTACTCATGCAGCCACTTTTGTACACACTGTATTCACCAGTATGCACTTTATACAAAAGTTTGCAAATTACCAGGCTGTTGAAATATAAAGATAAATAATTTAAAAACTTTTTGGATCCTTAATGTATCATATAACCAATATTATTCACCAAAAACCAACTAAATCTGTTAGCTCGGGTATTTTTACCTAGCCAGTCATGGCCACACCCTTTAACTAGCACTTTGTTAAGGCATGTTTTGATTATTCATCAGCATTCAGGCTTCAGTTGTACACAGCTGTGGTTATTAATGGTCAGTCTGAGAAACTGAAAAACTTTGTAACAGTATGTGTAATAATGTGATAAATTATGAAATGTTTGGCACAACTCCAAAAGTCAGCATTGGGGAAAAAAACCCCAAAAAACAAAAGCACTCAATACACTAACTAAAGAAAATGATACACCGTGAAGAATGGTGGTGCCTTCATCATGCTGTGGGGTAACTTTTCATCGAAGCTGGGCTGTTGGTTATGATGGATAAAATCTTGAGCAGTTCTTAAAATTTGTTCAAGTGTTCAGTTCTGTCAGAATCAACAAAAGAAAAGAATAGTTTTAAAAAACTAAATCTGAATTTTGTTCTCACCAGGAAGAGGGGGGTTTGTGAACAAGAGATCTTATTGCAATTTGATAAATGTTGAGCGCTTTAGCAAAAAATAAAATAAAATAAAAAATCTAAATGTGCGAGCATTGCCAGGGCAAGATGGGAAATGGGAGATGATAGAATCATATACCAAAGAAGGCTGAAACTGAGTCAAGTGGTGATTTACCAAATAATTAATGTAAATGGGTTGGCAGTGGAGACAGTGGCAGGAGTTCATCCTGTACCTGGAGGGTTGCTGGTTCAAATCCCCACTCTGTTTGTCTCAGTTGTTGTTTCCTTGGGCAGGACATTTCACCTGCTTTGCCTGCATTTCAGTTCTTTTTTTCTTGTTTTTCTTGTTTCTTCAAAATTGATGTATTTTGACGTTTTCCTGCTGTGTAAACATTCTCCCTCTCAGTCTGAATTAGGCCCACACTGTGAGAATATCACAATTGCAAAAATATTTTCGGTTTCATGCTTGAGTGAACAGTCAGTATATCAGTGACAGTGACACTATTCATTTCCTTCATCCTCCTCTAATCGAGTATCACTCCAAATCTGATTGGTGCTTCTTTCCATCTACTTTTATCCCAGTGTCTCTCGGATGTGTTTTGACACAAGTCAGGTTCAGCAGTGAAACATGTTTAAATCTTGCAGAATTTTTAATGTGACACTGTGTGTGCTTATCAGCAGTAGTTCTTGAAATGGGTTTTGTGCTCCACTGCCCACAGCAGCCTGGCCTGGAAGAGCTACACATGCATTCCCCGTCCAAATACAAAACTGTTATTTCCACCCTAGATGAGTTTATTATTTCTTATTTTGCAGTTAATAAGGAGTGGCCGTTCTTCTGTAGGTCCTATAGTAGAATATGTGCATACATCGTACTGCTATTATTGAAGTTAGTGTCTTATTTTCAAGCTTCTAATGTAATGCGAAGTTAAATGTATGTTTGATTGTTCTATTTTTCCTTTTCTTTTTTTTTTTTTTTTGAGGCAAAAGTTCTACCATCTACTTCACTGAGCAACCCTAAAGTCCCAACTAATGTGTTTTCCTTCCTTTGCTGTTTGGATGGAGAAGGAGAACATCTGCAGAAAAAAAGTGTTATATTTGAAAGTCCAGAGGAGTGTTTATGACCAGACCTGAAATGTAAAATTTCACAGAGGGTCTATGTTAATAATCTTTTATAGCGAGTGGTTTGAGTGAATGTTACTCTCTGCGGGAGCAACATGATGTGGTCTGAAAGCATCGTGGTCTCAGCTGTGATTGACGTATTGCACAGCGCGTTAGTTTTTTGTTTTGCCCCATCATACCAGTTAACGTTGCTAAGGAGAGCAGGAGTCGGGTTATTTTATCTCTGTGATAATAAGAAATGAGAAATGACAGTGGGAGAAGAGGGGTTGTGATTTGTTGTACGTAAAATGCTGTTTAAATTAGTTTTTCTTTTTTTTTTTCTTTGATGGAAAATATCTTTATGTCATCAGTTTAAAGAAAATGATGGGCCCCCATATCTCAGAAACCTTTCATGTCTCCACGAAGGCTGCTAGAATAAATTCTGACATGCTTAACTTTGAAAGAAACTGGATTGTAAGTTTTTGGATGATCATTCAGAGGGATATATGACACATGACTCGTTGAATTTGATTAAATGTTTCACCTAAGTGACAAATGATATGTTTATTGTTTTATACAAAGGTTAGCCTGCATACTTTTAAGATAGTATAAGATAGAAAGTATTCCTCCCAAGGACTTGCATAGTTTCTTTTCTTACTTTGATCACTAGAGATAAATCCACTTTGTATTTGCTTTCTTTGAGTCACTGCATTGCTCTTACTAATCTCAGACATTAACCATGTCACTTCATACGACCAAATATATTAGTTCAACCTTCCTCTTCAGGAAAACCATTATTGGAGTAATATTTTGGGTTGCCTCAGGCTAAGCGCAGCTGGACACCACATGCCTCATATCTGCATTTAAAGTAAGCACTCAGGGATATAGCTCCCACCATTGTTTCACTCCAGTGTCCTCTTATCTTATACAAGCCAGACTAGTTTGCCAACATCTGCACATTTCCTGTCCTTTGGGCATGGCGTTTTAGCAATTTCAATCCCAAGTAAAATAATGGATTCTGCACAAAAAAAGTGCAAGTTCAGGTCTTTGTTTTGGAAGAGTTATGCCAATTCGACCATAGCATTTGAGAGATATCGCCCCTCTGGACACACACTGTTGAAACCCAAATCCAAAAGTAATTACCACTTCTTTAATATCTCTTAGTCTGAAGCATCTTTGCTAGTTTATAAATAAGTTTTGCACACTGCCTGGTTTAAACTAAGGGCTGGAAATGGGTTTCATTCTCTGTGAACTTTTCACTTAAAGTTAAACTTCAAAGTACTTTATTGGGAGGTAGTGTGACTTACCAACTGAAGCAAAATAACCAAATTAAATCATAATGAATAAAATTTAAGTTTTTCCACCCATGGAAAGGGTGCTACTTAAATTTGTTTTCTGCCCTTTTTGCTCTGATACCCCATAATGAAATTAAGGTGATACCAAAATTCACTCCTCTCCTGATTGGAGCATGCATGCAGTGGCAGTTTTTTATGTCGGTGATATGGCTCTTGACTCAGGGGGTCACATTTCTGGGGCAACACACGTGCAAAAACGGTCACATTATAATTCCAACTGAGTATAATTCCATCCTAAGCAAGTTTTCTATTGTTTATTAGCATGTCAAGATATAAAAAGGGAAATGAAAGTAGGGAACCAAACTGATTCACTAAATAGTGAACCCAGTTTGAGATTCATTAAATATTTATACTTTTTGTGAAAACACCAGATATTTCTGCTTTTCTGACATCAACACAATGTTATGTTGAAACAAGCATGAAAATAACGGAACAGTAAAATTTCACATAGACGCCACATTCTTTAAAACACCGTCTTGGCTTGTAACATTTCTGGAGAAATGTAGTTGTTCCAAAAATCTAAATAATTATGTTTCCTTTCACATTCTGAGCAGCAGAAGGAGTGGCTTGTCCACAGAAAGTATCCCTGCAAGAACTGCCACTTGATATATGATTGTATTTCCCAATAAATAAGCAAATCCAAACAGTCTGAGGCGCAAAACCGGAGACATGCCAGAGAACTTCAGTCTAAATAGCATCTGGATTGGTATCTCACTTTGATCCCATCATCAGACACTGCAATTTAGTTCAAGTTCTCTTTAAAGAGGCAGTGTTGTCTAAAGTGGAGGCAGGCCTTGTTAGAGATAGCAGCTGATGCACACTGGAATGCTTTTGGTCTTATCGTATTGTCATGAAGATCCAGCCACAGACACTCAGGAAGTAAAAAAAAAAAAAAAAAAGGAGTCAAACTTTCTAAGAAGAAGGACTTGCTGCATTCAGAATCACGCTATGAACGTTTTCTTCTCATCACGCAATAAAAACAGGGTTTTATATTTTTGAGTATGGTTCAATCCAATCCATTTTTAATGGAGTGTAAAATGTATTTATGTATCACTTAAATAATAAAAAGATGTTTTACTTGATAAATTTAATAACCATGTGGGTCTCTGGATATGTTTATTGATACATTTGAGTTTTATTGGGGTGTAGTGTGTCGTAAAAAGTCTCCCGGCCTATTAATTTGAACGTTCTACTGCTTACAAGCCTGAATGTTTTCCACAGATTATAATACGTTCTGTTGAAGCACTCAGTTACTTGTTTTAACCATCATTTAATTTCTATATTTTATGGGTAACATTACTTTGATGCATAACTGCGCCGTTAACAACATAACAACAAACAAATAGGTATCGCGGAAGGTTTTCAAAAACTGTTGCTGTTAGTGAAGTATGACTCCTTGCATCCCATGAGCCACAGTGGCTCAGGCGACAACAGGCCTACTGGCCGCCTTTCAAAGTTTCCAGCAGTTGGTCAACGTCTTCAAGCACAGACCTGCTTATAATTACTATAACGGAGACAGTAAATCATGACTCGGCATGAGACTAATTTGTGGTGGGGCAAAAAAAGAACTTATTCTTTAATTCTTTATGGAGATGCAGTTAACTGTAAAATACACATAAGAACGCATGCAAAAGAACATTTCGCTGGCAGGGAGACAGAGCGTGGCAGCCATGAAGAAAGAATGAAAGAAGTCTACAACCCCAGCATGTTCGGGGCGTTCATATTGGTGGAAAATCAAAGCGCATGCTGTGGGACTTGTTAAGGTGTTGTGCCAACATGAGATGGAAAATTAGCTCCAGTTTACGTAGATCCAAATGCGCAATAAATTCTTAATGCACAATCAACATTTTGCCATTAAAAAAAAAAAAAAAAAAAAAAAAACAATCCCATGACTTTTTTTTTTTTGATTGACTTACAATAAATATAAATACAGTCATGTTAAGGCACCTTTAAGTTACAGATTACATGCAATTTGTTGTATTGTAACTTTCAGTTATGTACTTAGCTTTTCACAAATCTTTCCATTTTGGCTTTGTCTTTGTTTCGTAAATAACAACATGGTCAACTTTGTGCTTTTTTTTTTTTTTTCCAACTTTGGATTAACTTTAAAAAAAAAAAAATGGGAAACTGGTGAAACCCAATTGTCACGGCACAAGATCTTGTCACATTGAAATGTCACAATATCTCAGTTTGTCTCATTTATCTAGTTCAGCCCATAATAATACCACTTAGATGAAGCGGTATAATTATCGACCGAGGACATAAACATGCGTGCAACAATCTTGATTGACAGAGAAAATAGTTGTTGTGATACCAGAGACACCAAAATAAGACTTCTTGTCTAGTTTCCTGGCTGGATGAAAACAACTAAAGAAGTGTCCACCTCTTTAAGATTGAAAAGATACTACAAGTACTTTACTAGTATATCACTACTCACTCTCATTATTATATTTATTAATTAGTAATAATTTTGCTAATTTGTTTGTGATGTAGTGTGGATCTACAGCTGGTACAACAGGTGCACACAGAGATGAGGACATGCAGTAATAGTGAGCAACCCAAGAAAGCAGAGAGGAGGAATGGTCACTGGTCAGCTTAGATACTGAGAAATTAATGAAGGATGATTGAATGGAGGTGAGGAAATCAGCTGATCAACTGTAAAAGGGAGCAAACACACTGGCTGTGGAAGTGAATCACTAACACAAAAGAGCTGAACTAGGACTCAAATAAGCTAAAAACCAAAAGAGAAAAGAACGATAATGATTTATTAGAACTAAATCCAAATACTGAGACAACAGAGTAAAAATAAAAGGAATTGTGAAACTGAACGTGAAGACAAAAACTCATATGATGACATCATGTTAACAATAATGAGCAACAAACTAAATTTGGCAAGACTTAAAGAACAAAATAAACAACAAATGAAAAACAAAAACAAAACAACCGAGGATGATAGCAGGGTGTTGCTCATTCAGAGAAAAAGGTTCGGTTACCTTTTCTAAGACATACTGAAGGCAAAGTGAGATAAACATCAGTGAGATCCAGAATTACTAAAAGCATCATAATGCATAATTTTGTAGGTTTAAATTTCGGGGCTTAATCTTAATTGAGCATAAATAACCAAAATAAATGTTATGTAAGTATCTCAAGTAATGTTAATGATATTACTGAAATACAAAACAATTTGTACTTTTGCTCCAACTGTTCAGTGCTGGAAGAAATATATATTGCATGAATAAAAAAAAAATCTTAAACTAATTAGCTAATTGAAAAAAATAGCTTGCTGAGTTAATTTACTTGACAGTTCTCCTAACTAAGCTGACACCAATGACACAAAGAGGAGATTGTCTGACTGCTCATTTTACAATTTTTACTTTTTGTTTGAGACCAAGGCTGTCATCGTCAAACTCATTTTTTGCCAAATCATGTTGTTTTCTGTGGGGATAAGAAAATGTCTTTACATGGTGTTAAAACTGAGTTAAGCTGTGCTGTCCTTTCGGCTGTATGTTTTTAAATACTTGACGTCCTTCCTGCTGGCATGGTATGGAATAACTGATAGACATACGGATGACTCCTTAGTTATTCAAGCCTGCCATCCAACAAAAACAATGTTTAGGAAAGCACTCCGTCAGCCCCTTCATCTTTGTTGTTGATGTGTTTTTGTCTCTCCTGCTCTGCTTTTCACTTTAACTCCTTTGAATGTGCCTCGCTAGGTCAAATGATTCCCTGGCTTCACAGCAGTTCTGTGGTGGCTCCACTAATGGCGCTGTAATTTTGCATCTCTTTGAAGTTCTCCCCGACCGTTGTGTTACCTGAAGTCTGTGCTTCTCTCTGAGGTTTTGGGCTGAGGCAGGCTAGCTACCCTCTGCAGCCTAATTAAATGTAATTGCTCCATTTTGTAGTGGTGCCCGTGTGGAGAGGGGAAGCCTTGTAATAAAAGAGATTGCGTGAAGGGTCCGAGGATCACAGACGCCAAAGAGGAGCCACGAGGAGACGATCGGAGACGCTTCCCCCTCTGTCGCCTCGTCTGTCCTGAGCAGACATAGTCATTACTCCCTCCACTATTCCTGCTCTGGCTCTGTCTCCTCTCCTCTGTTGCTTTTTCTGCCTCTATTCCAATTTTACCACTCTCCCGTACATTCACAGTCATGGATGTGCAAAGCAAGAATGTTTTGTCCACGTTTGCGTCCACCGCTTTGTTTTTCAGCGTCGCCCTCGTGTCTGTGTTTCACCTGAACTGAAACAGCGGGAAGATGACTCCTGCCTGTGTACAGGAAGTGTCTGGTAGGATCTGTGTTGCATTCCCTCAGGTGGCGTCACAGTCGAGGGGAGGAAAAGTAGGAATTCATGGAATCCTTAAGGCACCGTAAAGACTCCGTGACGGAGTCAGACACCGAAATGGGGTTGTTTTTACTCGCTGACACTGACTGCTAGAGCGACGGGAGACGCATACTTTCTGGGAAAGAGAAGAGGAGGGGGAGAGAGAGAGAAAAAAAGAAGGAAATTACAGAGCAGGAAGGAGACAACATGACACAGTGTTGAGAAGGAGCGCCAGCTTGACCATGACCCTCTGGGATGAGACACTGACACGGGATGTGTGATGGTGTGCGTGAACGTGCGCGCGTGTGTGTGTGTTGGGTACAAAGGTGACTGAGATGCAGTGATAAGCATCATTTTCAGTTTCTGTCACAGAAAACCTTCCAGAGGGATGGTGATAAATGCTTCTCATGCTCCTCCTGCGTCAGGGTGTCTGTCAGGAGATTTGCTTCAGTCATCTTCCTTCGAGCTCTCCTCCATTCGTCTTTTCTGTGCTGTGGTGCCAGTGCGTCTGCCACACGACCCGTTAAGGCTAATGCGACACAGGCTTCATATCGCATTTCAGCCCCACATGAGCGCACCCCACACACACGCACGCACACACGCACTATCATCCCCGTCCACCTCCTTTTCCTCTCCCAAGAGCTGACTAAACTTGGCCCACGATGTACCCATTTGATCAGAGAATGCAAATCAATAGAAGCCCAAAAGCTTTCATTTGGCATTTTGTGCTCCAGGAAAGTGTCCGCTAAATGATTTCTGTTCTTGTTAAAATAGTTGTGTGAGGCAAGAAATGGGGAACAGTGGCCAAGCCTCTGTACAGATGTGAAAGTAGCCAGGATGGAGGTCGAAGGGGAATGCGTGTCTATTTTCTTGACAGCGAGAGTGAGGGGTCTTTCAAGAAAGCCTCGATAAAAGATGACGACGGGAAAACATCAAAGACGCGGTGAAGAACTAGTGTGGTAAGATCACACACAGCGCCGAGCCTGCTGTCTTTCTCATGACCTCTTTGTCATGTGGCTTCCATGAGAACCAAACATCCAGTCGCAGTTGTTTCCATTCCGAACCAAGCTGCTTTGGTTATCCCGACACTTTTTCCCTCTTTTATACTACCACAAAGCTAATTGCTTGGATGTATCTGCGAGGCTGCTGTTTTTGTGTTATGTGTGAAGGTCTCAGGGTGACATGTGGTCATTTTTTGTCACTCTCAGCTGCTGTCAGAAATTGAAAGTCGCAACTACGGCCGACGATAATCTCAGTTTAAGCCCTTTGTGCCACTTTTGTGTGTTTGTTTTTTTTTATGTTAATTTAACAAATCAGCTCAAATAAACCAAACAAGTGCCTTTTTAAGATGTCGGCTTTGTGCACATGTTCTTCTGTTCCATAAATCTGCCAGCCTGATAGGGCTCCAAATCTCAACAGAGAGCGTAACCAATTAACAAGGCCTACACAGTAATTAGCTGTCTGCATGCTGAATAACTCTATACTTTCAGTTACCATTAGTGGCATATCATGAAATGGTTCATAATTATACCATGAATCATATATGTGCTTGATTCATAATTATACCATCTATATAATTATAGTCATGCTTCCTCTTGCAGCTTGTTTTGACACATTTTCATAAATTCTTGAGAAGAGAGTTGTCAGCATGGAAATATTATTTACTCAGATTGAAGCACGTCTTTTGGCCAAATGATTTTTTTTTTATCTTCATTACTGATAAAAATTTTTGTTAAAGTGGCAATCCTTTAATCACTGGAATGCAAGAAGAAACCCTTTTTAATGTCGTATAGTTCTCTGTGACAAGGAAGCAAATATAATGTGCAGTGAAATGGAAAAGTATTCATTCTTCATGAACTTGTCCCATGTTGTTGTTGCATCAAATTCAATATATGGAAAAACAAAGCTACATAGTCTGTTTTTTCTGCTTTATTACTAAAAATAAGAAGATTTGCATCAGGCCTATTTGCACTGACACATCTAGACAAATTTCAAAGCAATTTATCACCTCCAGAAGTCTCTGAGTTAGCATGTAGAGGCCTGCGGTGCATAATTTAATCTCAGTATTAATCCAGCTGGTCTGTGAACGCCTCAGAGGTTTGTTAGAGAACATTAGTGAATAAGCAGCATCGTGAAGATCAAGGAGCACAGCACAGGGGTCAGGGATAACGTTTTGGAGTCGTTTAAAGCTCGGTTTGGTTATAGAACAACATCCCAACCTTTACTTATGGCACGAAGCACTATGCAATGCATCATCTGAAATATTGCAAATCTATCAAGACTTATCGAGCAAACAGGGAAGAATGTGTTTTTGTCAGAACATTGTGCTTAGGTGCCAGACGCTAGATGAGGGAAACAACTAGCCTGGTAAAAACCAGATCATTGTTCTAGGCCAGACGTGTCAAACTCCAGTCCTGGAGGGCCACTGTCCTGCAACTTTTAGATGCTGCATCACACCTGAATAGAATAATTAGGACATTAGCAGGACTCTGGAGAACTTATCTACACAAGAAGGAGGCAATTAAGCAGTTTGATTTTGGTGATTTGTACCTACGGCACATCTAAAAACTGCATCCTGAGTTTGACACCCCTGTTCTATTTGCTTTAGTTCCTGTTGAACTTTTAATTTTTACTCAATTGCTAACATTTGCCCATGGCATATGCAGTGCACCAGTTCAATACTATGAAGCTTGCTGGAAACCATCCCCCACTGCAGAGAGAGAAATGTCGAGTGAAACAAGGCGGCTGTTAATGTTGATTCAATCGTAAGAAGTGTGGCTAACGCAGACTGAACGGCTTCGTTCACTTCCTCCACTGCCATTGATAAAACTACAGGCAGACTGCAATTCTAAAACAGCGCAGAAAATCCAACATCATCGTTCACAGCTTCTCCTTCTGTTCTCTGATTGCTGCGGTTGAAATCCATTTCAATGGGAGAAAGCCCAGACTGAGCAGTGAGATTAGAATTGGCCAGAATTGCATAGGAAGGCAACGACCAGGCTAGGGAAAAACTTACACTTACGCATAACCCTGAACACACCACCCCAAGCTAGACGGAGCTGATTAGAGAATGGATGAGTTGAAACTGGGGCGGAGTTCTTCTTCTAGGGAAATAACTACGTCCGTAGTTGATGTGGCATACTCTCTATCAATGCCTATTCATGTCTCCAGTCAAAGTCTGGATTCAAATCCAATTGAGAATTTTTGCATTGACAAGAAATTGATGTTCACTCTGCATCCAGTCTGGTTGAACTGGATCTAGAGAAAGCACATGGGAAATCTTCAAAACATGCCCTCCTGTAGTTACAGTGAAAGGAAGATCTACAAAATATGTATTAATACAAACTTGTCAAATTTTCAGAATTGTTGTAAATTTTGAAAAATGGGTAACTTTCTTTTCTACTTTACTTCTGCACTACTTTGTGTTGGCCTATGAAATAATATCCCCACAAAAACATATAGGTTTGTTCGTGAAACATGACAAAAAAATTGGAAGAAAAATAATAAAAGGGTATGAATAAGGTCCTGTATTTATGTTCTATTTATAGCAGTATCCATGTGTTTTTTAATCGTGGGGGTTTTTTTCTTCTGCGGTGTACAGTGCAAGTCAAGCTGGAATGTGTTCACAACATGAAACTGCATTTCGTCCAACCATGTGTCTGCTTTATGATTAGTTCACTGTTCACTCCACAGTCAGAGCATAGTAGGTGCCCTGGATTTAATGTAACTGTTTGAAGTGTAACGCTTCAGATGGTTTTCATTCATGGACGTTATCAAACACAGATGGAGCCACAATTTCACTCAGCATGATTCAAATATTAATTTCTCTGAATCTGCTTGTAATTAAAGCATTCAGTAAATGTTCAATCGCTTCAGAAAAACCTGGCCTGCCGGAATTGGCGTGACAAAAGCAGCGTGAGCCGTTGACACCAGTGAAGGACCACCCCTGATTCGGACTGCAAGTGATCATGCGCGTCCGTCAGAGCTCAAGCCCTACATCAAAGCAAAGGAAACGATACGACTGCGAGCAGGATTTTTCTTTTTTGTCCTGGTGTGAGAAAATCTGGAGTGTTTTGAGTGCAGTTAATCTCTTCTTTGGATACACAACAGTGGAGGCATTCTCCTGGAGACACACTCTAAAAAAAAAAGAAAAAAAAAAAGAAAAATACGGTTAGGTAAAAAGCGAACCAATAAATAAAGAAAAAAATATTTTTTTTAAAAATAGATCAGGCAACAAATAGCAAAGAAAATCAAAATTTTATCAAAAATTCACAGTTCCAATCAGGATTTATCCTAGAAGAAAAAAACAAAAAACAAAAACAAAAGGCTATTGATTTGTAAAAAGAAAACAAAATTGTGTCTAGAAAGAATATTACTACTGATTACGTTCAAAAGTAAAAAAAAAAAAGATAAAACAGAAGTCTGAATAATGAGAATATGTGAGCATGTGTGGTTAAAAGTGCCAGAAATCCACTGACGATTTTAATTTAAAACAAGGTTTACTTTGGATAAGAGAACAATAAAAGTAAAAAGAAAGAAGAAGAAGAAGAAGAAGTAAATGTAAAAAGAAAAGAAAGAATAATTGATTTGAATTGAAAAAGCTGAAGGACTGAATGGGGACTGCCTGTTACACAAATTTTCTTCTAACCACATAATGAGACAGTATAGGTGTGTGTCTTTGAGATGACATGGCTGATCCACGCTGCAGTAAATCCACTGTGTATCTTTCTTGTGGAGTTCAAACAGCAACGCTTCTGGTTCGGTGACAGGTACAGCAGACACCTGCATTAACTCTTCTTCTCTTCCACTTTCAGATTCTTTACTTACCCTGCTTAACAATATTCCATTGCATTCCAAATATCCGCTGTTGCCTGTTAAAGATGCATTTTCATATCATGTAAAAATTATTATTTTAGAACTTTTCTTATCTAGAAAAAACGAAAATTATTCAGGGAGAGTATTAATTAAAATAAAACAACACAGTGTGCCGTATTCAACTGTTCTTCTGTTTTTTCCCCCCCCTGATATTTTCTTATGCTGGGGACGCACTGCATGGTTTTCAGTCTAATTCTGCACTTGATTCTGTGTCAGGGAAAGTCTGTGTCAGTCTGCACCAGTTGTGGTCAGTCAGCATGGTGAGTCAGCACAAAAAATCTGCTTCTGTGAGACGGGGTGAAGACTGGAGTCTGCAGATGTATGAGAGGAGAACTGACCCAAACAGACCTAAGTTGCAAGTAAATTTTGCTAGAATTTTTTTTTTAATCCCCAAAACAATGTGGGAAGATTTTATTTTATTTTATTTTGTTAAATAAAGACAGGTTAAAGATTTTTACCCGAAAACAATTAAAGAAGCATCAACAGGCCAAATCAAATAAAGGTGTTAGCTTAATAGTGTGCACCTTTGTGCAACATTATTTTAGTTCTATATATTTAATTTCACTTCCTAAAAAAGGTTGTTTTGTTTTTTTTATTCAATTAAACAAGTGTTGCATAGTAAAATGCTCAGTGGGAAAACGTTTTGACATTGAACCGTTTTTTTTATGTGACAGCAAGCTGATAAGGATGCATATCATCCAGGCTGCCACTTTGTGCAGCGCTGACAGTTGTTCGGTGAAGGATAAACGGGTATAGGCGCACAACTAGCACATCAATCATACTAGCATCCATTTGGATTGTGGGAAACGAAGGAACTTGTCACAAGAAATGCATACAATCAGTTCGCTCGACTATAAAATCTTAATCATCCAGTGTGTGTGGAATCCACGCAGATCACAGAATACACACAGTACAGAGTAAATTTGAGAGTTTAAGGGAAAAAAATCTGGAATGACTACACCACCCAAATTCTTCACTTTAGAAAAGTTTATAAACTATCTCCTTTATAGAAACAGTATAAATTAATAAAGGGAACAAAGGTGAATATTTAAATACAGTTTTTTTTCTGTTTAATGGAAAAAAGATATTAACGGAACCACATGAAAGTAATTTATAATATAAGCTATCCACAGGGACAGACATGGACCACTGAATAAACTTCACCTAGGTCAGAAGAGCAACATCTAAATAAAAAAAAAATACATTATGGCCTCTTTCATTAGACTGCAATGCACTGTGGGGACTTCCTGGGTTAATAACTGGGATGAGGTTTGCATTACTTTGTGTCTCAGCAGCAGGAGAGGAAGACAGCCCTTTAATAGAGCAGCTTCAATTACACCACAGGAGGAAAGCAATGTCCTCTTGGATCCCATTAACAAAAATAATTTCCAACTTGTAATGTGCGTGCACATGTGTGTATTTGTGTGTTAGAAGCCTTATGCATGTTCACTGGTGTAAAAATAACTTCACCCAGTGCTTTGCAAAAAGTGATTCCCAAAGAAATATTTCACAATATGTTGTGCTATAGACACAAACTACAGTATTTTTTGTTGATATTTATGTGACGGACCACTTCGCATAAGTATCTTGTAATTTTAACGTTGATGTAAAGGGATACATAGGTTTAGCTATTTATTTATTAGTAAATATACAGAAAAAAATTTATAAAAGTGTCAGAAATGTGTTCCAGCCTCTGTATGCAAATTAATCTCATCATATATAAGCCTATTCTTCTTAGACCTCAGAAGCTTGTTAGGGAATATTAGAGGGGGGGAAAATGTTATGAAAACACAGGGGTGATGCCTGGGGTTGAGTTATGCAAAAGTAAAAAAAAAAAAAAACAATATAATTAACTTTGAACATTTATTGGAGCACTGCTCAGTCCATCATCCAAAAACGAAAAGAGTCCTAAAAATCTATAAACCCACAAAGACTCAGCCATCTACAGGCAGAACAACAAGATGATTGATCAGAGAAAAAGTGCACAATCTAATGATGACTGCTCAGGACTGCAGAGATCCACAACTTAGACAGGAGACTCTGTCACCAGGACAATTATTAGTCAGTGACTTTATAAATCCGGTTATGCGGGAAAAGTGGCAAAGACTGTTAAATTGTTGAAAGAAAACCACAAGAAATCCATTAGAGACTGCCATAAGGCATGTAGAATAAATTTTAAAAAATGTTTCCAGCTTCATGCAAAGCACTATGTTAAGAGGAAAACTAAATGTGTGAATAATCCTAACACCATCTTTCCACTGAGCCATCATTCTATTTGGGTTACTTTTCATTTCAAGATCCAGGGAAGTTGATCACAGTTAAAGGAAAGATGGGGAGCACAATAGAGCAATCCCAGAAGAACGCCGGTTACAAGCTGCAGAATTTTTCTGTTATAAAAATGACCCTTTAACAACCAGCTAGAGCTGAAGTGGAATTTGATCAAATCATGTTTTTGTTATGAATTGCTCAGACATGAGTCTAATATAAATCTGTGGCACCGTTTAGAAATGTTTACAAAGCTTGAGCTGTTTTACAAGTAAGATTGGGTACAGATTTCAGTTTCTAGATATGCAAAGCTGGTAAAAGATAAAGCCTTATTCAGACTGAAGCAAAACAGGGTTCTGGAAAGCATTGATATATGGGTGCTAAATATATGTGATAGGTCCATGTTCCATTTTCCCTCCACTTCACAAGTGTGCACTGGTTTTATATTGGTTTATCACCAATAATGCTGTCGCATCCACAAACATGTTAGTGTTGTCCTCACTCAGCACTGGAAAGACTGATGTGATTAAAAGTTCTGACCGTGCACCAACATCTGTCAAACTGCTGTATGTTGATAATCATCGCAACTACCGTCTAATTGCTGCATCTTATCATGGGCAATTAAGAAAATACGGAACTTCTAAAACACCCTTTGGTTATCTTTTTTTCCACCCCCAAAATTCATTCTTTCTGTCTCTCCTCACCCATCAGCTCCTCAAACATATGTGGCCTCATGTCAATGGATGCCTCTTCCTGTGACTGCCTTTTGAAGGAAGCTATTTTGTCAAATGCCAAAGCTATTGGTTTGCTTCATTTCCTGTCAGATAAGCAGCCACAAAGAGCTCTCTTTTTTTTTCCCCCTCCTCTCTCAACTGTTTCTAACATCTTAACATCCTCTTCTCTCCCTCCCGGATCCTCTCCTACCCATCTTGTTAGTTGATAAAGAACGCTGTAATGCCAGGAAGGACACACATTCCTCACAATGGCATCTCAGACCTCTAAAGCTCAGCTTCCTCAAAATGCATTTGACAGATCAGAGGAAAGGAGGGATGTAAAAAGAGAAAGTACCATGTAAGAAAAAATGATGGATAACAGCTTGAAGCCGTTTTCACAGACTACCTCTGGAAAATGTTACTTCATCATGTCATAGATTGGCCTTACACACAAGTAGCAGGAGGTATTTCTGTCTGGTAAACTGTTCTGTTAATTTTAGTTTCATCACAGGTGGCTCTAAGCAGAACAGCACATGGATGTTTGCTTAGATTGTACTTTTGACCTTGTCTATTTGTCCACTGGCATTAGTATTTGTTCTCGCTGCCCTAATGCCCCTACTATAAAACCATGCGTGGTATTAACCAGTTAACTGGCCACACCAAAATGACGAAAAACGCCTGAAAAAGTAAATACCCAAATCAAACTGCTGTTCTTGAGCCCTTTGGTGTTCCAACAAAAGCTTGGTCTCTTTATAAATATGTCAAGCTAATTGTTTTATTTTTTTCTGTCAAAAATGCCTTAACTGTAATTAGTGTAGATACTAATAAAAAAAAAAAAAAAAAAAAGGAGCATGTGCACGATTTCACTGCAGGAGTGAAAGACACTATTCTCGATCTATTTTCATAATCCTAAATTCAGTTCACAATCAAATAAACAAATGTACAAACACATCTCTGTGTTTTCAGTTTAAAAAATTAATCCAACCATAACACTCATCCACATACAGGTCTGGTCTTAAAACACACTCTTTCCAAGATCCCTTTTCTCTGTTTTAATCTACTGACCTTGTTGTTATTTGTCTTGTAAGATATCTTTGCAGAAAGCCATTGGAAGCACCTGTGTGCTGGAAAATATCATGTGTGATCAGGACACTTGGATTCTCACAAGTTTGTCCCAGACTGATAAGTGTAATGCCATCCATGTGCCTACAGACTGGTGATTTGTGCTATCTTACAGAAGTTTGCGGTCGTTAATCTCCATTTGAAGATCTATCATCACTTTATTCTCTTTAATCTTAAAACCGTGCTTTTAGTACTTACTCATCTTCTTTTTTAAACCTTGAAAGTGCCCGGAAACTGTCTCCAGATGCTCCAGCTGTTGTTACTGACAAGAAAGACAAGACATTATGCAACAAAAATAGCAAAGTACAGCAAAGTACAGAGCTATTAGCATCGCAGTTTATTTTTGATTTTTTTTCTATTCTGTTTTAGTTTTAATAAGTGTTTTGTAAATAGTACATAATGCACATATAAATACATGCATGTAGATATGGCTAAAAACTAAATTAAAAATTAAAACAGCAACAAACTCAAGTGTACCTCCCTTTACAGTAAATAAAGAATTTTTTTAGTTTATTTGATAAATATAACAAACTGCTATAATCTCTAATATTTTTACATATTTTTACATACAAAAAAACGTAAGTATGCTTATTTATATATTTAAATTTTAATAGGTATTATAAAGTTTTACAATAATGTACTCACATTTTCTCGTTTGAATTGGAACATTTTCAGCCTCATTCTTCTGCTGACAATGCAGAAAAAGCTGCATGATCATGAAGAAGCAGCAAAAAAACAGGAAAAAAAAACTGTTACATATAAAGCTTTCCCAGTTTGGCTCCAATCAAAATGGCTGAAATGCTTGTGGCTTCGTGATTAAGCTGCTGCAAACCACACAGCCCAGGGAGAGTAAACCAAACATTTAAACCAAAAACCAGATACGGGCAGTCTGGGCAACAACAGTGGCATATTAGTAATTACCCCAAGACAAAATGTCCGTCATTTGTGTGTAACCCACTTACAGGCAATTCAGCTTCTCAGCACATAGAATTATGTCTGGGAGGCTTGGGAGGTTTTTGAATAATATGAAGCAACCATTTGACATCCCTGAGATGACTGGAGCTTCACTGCCTTATCACAGTGATATCTTGTAAATTTACATGAAAAGCAAAAATTTTACCAAGCCCTTGGACTTCAAATTTAGCAACAATTCAGCGTCTGCAGAGCAACTCCTCACAAGCCCCTATGCATCCCTTTCTGACCAGTGGAACCTTGTCCAGAAGGAAAATTTACCCATCTGTCTGGCAAATGCTTCCATATGGTCACAAAGAGCAGGGCACATTCTTGTGGAAATGAAAGCAGCTCCTTTAATCTAAGAGACATAATCAATAATTGATAAGAGTTGTAGCCACAGGGCAAAGCGGTAGTTTGAAGACAACTTAAGATTAGAGATGGGACAAAATGAGGTGATATTGGGGGTCGATGTTGAATTAAAACATTATGCATGGAGGACTGGAATTACTTGCTTGGTAATCATGAGCACCTATCAGCTCTTCAGATCACTTCCTGCAAGCTTACCTCAGTCGTCTTCGAGTGATCATTGTTTTATCAGGAAGGAATGCTAATTAGAGAGATTGAGAAGAAAAACCTCGCCAACATCACACAATTACAGAATGCGGTCAGGTTAAATGATACAACAGAGGCCTTCAGAGTAAATAGTAAAGGAGTAGAAACTTGGATTACAATTATTGTCTAGCAAATATTTACCAAGTAAAAGACTGGAACATGGTTAATGACTGAGCTGGGGGAAGTCAGAGAAGTCAAAATGTGCATTTCAGTAACAGTGGGGTGAGATTGAGGTTTGTTAGTTTGTTTCAACCCCCCTCCCCCCCCCCGTTGCATGTGCTGAGTTGGACGTTTGATGTACGAGATAAGCAAAGAGCAAGTCCCTTTCAATCATCACGTCAACCTAAATCTCAGTAGGAATTCAAAAATAACACCAAGGATGCAGGGAGTTTTCAGACTTGGCTTTGATTCAGGGCTTTATAGACTCAAGGACCAGAATTATATTTTAGTGCCAGCAGAAAATGTTCATCTCTAGAGCTGTTTCTAATGACATGGAGTGGCTTGAGATGGGCGCTACTGGTCATAAAACCCCTAAAAATAGAGATGTTTCTTTTTGCAGTCCCACAGCTACCAGCAAACAGAGCATGACAAGTGGTGACACCAGCTAATGTCTCTGTTTGTTGTTTTTTCTTTTATTCAAATAAGCATGGAATAATAATAATAAGCAAATTATTTGAAAGCTCACAGTACTGGAGACAAACATGAGCATCTTAAACCTTTACAGTAGCTGCAATGAAAGAATTCCTTTATATTACTTTACTGAGGAAATGCTCTTTTGTTCAGCAAATGGGATAACACAAAAACCAGCATTGGCTCTCTTAAACAAACTTATGTGTAGTATGTGGTTTGTAACAGCAGAGGCATCTATGAACAAACTCTCTCAGTGTCCACAGTGTACCAAATTACGGTCAGACTTGTCATGCATGATAAACTAACTTCTTTGTCTCCGGCTGCAGCTAGACGAAACGTTGGGGTGTGCGCATGTATGAGTTATACTTTTCCCCAAACTCGATTGTGAGAGTGTTTCCCACACACAACGCGGGGGGAACACACACACAGTTAGCGACCTCAGCGTAGCTGTTTGCTGTGGCTATTGGGTGTTCCTAATCATTTTCTTACCCACAACACAGACAATGAGCATGCTGTCCTATTAAGATTTGATTCTGTGAGTAGAAGGCCAGGCTGCACATGAAGAAAAGGCAGATGCAAGTCAGGTTGTAATTTGTTTGACATTTTGATTCATGGAATACCTTTTAAAATCTTGTGCTTTGGTCGTGTTTATCAGTAAACGCTGCCAGAGAGAAGATAAGAGCACCCCGTGTTTCCAGAGTGAACTTGGCCACTTTACTCATTTACATTTGTAAGGCCTCCCTCTTTTGTCAGCTCATTTTAGGCTGCTTAGATGTTGGTGTCAACAAATCAACATTTAGACACCGTACTAATGTGCTGCTGAGAAGGCCCAGCGAAGATAACTACCTTTGATATGACCCCCTGTGACTCAAACTGTCCTCGGCTTAGCCCCACCAGCAGGGGCAAGACAATCCAATCCATTTGCCCCCTACAGAGATCAAAGCGTTTGCCTCCTCCACACCATTCTATTTCTAAAGACTCCACCTTTGTAAAGTCTCCACACAAATAAGATTGTGCCTTTATCTTTGGCGGGGTTAAAGACAGTGTTTTTGAAAGGGCAGAAAAAACAAGCAGGAACATTAAAGAGTTTGGGTGTCGACCAAGACAAGAGAGACTGGGGGAGCAAGATGGCATGAAAGGAGGTGGTGAGTGGCAAAAAGCTCTGATTAAGGTCTGATGACTGCTAATGGGACAATCAATGGTTGAACTACCGGGGCCATTAATGTGCTTTTGTCTGAGAAGTTGATAACCCATTGAGTAAACCTTTGCCATTACACAACAACTTGGGCTTCCGATGCTCTCAGCCGAAGATATTTTGTCTCAAACCAATACACTCACTCCCCATTTTAGGAGCTTTAGCACTATGGCTCTCGAGTTATGATTCAATTTACCACTGGCAGTACTTGGGCTATAGTTTGATACCTGGAAGTTGGATTTTTGGAATTTCCTTTTGGAACCACAAAAATATTTTCTGAAATTGGAATTTCAAGTAGAAAAGTCAGAGACCACCAAGCAGATGTTAGCTGAGTATCTAATGTAGCTCCTGCAGCTCCTGCAGGTAGTTACATTAGATGTAGGTTGCATTTCTAGTTGTTTGTTGTACAAAATACTACCAACAGGTTCACCAAAGTGGTCTGTGGGTGCAAATGATTTATAAGATAAAAATCCCCTGATGAACGAAAAACTGAGGTTTGAGTTTGGTAATAACTCCAAGTCAAAATTCCAACTTCTCGAAATTTTACTAAGAATACAAAATTCAAAATCGAAAGAAAAATTAACCCTCTGAGTGGAAATAAAACTCATAATCACAGCGAACGCTGATACCAGTCAAGCAGGGAACATTTTTCATTTCGTTTTCAGGTTTCGAATTTCTGCCAGCACCATGGTGGTCGTGAGAATGTCGAATTGACCAAGGAGATATTTGTTCTAGAAACATTTGAGAAATGCAGCTTTTCCATTTGCATTCACAAGCTTAGAGACATCCATTTCTTATGCCCTGTAAAAGCAATAGTCAGTCTGCTCTATGCATTCTGAATTAGATACGGTCACCAGCAATTCTTACTGGTGGCATGCACTTATGTTGGGGTTTGCGAGTCACTGCTTAAATTGTCTCTCCTTAGAGCTAGAAAGTTATTTTTCACAGAATACTGGTTTTGCGGTAACCTGCTGTCAGTCATCTTGGCTAATTGACTGTGACTCCATAAAGTTGCCATCGTCCTATGTTGCACGACTTAATGTAAGTTTATTCCTTACTGAGTTGTAACTCACTCTACCGGAGTTTCAGCAACTGTCCCACTTTGCGAAAGCATTTTTTTAAACTTCTTCGAAACTTAAATAATGAGTAAATTATATGCAATTATATGTGTAAGACATCTTTCCTCAATGTGCCTGTGGCTGAGGCAGACTTTACATAGAAGCTAGGATGTTTGCCAGCCCCTGGCACTGGCTCATGTCTCAGCCTCTTGCCGCCACCAACAAGCTTTTGGACAAACCATAATGAAGAGTAGGCATTTTTATCCCCTGGTGCATCTGTTTGCCCCCTGCTTGCCTGCAGACATTGCATGCTGGGATATTATTCATGAAATCAATGGTCTGACTTGTACACCTGTGTAAGGGCAAACTATATTGGACATAGAATAATAATGAGTTAAATCCATTTGAGGCCAACAGGTGGTACATGTTGCCAGCATGATACTCGAATCCTGCCACCACTAGGTTTTCTTTCTGGAGATAATGAGCAAGCACATCCCTCCAAAACAGAACTTAGCATTTACATCAGCAGACAGAAAATAGCATTAAAGCAACAAAGCTTGTGAGCAAACAAGAAGTCTCACTTTGTGTCTGCATCTGGTCATATTTTGGATAAAGAAAGCTTGTTTTTCATTTAGTGATTGAAATGTTACTCAATTAAAAATAGTAATACTTCATAACAATACTACTCAAATAGAAGTAAAAAGTAGGTGCAGTAAAAAAATAAAATAAAAACAAAATACTGCTGAAACTTTTTGTTAAAGTTAATAAATCTATGGATAAATGTATCTGCCGACCTTTGAAAAATGCTAATAACGTTTCTAGAATTTATGTTTTACAACTGGAGGAGTAAATTTGCATTTAACTTTTGAAGCCTAAAAATTTTACCCCAGCAACCAGCTGCCAAGCCATCCTGTGAAACGTGTAATTAGTATTTGCATTTGTATTTGTGTCAGATGACACAAAAATTGTTAAAGTATAAAGATGTGCTTCTTTTTTTTATTCAGCCTGTACACTGTAGAACTTTCTCTAGCTAAATTAATATTGAACTAGTGTATTTATAGCAAAACTAAGGCAGCTTTGAATATTAGAAAATGAAAAAGTGTGGGAAGCTGACATGAAAAATTTATAGGACCTCCTAAATTATTTTAATCACACAGACAAAGTTTGTTAAGGGAAATGGGGCAGACTGGAATGGAATCCGAATTTATGATGAGATTTGCAAAAAAATATAATCTGTCATAGTGTTTATTAATGTGTCTCTTGTGATGTCATCAATTAAAAAAAACTACTTGTTTTTCATCAGTTGACTTTTGCAAACTTTGTATTTTTGAGAAAACATGAAGTGAAAATTCGGTAACACTTTATTCGAAGGGGGTTGAATATGACTGTCATGACACTTTCATTAACATGACATAACACATGTCATCAACATGAATAAGCCTTCATGAATATTTATGACTGTTGTCATAAAGCGTAATTCGGTAAATTATGACACTTTTATTCCAAAGCTGACATTATTCAAAATGTCTTTGTTATGACAACTTGACATTAACCAAGAAATCATTACTGTTTAAACTTTACCTTTAATAACATAAAGTTACCTAATTTTTAAAGTGCAATCAGTAATACTTTTATAACAAATTTATATCAATAATGATTTCCTGGTTAATGTCAAGTTGTCATAACAAAGACATTTTGAATAATGTCAACTTTGTATTAAAAGTGTCATAATTTACCGAATGACACTTTATGACAACAGTCATAAATATTCATGAAGGCTTATTCATGTTCATGACAAGTGTTATGTCATGTTTATGACAGTGTCATGTCAGTCTTATTCACCCCCCTTCAAATAAAGAGTTAATTTGAATATATTTATATATATACTAAGTTATAACAAGTGGGTAAGAGCATCAGTATTTGAAAACTGTATTTTATTTTGTTTTCTCACTTTTCTGTTGATGTGATGTTAAAATGTGTTTAACAATCTGAAGCACTTGTGTGTGACAAAAAGTGAAAACAAATGTGCAAATGAATACTACAACAAAACTTGTCAAACGTGTTTGTGGTTCCACTCTGGAATCAAGTTATTTAGAACCCACCCATATAACTTTAACTAAGTTTGTTAATCTTTTTCACTCATCTTTTTTTTTTCTTTTTTTCTTTTTTTTTAGTTAAAGTTGAATGTCAGATCTAAATCCAACATTTTTACAGCATTAAGGTCAGCAGATCTGGATTCCATTTTTCCCAGCACACTGACATGAGTGATGTTGATGTTCTCATCTCACGAGCGGAAGCAGTGCTTAGGCCTGTGAGTAGGTTAAGGATGTACACAAAGACAAAAAAAAAAGATAGGGGAGTGCGCAACAGCAAACAGAAACAAAGACGCAGGAAGTGACTAAGAACCGGGAGTGTAACATTACACCCAACGAAAGCACAGCGCGTCATCACCTCAATCTGTGAAACCCTTGTTTGCTCTGTTGTGTTGATATCACGCAGGCCCCAAATTAGTGGAGCAAACCTGTTCTTCACCTGTATTCACACACTGAACACATTGTCCTTTGTTTAATTATTATTTCCCCAAGGATAGGGAGATTGCCTGAGTTGCTCAATCGAGGTGATTGCTATACCTCAAAGATGAATGGCAAGCATTGTGTTTCATTTCTATTACATGGTGTTTGCCAGCAACCAGAAGTGTGACACCTCCTAATAAAATGTTTACATAAGAGCTTGATTTTGATCAGAACACTCTTCCTATCTTTTTCATCTGGCAAAATAAAACACATTGCACTTGTGCACTCTGGGTTTGTTTCTTTAGGCGTTTGATCTCTGATGGTTGGCTTATGAATTTGTTTCATTCATATGAGCTGGTAATGGTTGGCACCATTACCAGCAAAACAATAACAGTAACAGGTTTATTGTGAGTCCAAGATCATGAAGGGAGATAGAACGTTCAATTTAACAACCGCAATAAAAACAAATACCTGGATTTTATAATCCAGTAAGTGTTGTCACGATAAGATTCTCGCAGAATGCCCATCTATCCAGATCAAAGTACACTTTGTTTTAGTTTATGTATTCTTATAAGGTGATGTAATAACATACAATACGCACAAATATGTAAATTATAAGAAGGTTTAAAACTGGATAGAACTTGCTGGCATGTGCGCTATTTTTACATCTGATGGAGCTACTTATTGGTAGTAATAGGGAAATGCACATAAAGTTGACTCATTCTTCTGGCATGTCTTCAAGTGTTTGCCATACATTCAAAGTTATTTTCACCAATCAACTTCTGTTACATCTACGTTTAAACTCACATCTTCCTTTATTCTCCCAACAAACAGCTTAATGTGTCAAGTACACAACTAGGTTTGTAGAGGTGCATGCACTTCTCCCTAGCTGGGAGTTCATCTCTAATGCAATCTCACAAAAATAAGAAAAAATTGAATCAGCGAAAGCATGTCATGGTGATTTTTTCTCTCTCTCTCTCTCTCCTTTTTTCTCAGGATGGAGCAGATTATTCAGGCTAGGGCAAACACAATTCAGCAGCACACCTGTCCTTAATCACTGGATCATTGCTACTTCTTTTTAAGGAGCTGCCAAAAAGAATAGAATAGAATAGAATAGAATAGAATAGAATAGAATAGAATAGAATAGAATAGAATAGAATAGAATAGAACATACACATATCTAACAATTCTAGAATTTTTTGTGGCCCTATCTTGATGCTGTTGTCACACAAGAACAAGAATTTGTGTATATATAAGTGCATATATACTTATATGTATAAGTACATACTTATAAAATACACGGGTATTGAACACTAAAAGGACATCATGGTATGCCTGTGCAGTGGAGACAAACAGCAAACAGGTGTGCAATAACAGCAAAAATATCTTTCAAAATTAGTAAGAAACAGAAACTGAGCAGTCATTATGGAGATTGTGCAAATGCCAGCAGGGATGTAAACTATGGTTATAGTTTTAGAGTATCAATAATTGGATGCTTCGCTATTCAGGTCAGTATGAGCTGCATAAATTCCCCCCTCCATCTCTCTAGTGTTGTAGCTCAGCTCCTGCTCCACCTCACATGGAAGAAACACCTGCTGCTCCTAAGTACATGCACTACAATTCCCTCACTCACTCTTATGCACTCACTCTCTAACTCATTCAATGGCCATGTAAGATCACATTAAGGTCAAATGGTAGCTTATCGTATTTGGATTTCTATATGCAATGTGCCTGAGTTTGGTATGGTACTTACAGCTTCGGGAAAGTGGATCGCTTGTTGGAGTTGCATGTGGGAACTCTCGTGCTCCATCACATATTCTGACATGCAAAATGATTGCATGGAAGGAGGTAAAACGCACGCCAGTAGACGAGCTGATTCATTCTTCTGGCATAAAAACAACAACTGTTGACGTCTGCCACTGTGTGGGTGAATGCGCTATTCCCTAAATCGTTCACACCTCAATAAGCTCGTGGAGTTGTGTTTAGAAATGTGTAAACTGCTGCAAAGCAGCATGTAGCAACATGGCTCTGTGTGTGTGTGTGGTGCATTGTTGTTTTTCCAAAATCCACGAAATGTACCATAGCTATGTGTATAAAGTACACACACTCACAAACACACTTATAAATATATAAACACAGTCTGGCCGTCCTTCAGTTGGGGCACATGCCTGTGGCCTGACTGAGTCTGTGGCTGGTGTAATGATGACAGGCTCACAAGCACACAGATTCCAGGACCACCACACACATGACTTGGCTGGCCTCCGTGTGGTATATTGTGCTGCTGACAATGCTCCAATTACTCTCAATTACTCAGAAGAATGGACATTAAATTTTTTAAATGGTTGTGTCTCAACAGTAATAAAACATACTTGTGTACAAGAGTAAAAATAGCAATACCACAATGTGAAAGTGCTCCATGAAAAGTTAATTGTAAATATTATCCGTGGTAGCTTCAATCATAATCTGCCTGATCCCATACACTTTAATCCTGAGCAGTCATTATGGAGATAGAATGGCTCTTAGCATTATATGACAGTGTATGAAAGTCTACTATTTTCCAATTATTTATCATGCATTAGACTGAAATATTTTAATCCAGTTCCAGGGTTATGAGAAGTTAGTCTCTTACTCTTTTTGTGCTGTCGTTTACTATAAATTTAGTTCAGTTTGTGTTGGCGGTTGACCCAAGACTAATCAGAGCCAAGACCGATCATCTTAAAAAAAAAAACAGTTCTAAATATATCATAGCAGTTTATGCAATCACTATTGTCTTCAAATCACTGTGATGATATAAATACATATGTGTTAGCCTTGTAGACAGAGACTAACAGGTATTCTGAAAGATGTGAAGACCAAAGCCCTCTTCTACTGCCTCAAAACAACTTCAGTGTTAAAAACATCATAGTAGTTTAAGTGAATAGCATTTCATTGACCTTTAAACCATCATGACAATTGCCTTTGTTGATTATTTACAGAGAACATGGAGGTGGTGTGCCACCAGTGATATTCCCATGTAAAAAACTGAGCATCAGCTGCGTTAAAAGTGGAGCAGTTTAAAAGACTAAAAATGTGACCAGAGTTTTGGTAAACAATATTTTAATGATTTTTACACTGCCTTATTTTTCCACTTACAGTACTCCAACTGGAACCTAAAGTATGCTTCAAGCAGGACGATCATTGGTGGTGCACTGCCTCCAGACTCTGTATACCATGTAAAAAAAATATATCACAAATTTCTCTATATTTAAATTTTTGCATTGAATATTTACTTATAAACAGATTGGATGGTTATTTACTTAGAAACAGATGTTTATAATGGAAATACAGGTAGGAACTAGTGCACCACTAATGAGCTTCCCGATTCAGAATGGATCATAAGAAGCATTTTCGGATAAACTTTGGATAAACTGTCAACAAAATAAAGAAGTATGACATGAAAAAATAATATAGCAGTTAACTGAGTAGTTTTACACCCGATCCTTTTTTTAATCAGGTCTATACACTGAATAAATGCTTTACAAGTCCTGCCCTCAGCAAATCTTTCACACAGGAAAATCATCGGTGACAGACTTCCTCCTATTTCTATTTTCTACGTGATTAATCATTGGAATCTGTGTAAACTATACTTATGAAAGAAACGTATTTTAGCCTCTCTCTGAGTTGTTGTTAGCTGCAAATTCTGGTCACTTCTAATCTGGATTTATACTACATGGGAGCAAGAGAGTTATTAACTGCAGGTAAGATATGAACTGTGTACAGCCTTTAAATAGAATCTTACTGAATTAAATCTTTAGCATGTAAATTTGGTGGAGAGTATAGAAATAATGACCAGTTCTTATAGTCTATAGCTCTTTAATAACAGACCAATACTGCTCTAGTTTTGTTTGCAAAACTTAACATCTGTGTCTACATGAGTCCAAACAGATAAAGAGGTCATCTGCCACACTCAGATATCAACAAAGTCTCACGTTTCCTTTGATCTGACAAGAAAATCAAGCAAAAAGTACAGTCATTTTCTCACCATCTTCTAATCTAAACAGGCCTAATTACAGGCACCCATGTGAATTTGAGAGGTTTTATAGCCTATATATTAGAGCACACAGATTGCACAACATGTCAGGAAGCAGGCAGTGCTGTGCAACTCGAGAGATTACAGAGATTGAGAAGCAAGATCCTTTTTGGGGTTGCATCACACAAAAAATGTAAGTGTTGTTCGGCACTTTAGTTCACAAATGCTGGTGCAGATTGAGAAAGATGAAGTAATTAGAGGCTTTAAACCAGATAGGCAACTATCTGTTCTGCTACATATAAATAAGTCATAATTAGAAACTAGCCAACACCAAAGGTTTAGGTTACAAACACTCACTGCAACACACATACTTTGTTATTACCACTTTGGTGTTAACATTTGATATGACCACATCCTGTCCTGTGCTCTCCCTGTGATGTAGCCTTCGCAAATCACACTTACAATTCAGCCGTGTTAAAATGAACAATTTATTCTCCTGCTGTGACTAATTCTTGGATGATTTAAGGAGATGTTCATGAATGGGGAGTAGGTCTTGTTCAAACATTTAAAGGGATCATGTAAATGCCTTTTTAGGAACTTTTCAGATAATCTTTTCTTTATATGGCGAATGGAAACAGGAAGAACTGTGCCAGCAATTATTCTCCTGTATGACACACTGAGGATCACGTTCGACTATGTCAGAAGAGTTAGGCATAATCACCAAATTGACAATAATTTAACCTACTATAATATATTTGCTTAATACACTGCTTTTCTTTAATGTTAGGAAATTACTCTGATTAAAAACACTGTTGTTTTGTTTTCAGAAAGTGTTTTACATGTAAGGATCAATGGTGGTGGTGCACTTCCTTCTTCCTCCATTTCCTGTGTAAATAATTACAGGCTTCTGTCTAAATCCCTGGCAAAAGTGACAACCGATTTAAGGTAAGTAAAATGTCATTTGGATAAAACACAGTGATGTTTCTAAGACCGGAGTTGTTTCTAAAGAGCTTAAGTGCACTTTGGTCTTGGTCGCCCTCTGACAGACTGTGGGATTCCCTTTAAGACACTCTAATCAGTATTTATAGTCTCAGAACAGTTTGAAGTCTCATAAAATCGTATTATTATAAAGCAGCATAAAGTTTTGGAGATCAAATTTGATCTTAAACATCAACTAATTTCGATTTGCTCGAAGTAAGAACGCCATTAGGGCACGACACTGTACTTAAACCAACCCCTCTTATTTCACAAATGTTTTACTTTCCACAATATAGTTGCTATTTTACTGGTAAACACATCTTTCCTGCAGAGACAACAGTTAAACCCAATTAATTTGGGGCTAAATCTCTTCTGCAATACATTTTATGAAATGATGGAGAGCAAGAATGAGGTTATCATGAGACATTTAATAATAAAACAAATATTCACATTTTCTTTACATGGTTTCATATAAAACAATATATTTTAATATATTTATATATCACATATTTACAAAACATGCAGCACCATGTTTTTTATAATACTGGTGTTGACTTAAAATTCAGTGGGACAAATAAGTGCCACCTACAGGATATTATTTACACTACAGTAATTTACTGCAATAACAGTGGCTCAAAGTTCCATAAAAGAGAAACAAAAGCAGCTCTGCCACTGACGACACGAATCGATTCCCCAAATCCTTCTGGAATGTCACTTCCTGATTTCAGATTCTTCACCTGTTGACGAGGAACCGGAGACGCTGGTCTCACAATTTTGTGTCCCTGCGGGTGTCTCGTTTTTCCAGGATTCATGTCCATCCTTCCGGGTGATGTGTTGGTGTCAGCAAATTTAGCAGGAAAGAATGTCTCAGGTGGAGGGTGTCTTGTGCGTGTGTGTGTGTGCATATGAGTGTGTGTCAGCATCTTTTGGTAAACACAAGATTGGAAGTGGAGGATTTGTCAGTGTCTGCAGAGTCTGCACTGATTTATCGATGTGTGTCGTTGTGTGTGAGTTTTCTATGCCCCTCTGGGTCTATGTGCCTGTGCGGTTGTGTCAGCGTCTCTGACAGGTGTGTAAGTTCCGGGCTGCAGTCCTGCTGACACCGTGGTCTCGGCTGACACCGTGGTCTCGGCTGACTCCGTGGTCTCGGCTGACTCCGTGGTCTCGGCTGACTCCGTGGTCCCGCTCTCCTTTCTCTGCCCGGCACACTAGGCCCTCGCCGCAGTCGCAGCGCTGGAACAGCTCCAAGCCATGATTGCCTTTCCTGCGGTGGCGTGTGCACACCTGGCCCTCTGTCAGCACAGGCTTGCAGATGCGGGACCAGAAGTGCCTGGCACAGCACAGACCCTCGGAGCAGTCTGTGGATCTCAGACATGCATCACCCTCCTGGCCTGGAGACAGGGACAGAATTGACATTTGTTACATATAACACTTCTGAAAACATCCTGTTGACTCTGTGACACAAGGCTGGTCTGACAGGTAACACACCTTTGACAGCGTTCGGTTGGAAGCCAGAGGCTGTGGGTGTCCTCTTTCCTTGATGCTCCATGGTGTTGTTGTGTTTATTCCAGCCAGGGGTGACAGATAAGTCTGAGCTGTGAATGTCATTTATCTGACAAACACCTTGAAGAGGACAGCAAATGAGAGTGTTAAAGAACTGTTTGCGACAGAAGGTGACACATGGAAAGTATGAATGATAAACATATAAAGTAAGCGCAGAGAAAACTCAAAACTACGTGAATCAGATGGTTCACAGAAATGATCACATATCTGACGTCTGCTCACCATTGATGCAGCGGTTTCCTGCGCAACACATGGAGTCCCTCACACAGCGCTTCCGGCACTTACGGCACGGCAGACAAACACCCCGGGCGTCGTTGCAGAACTCATCACCTCCGCAGTCTTCGTCATCTGTGCAAGCACCTGACTGCTGCAGCATAAAAAATATAAATAAATAAAAAGTTAATTAAAAAAGCCGAGCATGTTTTTACGCATGGTTTTGACTGTTACCCATACTAGAGTTAGTTTACCTGCAAGGTGTCAGAGGGTAATTTGTGTCCCATGCCACCAGGCGGTGAGGTGCGCGGACTTGGACTGACGGTGTCTGCACCTTTCCCCGCAGCGGGTAAGGTTTTAATCGCGTTGGAATTCATCAGGACTGCTCCCGCGTAAACGTCTCCGCAGTATCCAAACAGAAAGAGCTGCACAGCCAAAATATGGTGCGCAAGGGGCATCTGCATGATACTTCTCTTCAATTCTTTAACAAACATAGAGAAAGAACGAAAACAAAAAAAAAAGATATCCCTTATGTTATGCTGAGTAGTAAAAAGTGACAAAGTCCAAACGGCGTGGGTATCCCAAAGTTTCCCAGACAGTTTCGGCACGATGCTCGGATGCCTCCTGACTCAAAAAAGTCCTGGGGTGATCTCTTTATACATGTAGACCTGTTTGTCTTCCCGCCCCTCGCTGTGCACAACAAAGGCGGAGGGGGAGGAATTTCAAACAGAGCCCCACTGTACGGAAATAGCCATCCTTTGCACAGGACTACATTTCGCGGTGTTTGTGGAAAGATAATGACCCGCAGAGTCTGTCTGAATACCCATCAGCGGCGCGCAGGGGACATTCAGCAACACCCCTAGATTCCACACGAAATTATCAGACTTTAGAGTCAACAACAAAATCACTATTGGATATCTGATCTATTTGTCTTTTAAATACACAAACTGAACAACATTTTTTTTAAGTTTTGGCTGGTATTATCCGTCCTCTTTGCAAATAAAGTATCCCATTTTTTGCACCTTTAAATTTTCTATACTTTTATAGCGTTTGTTGAGATTATAAAAAATAAATCACCTTTCAGTTGGTAAAATCGTAAGTATTTTCTTAACATAAAAATGTAAAACTAACAAAGAAAAAACCTTTCATCTATCATTTCAACAGCAGCCATAAGCAATCTTTATGACGGTCCAAACATACTGGCTCATTTGATTCTTCCAGCCTCTTTGACATCCAAGATGACTCTAAAGTACCCTTTGGCACTTTCAGGACCAAAGTGATTGAAGTTTCTTTGGTCGATTAACCACTTCATTTGATCCTTCTGATTTGCCAAAAGGTGACAATTATCCACCAAAGTGTGCTTGATTACACCAGCGGCGGACATCAATGTGTTTAGGATATGCGGGGCATTATGGGGTGTGAATAGTTTGCCGAATTAACGGACTTCCGTAGGGGAGGCCTTCAAGGAGTGACTGGCACTTTGAGATTAAAGGCGACTCTGATCTGCCCCTGTTGGGCTCCAGCATCGCGACAGATGTCAATGAAGAGAGGATTTGTATTCAACAATATACAATGGATGGATGGATGGATGGATAGATGGATGGATGGATGGATGGATGGATGGATAGATAGATAGATAGATAGATAGATAGATAGATAGATAGATAGATAGATAGATAGATAGATAGATAGATAGATAGATAGATAGATA
>NW_006799951.1:1495633-1529612 GCF_000485575.1 Poecilia formosa
TAGATAGATAGATAGATAGATAGATAGATAGATAGATAGATAGATAGATAGATAGATGTGCTCTTGATAAAAATGTGTGTGAGCGAACCAATCGGACTGCCTGTGCGTGCATGCGTTTGTGTGAGCACGCATGGTCGTCCTTGGACATCTGACAAACACGCAGTACTTTGCGCGTCTGAATTGGTGCATATCTTTTGAAGTGGCGCTTTTATCTCCACCTTACTAAATGTCAGAGCAGGTAAGATGGAGGTCCTTTGATGCAGTAGATCCCCTTTGATCTCCTATAAGTGTCACCCTGTTGTTATGACCGAAGCCAATTCCCTGACCCACCTCTCGCCCCCCACCTCTAAACGGATTTCTGTTGTGCGAAAAACATCGAGCTGAATCATTTCCACTTACCTCTAAACTGCATGTCATTAACTCCAGGACTGATTATTACAGTTCGCAGAAGACCCTGGCTCTTTACCTAAAGGATTTTTTTTTTTTTCTGGCCAGCCGCTCCCTCATGTGGCAGCTTCGGCAAACTACAAAGCAAGACTAGGCATGACATTATGATCACCTGACTGATAGTTTTGTTTACTCTTTTCAATCATCCACTCAGCCAGAATGTTTTTATATAGTACCATATGTTTTAAACAAATGACCACATGTCTTGGAATGAATTTATTCTAAAAAGCAGAAAAGCACAACACTGCATCAAGGAAATAAAAATAAATGATCACGGTAAATTTAAGTTGTGAGGAGGGATCTGTAACTATGAAGTCCCATACACCACAAAGTGTTAATGTGTTCTTTCAATCTCCCTTGTCCCCTGTTAATTTTTCCTGCTTCTAAGGTATCAACTTTAAGAACAAAATGTTGGCTTTGAATTAAACCCCACCAACTAAAAGGTTTCATGATGATATTAAGCACTTGTATCCACTTCTGTCTTGTTCTTATCCCTAATCAGTTAAGACAAAAACTACAATAGACAAGCATGACTCAAAAGCATTGTTTTTTTTGTGGTTGTTTTTTACACTCTCTATATATATATTTTTTTAAAAAATCTGACACGTGGCACTCTGCAAAAGTAAACAACAGCAAAAAATAACACAGGGCTGATAGAAGGCATTTGAGAACAAAAATAAAACTCCTCGGGATTGGAGAGAGGTGAGACACATAAGGCTTTGTGATAAACATAAACAAAAGCATACATAAAATCTTTATATACACATTCCCACTCTTTTTTCATCACCCAAGAAATAATGATTTAAATGACCTTGACTTTTTATTAGGAAAGACAGATATTTCAGTTCTAATAAACAACAAACTACAGGTTGAAATTGTGTGTTATTCATTGAAAACTGCAAATCATTCTTGCCCTCTCCGATTGTTAAGATTTCATGGCTGTAACAGGTGATGGGTGGATCTTCTGGATTACGATTAATGCTCACTGGTGTTTCATATCAGGCCATAAGTGGTTGATTTCTTCAGATCACAGAAGATCACAGAAGATAAGAAGAGAAAAGCATGTCATTGCAGCCAAGTCAGGTATTTTTTTTTAATTAGTGTCTTCATAAAATAAATTAAATATCATAAACAGGAAATGTATTTCATTTATCAACTGTAAGCCTTAAAACAATTGTATTCTCTCCTTGGGTACTAAGTGTTGTTTTTTTTTATAACAAAGGGTGAAACATAGCAGTCTAAGAGGACGTATGTTTCTGAGGTGTATATGTGTTCATGCAGCATTGCAAAGGTCATGTGATGTTTATTCTATATGCCATTGACGTAAGGCACTTACAATCTGTTTGACTTTAAATTCAGTTGTTTTCTTAGTGTAGAGAGGTGAAACTTGTTGGGTGACCAATGGGGGATTGTGACTGCTGAGTCTTAATGAAATGAGTGTTTCCAAAACAAATATGAATAGGTTTGTTCACATGTTTGAAAAAGATGTGTAAAAAGCCATAATATATACGTATTTGCTTTTACAGTAACATAATTTTACAATATGAAAATTACAAAAAAAATTCAACTTTTAATTTCATCGGTGGGAAGTCCATGTTAGGAAGTACTTGCTTTTGAAAAAAATTACAGGAGGCACAGATGTTGGTAATACTAAACGTCTTTTAAAAGAAAAGATAACTATAACTTAAAAAAAAAAAACAACTCATACTTGTATTTTTTAAAGTTGATTGTGAGATATACAACCTTCTAATTCATAAACCGTAACTTTTTATATGAAAAAAATATAGTACACAAACCAAGTAGAGAATGTGAGTGTCCCTGGTCTATATTACCACAATAAATAGTAAACAGGCAGGTGAAAAAAGTCAAGTTCTCCTGTTAGTGAATTGCTACAAAGAGCCCCATATTTGGGACCTTGGGTAATATTTTCTTGGACATCGAGATTCAGTATTACATGAACAAACATTTTGAATGGTTTTAGTGTGAAACAAGAAATGAATATGAAGAAAAACACGTCAGACCCACCGTAAAGTATGGTGGCAGGTATGTTAAGCTGTGGACCTGTTTGATTTTTAGAGAGCATGGCATTACCAACTCATTGAAATTCCATAATATCTTAAATAAACATCTGGTGGACTCTGCAGGAAAACTGAAACAGATTTTCTTAGTATATTTTAGGAGCCAGAGCACGTGGCAACTACAACCGAGATAATTCCCAGACAAAATGTACCATCTTCCATTGCTAACGCAACCTCCAAACCTGAACTTTATAGAAAAAATTTGGGATGAGCTGAAGAGAAGAAGGCATAGGAGAGGATCCAGAACTCTAAACAATCAAGATATATTGTGCAAAGGGGAAACTGTAGCCTTGGGAAATGTTATTAGAGAAGTCCAACTATTGTCTCAATGGATGAAGCGGTTTGTATAATGAAATAGTAGCTGGAGTGCAAACAGTTGTACTAAAAACAACTAACTCTTAATGTTTTTTTATACTGACTAAATGAAGTCAAATTAAAAGTTTATTCTTTTGTAATTTTTTGAAAACTTTAATTAAAGAATAATTTATTTTAAGGCATTTACACATCTTTGTCAGGAGTGCTGACAAACGTATCTGGTTCTCTACTGTTGAATTGTCCTTAAAGGCATTATGAAGCTGGCTGAAAGAGAAAGTTTGGTCAAATTTAGTTTGGCGAGATGGTTGAATCTGGGTAAGGAGAGATTGTCAAATTTGACTCATTTTAGTTAAAATTACATTTAGCACAATGCAACATGGTGTCAAGATCTTCACTCAAGTTTGAAAACTTACACACGTCTCCATTTCTCTAAAGCATGACATCAATTACATCACAAAGTAATCTGGCACGAAAAAAAAAAAGAGGGAGAAAGAATCACAGTACAAAACCATAAACAGTACTGTCATCTCAACATTGCTGATCATAATTCACCAACAGCACCAAAGACACTGAAACCAGGTTCACAGTTATTTCAGAGCTGTACAAGAGCAAACGGGGAACATCGGGGTTCGGAGAGCGGCGGTAAGGATTTCAATGGATTTAAAAACAAAAAGCAGAATGTAACCGTGAAACACAATAAAACGACGACAAAGAATTTGACTCATACTAAGGTTTAAAACAGACTTATAACCGTTCAGTTAATGGTCTTAAGTGCATAATGACACACTGCTTCATGGAGATGCTAGCCGAGCTGTCATATGTGCAGATGTGTTTGATTCATTAAGCTTTAAGCAGGGCACTTAAAGAGTCGTGACTCTTTCCACTGAATGCACAGCGTTTGTGCTTTTCAAGGTAGATAAAACTCATAGGAAGTGTACCAAGCGTTTTGTTTATGTCCATGTATGACAATGTAACTGGTATATTCAAACACTATGTGCCACACATAGCTTAATGTTATGTAGGTATGCTAAATAGGGAGAGAATAGTTGACATTCAGGTTAGTCTTGAGCACTTGATAACTGGAAACCATAGTGTGTACATCTGTGGAAAGTATCATAGATTGTTGCGAGTAGCTGCGAGTCACAAACCAGGCAGCAGCTGCAGCAACATCCCGAAGTCCAGTGAACAGATCTGCAGAGACAGACTTTGTAAATAAAATTGACAAACATTTCTCTGTTTCTGAGCAACTTTTGGCTGTTTTCGCCCTCCTGTTAACCGCAGAATTCAAACCTAGTTAAGTTACCACACATTCATACATCCAATAAACACCTTCCCCTGTTGCAGGGGAAAACCTGGCTCCAGTATCAGCCTAACTTGTATGTGTGTGTAAATGTCTGAGTATCCCTGTGCTTCCTTTACCTATAAACTTGAGTATAAGACAACACTGACGAAGTGCTACAGCAGTCCCAATATAAATGCTTTATCCAGAGCCACAGTGAAATAAAGGCATATCGGTGACCTAGAGGGTTTGCCATCCATCTCCATTTCCATATCTTCTCTTTCATTTTTAATGCAGTTTCTTTTTCTACAAACAACTATGTCGTCCGAGTTGGCTTCCAAGCCATTAAAAGCCTACAAAAGAAGAGTTTCTTTTGGTTTTAAGTGGAGAGAGGTGAACTTCAAAAGTCGACGTCCCAGCCAGAGGTGTCGTCGGGAGGCGGGTCCTCGTTGTCCTCAGGGAAGCTGTCGAAGTTACTTGTGTCGACTGCTGATGTGACCTTATCGGGACAGAAGAACAAAAAGCATTTCACATAAAAGCAACAACACATTCAGCAGATCTTGATTATACGAGGCTGCGTGAGACGACAAGCGAGGGACTGAGGAAAATGCTTTAATGAGAATTAATGTCAGCAGTGTGCACTCACATTAGGGATAATAGGAGGCGTCAATGTCCCCTTTTTCAAACCTTCCCAATTAAAGCCCTCAAACCATCTGGAAGAAAATCAGCAAGAAGCTATCAGAAAGGAGAACGACAGAAACTGCAAAAGGAAGTCCGTTATGAAAGTTTGCTCACTTGTGCTTTTGGATGTCTTTGACACCGTTTTTCAAGTTTCCAAGTCTTTCACAAGGATTATCCCTAAAGTGAAAACAGGTAAAGACTAAGCATTTAAACTAAAAAATCAAACGAGGGCAAATAAAAACCATTTGAGGCACAAACTCTTACCTGCATAGCTTTTTGATTAGATTGGCAGCGTTTTTGGTGATTTTCTTTGGAAATTCAATCATATCGATGCCTCTCAGGATAATGTTGTAGGTTTTCATTGGATCAGGGCCGGAGAAAGGTGGACTATATAACAGAGGCCAGCATTAGTTTTGCGTAAGAAGTATATCAAAAAAAGCAGTTGTTTTTTTTTACTCCAAATTTACATTTTTGTGTTTACATGAATAGTTTCCAACATAACTTTGCATAGGCTCATCAGATTAAAGGTATCAAATCACAATCTTTAAGCAGATATCCAGCATACAGTTCATTTTCCCATACTTCTATTTTCAAAATTGGTTTCTTTATTGGTCTGATGTAATAGTTTAATTTTAAATTTGTTTTCATTAGCTGTAAGTGTAAACTCCTAACAACTAACAGAAATAATGGCCCATAAAAAATCTCTGTGTTCAATTTTTACTTTTTATTTATTTTTGTTAGTGAAATAAATTAATATCCAATAATATTCAACTTCATTGCTGTATATTACCCCAGGGAACAGTATGTAAAATCGTCTGATGATTGGAATGAGCAGATTTTTAGTTTGCTCTCACCAATAATTAGCAAGCCAAAAAACCAAAAGTTCAATTTTATTTTTAATTAATGAACATAGCATAAACTAGGCATTTACATCTTGCATACTTGGCATGTCATTGCCTCTACTCCTATTATAAATAAGTAATAGTTCATATTTTTTGTTAACTAGAGTTTTTAAAGAGATGTCAAAGTCAGTTAAAATTGGCATTAAGCAGGACAAAGCTTCACAAAATCTGCAGAAATATCTGCATGAACAAAACAGACAAACATGACCAGGCTTGTATGTACCTGCCAGTCAAGAGCTCAAACATCAGGATTCCAAGAGACCAATAGTCGGCTGAAATGTCATGGCCTTTGTTCAGGATAATCTCCGGTGCTACGTACTCCGGTGTCCCGCAGAAGGTCCAGGTTTTCTTCCCGAAGCCAATTTTTTTGGCAAAGCCAAAGTCCACCTAAAGAGAAGATGAAAAAGTTATCAGAAACTAGAATTAATCAGAGTAAATAATATTTATTGCCAGGTATTCCAAAGCAGTATCACTGCTACTTTTCACAGCATTAAAACAAAACAACATGGGGCATTTTGTGTATAATATTAGTATCTTTTGAAGATATTTATTAGAGTAATCTGGTGGAAATTTTACAAATGTATTAAATCCACATTTCATCTTATTCAATTTTGTGGTCATTTTCCACTTTAAGAGAAGGTCCACATTTCCTTCAATATTTATTTGGAAAAACTTGATATTTCTCCAGATTATATAACATACCTGTCTTAAAAAAAGACAAATGTTGGCAGATATTAAATATTGATTTCTTACCAGTTTGGCATAACCCCTGTGGTCCAATATAAGATTCTCTGGTTTCAGGTCTCTGTAGATGATTCCTTTGGAATGCAGATAAGCAAAAGCTTCCACTACACAAGCTGTGTAAAACCTGGTGGTTGAGTCCTCAAAGGAACCCCTAAGAAAACAGCAGGACAGCAAAGCTAAATGGTGATCGACATGAGTGACAATGCCGTTTTTCCTCAGACACCAACGAGAAAAGGTTTGCAAACAAAATCCCTGTTGCAGAATTAAAAAAAAAAAAAAACAACAACTAAGGGTTTCTAAACATTGCACTTTGTCACCGATTCTGCGTTCATGTATGATCCAGCTAAACTACTTGGATGGGGTGTGAAAAGGTTCTCACCGGTCCCGAAGTATGGTCCACAGTTCCCCGCCTAAACATGCTTCCATCAACATGTAGAGGTATTTGCTGTCTTTGAATGTTCTATACAGTCTGGAAAATATAATACAACAGTCGATATCTACAATATTCAGAAATATCCCATTTACAATTAGCAATCCAGTTCTACTGCGCTAGAATGACATATTTTCATACGTTAATTTAAATTACAGTTTTTTATGGATGTTCTGAAGTGAAAATACACTCCATACATAATCCATGATGGCCCTCAAATGGTCAAATGATTATTAGCTCAATTTATCAGAAAGCGTTTCAGAGTGAGTGATTCATCATCACAGACATCTGCAAAGCATAAGTACTGCAATTAAAATGGCATTGCTGCAACACTGTAGTATCCCTTGTGTCAACTGAGTGGCAGTGGCGCCTATCTGCAGTATGTGAATGTTAGAGTTGAAGAGTACAGAAAGTTTGCACACGCCCAAAAAAGTCCTTAGCTACTACAGAATATTTGTAAGAAGGAAATGCTGTTTATTTACCCAAGATATTGCATTTTCCAGTGCCACTAAAACACACTAAAGATGTCAAATTGTATAAAGAAGAAGTGGGTACTGAATCATCAGCTCTACTGAAGCAACTTTACAATCCCTCCCTCACTTTTATGAGGAGTCAACAATGGTTAAACTAGGCACTGCTAAACCTGAACATGTGTAGCAGCATCATGCCGAGTGGGGTCCACGGAGTTTTGTACTCAAACAAATACATTTCCAGCTCCAAGTAAACAATGGCAAATCAAACTTCTGCATTTTTGTTTAAATAAACTGCATCGCCTTAAAAAGGTTGCTCATGTTATACCTGACAATAAAGTCAGAGTGAGCCTCTTGCATAATGAGCTTCTCAGACCGAATGTGCTCCTGCTGTCTTGTGTCAACAATGTGTCGTTTCTTCAAGATCTTCATGGCAAAAGTCTTGTTCTCATCACTCTTTAGCTGAACCTGTGGCCAAAAGAATTGAGAAACGGTCAATTCTTGGTGTTAGCATGGATGTCCGTCCTTTGTGTTCACACTACAACACGCTATTCCATACCAGCTCAACACGTCCGAAGCCCCCGACCCCGAGGGTGTCTATGATGTTGAAGTCGGCCAGATTGAGATTGAAGAAAAATGCATTTTCTGCTTCGTACCTGTTGCGGCAGAGAAAAGGGGAGGAAAGAAAACATTGGAGAAGGATTAGAGACAAGTTGAAGGATGAAAGAACATATAATCCACTATCAACAACCTGAGGAAAAAAAAATATCCGTTTCTCCCTGAGCTAATTTGTTTGCAAATCTTAGAGGATTAGAATCACAGTAATCTATCAAGGATGTTATTGAGGATGTGGAGTGGATAAATACTAACACATGAACAGGATGTGTTTGAGCTTAGTCCTCTGGCAAATTGCTTCGACCTCCGCTTGAACACAGACTAAGTGTCCCCAGCCCGTCCCCATTCTCTACAGGAAAGAACAAACTGGAATATGTGTCGCACAAGCCTCCCGTTTCTCATTTAGCACTGGAGACATGCTTTGGCTCCGCCACTGAACATCACAATATGCCACTGATGACCTGAACGCGCTGGCAGCAGAGATTGTTTCCACGTGTCCGAGCCTTATCCCCCAAACGCTCCCTGTATTCTCAGGCTATGGCTTGATCCAGACAGAGTTTCATCAGCTCAGTTTCTGGATCAGTGAGCATAGGACTGGCCTCCTGGGTCACTCAGAGCAGACTATCACCTCAGTGTCAGGGTTTTATTATTTTTATTTTTGTTGTTTTGTTTTTTTACCATAAAAACAGCCTGACAGTTGTGCGATTGATGAGGATTAAAAAATACCCACTAGGAAGATTTGATTGGATTGCTCAGACAGGTTTGTTTGAGGAGCTGTAGAGATTAGTAATACCATTTACTTAAGAGTGACTTTATTGAAAGCAGATACTTCAAATGTACATTGCGGTAGCAGCACGTGTTGGCAGGTAGTTAAGCATGGTGTTTCTCAGAAAACATACCAGGTTACCAGGAGACTCACGTTGTATTTGTGTCTATGTATGCACTATTACTATCGTGTGACATTCCCATGTGAGCCTTCTACCCCCTGCTCCCCTCATCTAGGGTGTCCCAGATAACACTGCAAGCCAAAAAAAAAAGATTAATCTATAAGATAAGAAAATAACGGACTAAATTACAGCCCTTTGAAAAAGTACTCATATCATTGAATTTTAAAAAAAGTTTTACTATGTAATATCCCAAAAATTGTTGTATTTTATTAGGATTTTATGAGAGCAATACACAAAGCATAACTGCTAAGTGGAAGGAAAAAATGCATAGTTTTCTTGTATGAATTTGTGCCGTCGTAGCACGTCCATCTAGGTCAGTGCATTAGATCCACCTTATGTCACTGTGACAAGCCTACTGGGTTATCTGGAAATATACCGAGGGCCCTTGTCCAGCTGTGTGGTTTTTGAAAATCCAAAGCGTTTACTGGTAATAGCATTATTTGTCCAGCAGATAGCAGCACTTCTACTTATGAATTCACAGATCAAGAGCCTGAAGAAACACACAAAAAAAGCAACTCAAAGCTCATCCATTAAAATAACTAAACATAATCACTTCTTAACAAAATTTGTCCATTGTAGCCTTTTTGAGTGAAGTGTAGTTAATTTCCATTGTTTCCAAATTAATAGACTATTCATTAATCATTAGTCTCCCACTCTGCATATATATTAAATTCTTAAAAGGCTTTCCATAAAAGGAGATGCGATCACACAGGAACCGTTTGTTGTGTAAAACCAAGACAACATATCTCTTAAATAAACATACAGTACTGCCAAATTTCAGAAATTGCATTTGTGAGCAAACCCCGTGGGGCTAGAACAGCACCACAACCAAAAATAAAATTAAAGACAAACAAAGCTCAGTGGGATCAAGACCTGTCAAGCAATCCTGGTTACTGTCACAGTTTAAAGGTCCATTACATGAAACAAAAACATGTTACTTATTAATGTTACCTGGAAAGTCCATTACTGAAACCCTTTGTACTGGGGTTTCATTACAGGTCAAGTGGGACCCTAGTGGGCGATAATCTGTATTACTGAACGGATGAGGTCATAAAGATGACGTAATCCCCATGGTGAGTTGGTGAGAGGATTTTGATGTGTAATGTGTGTGTGTGTGTGCCACTATTATCCTTATTTATTTTGTTCTTGTACTTTTTGGACCAGCCTAACAGGAAAAAGAGCAAGAAGAAAGCAGTTCTGACCTTAAAGCTTAAATGCCAGTTTTGCTTAAAACGATACACTGTTCACTGAACTTTAATGGTTGAATAGCTGACAGAGGCAGGGCTGAGTCATATGCTGTCATATACACAACGCAAAAGTATTTTTACCACTTGAACCTGAGTGCGTTTTACAACATCAACAACCCTCTGTATATTTTTGGGGAGTTTACATGATAAAGCAACACAAAGTAGTCAATAACTGAGAAGTAGAAGGAAACACATCTTTTACAACAATGCTTTAAAAAAGTAAAAATCTGTGATGTGTGGCTTGCGTACATATTCCCTCAGTCAATACTTTGTAGAGCCATTTTCCTCTAACAGCCTTAGAGAAGTAGATACAAGAGGTTTTTGCCTGTTCTTTAATGTAAAACAGCCCAGGCTCAGTTAGTCTGGATGGAGAGCAACAGCTCTAAAAGAATGTCACAGATGGATTTAGAGCTGGATGTTGATCAGGCATTTCTAACATATAAAAATGTTTTAATCTGAACAAGTCCATTATCAAGCCTTTCGCAGCTTCGAATAGTTCTTCCTTCAAGATGGGCCGGTATATATTTCCATCCAGCTTCCTATTGATTTAAACCAGCTTCCCCATCACTTTCTAAATAAAGCAGCTCAACAGCCGGATGCTGCAACCCGCTGTTTTTCAGTTTAAGAAAATTCAGAATTAAAGGTTTAATTTCTGAGTAGAAAACATGTTACAGTCTCTTTTCTTGCATTGACAAGGCAGTCAACAGCAGAGATGATGGGGACGTATGCACAGTTTCACCCTTGCCTTCAGATAAAACCAGGTTTTATGCTTGTGGAAATAGCAGCGTAAAAAGCTAAAAACAATCTACTTTATTTTGTGAACACGTAGCTTCTCCCCGTAACAGAAGAATGAGTTCAATCAAAAACAATATCAGCAGGCGGCACATAGCAGGGAGGTAGTCTTTGAAGAAAAGACTTGTCAGCCTCAGAGAGCAGAGGCAGCAGGTTGCTGTACAGTACTGCCGAAATGCGCCGATTCTCTGTGACCAATTAGAGGCAGTTTCAGTCACCGTGGGACCTCGAGTCAGGCATCTTCACAAAGACACAAATGTTCTCTGCCGGGGAGGGAGCGCCAGCAAGACACGAGACGGCACGGGGCAGGGAGAGCAGCCTTAATCAGGGTAAAACCCGCTTTGATGTGACAGATCTCACGGAGGCACGGGAGCAATTGATTCTATTTTAGGGTGAAGTTCTGAAAAGGAATCATGATCCAAATCATGCCAAAGAATAGTATGTTGTTGATTTGAATAGAATCAAACGTGTTCCTCTGAAGAGGGAAGGACTGAAAGAATGGGGTCAGCAATGTGCATGATGGGTTTTTTGTTATTCTCACTTCGGCTGGCAGAGACATTGGGGTACCTGGCCAGTATTAAGCACCGCAATTAATCCACTGGACCCCGCTTAACAGCCATTCTCTTTTCTCATTGCCCTTATCTAGACTCAGTAACTGTTGCCTTTTACTGCTATTGGCTGACTAGATATTACCAACTTTCGAAGGACGACTCCCATTCCCAGCAGTCGTCTAGACCCAAACGTAAGTTTTGTCTGGTGACAGGTGAACTTCTGTCCCCCATCTCAAGTCTGTTGTAGCCTTTAAGAGTTTTCATTTCTAGGATTGTCATTTAGTTTATTCAGCTACAGGCTAACTCTAGCCCTCCTCCCTGTCCCTGATGAAGAAAAAAATGTCTCCCCACAGCATGACGTAGCCAGAACTACATTTTTTCTGTAGGGAAGGTGTGAATAGGGAGGTTTGTACTGTTAGTTTTCTGCACTGTATAATATTCCATTTGCCTTTCAGAACCTCAGCAGAAAGCATAAACACAAATTTGAACAAAGAGCTCCCTTCATAAGTGCTAATGGAAAAGCATGTCACTCAGAGAATGCAAACACCAAAATAGTACACATAAAATTGCACATTAAATAGTCCCTGTATTTAATGCACGTCCCATTCCATAGCATTTTTCTTGTGGGATAATAATTATTGCACATGATCAGGTTGGATGTGCTGGAAAGTGAGGTTTGAAAAATTTGCGAAGCATTTGTTTTGGCACACGTGCTGCAGTTCTCTTCTCCAACACTGCGGTGAACTAATGAGAAAGCGATTTTCTGCTGCTGTTCTCGTCCAGGAGGAGTAAAAGCTGCAAGTCAATGGCTGTATGCGATGCCCTGTGTTTCCTTTGATAGACACTCTTTAAGCTACTTTGAATAATTAACTGTTTGATAACTAGAATCAGTTGGAAAATATCTATAGTTGAATTGAAATCATATTTTCTTTCTCAAGACAAAACTTTTTTTGTGAATTGGCGCTATATAAATAAAATTGAATTGCATGAATAATGCCACACAGGTAGAGTAGAATTAGAAAAAAAACATCCTATTGGAGTTAATTCATATAAATGTATGCGCTTAAGAATCTCGAAGCAGAAACATGTTGAAATTGCTCTGTTTTATTAAGTCTGTCTTAAGCCCAGATGGGACTGAAACTTGCATATAATAGTAATAATAAAAAAAGTTGATTTCTCAAAGTCTGAAAAATGAGAACGGCACACATTCACAAAGTTTTGTCTTAAATAGTATATTAAGGCAATAGAACCAGTGAGGACACACTAAACACAAAGTGGCTTCTTGCTAAGTAGAGCTAGAAACCATTTCATGACTGCTTGCATATTTTATTTTTTATTTTGTTGTCTTTACAATGAAGATAAATGCACAATAGTGTCCGCTGAAATAGAAGTAAATGCTTCACTATATGTGGTTTGACATTCTAGTCTCGTCTTGCTACTGGCTAAAGGTACAATTATAAACAGGTCCACTTGTGGCACATATCTTTAGAAAATAGCATGGTGTTGGCAGCCAAGATGTGCTGTAATTAACTTAAACTTAAATGTGAAAACAAACAAAAGCCAAAAGCTTACAGGAATGCCACATAAATTATATATATGATCAGTATTTCAATTAATTTTTGCATACAAAATTTGACTTACTTGGCTTTGGCATCGGCGTCCTCGTGGCCTTTATTAGAAACATCCTCTAAACCTCCAATCAAGTGCTTGAATGAACTGGAACAGTAATAATAAATGTTAAAGTAGCTCTGAGCAAACTTTTTCTGACACAGATTTTGCTATAAGAAATCACTGCCTATTCAGGATAAATTATTCAAGAAAATTCTCTTAAACTGCATATGATATTTTAAAAGCTTCTGGTTACAGGGAGCAGTAAGGTGCAGTTTGTACTCTGCAAGTGATCTGCGAAGAGAAAATGACCAGACAGCCATAAAAAAATACTGCCAGTTACTATTAAAAATTCATTAGCCTGCTTTTAGAGACGATCCTCTAAAATAAAAAAAAATTAATAAAATTGCAGCAGGCAAGGCTCATGTATGCCACAGAAGTAAAAAGAAACCCCTGAGCCAACAGATGGTGAGTGAGCGAGTGGGAAGTTTAAGACCAAAAGTAAAGAGCACATAAATGTTTCACTGATTAAATTACAGAATAAAAAATATACTCTGCTGAACGATAAGAAAGCCACTGAGCAATTTATAAATCCTCACGAGGTTTAAAATCCCAGTAGTTAGTTTGTACATTTTTTGGTTATAAAGATTAAATATGCAAATGTAGCTAAAAGAAACAAAACAACAATGTTCTTTTAACATCCTATGAGAATAAATTCGGCAATGGATTTGACTCGGAAAATGAATGTCGTGTCATTCATGTGAAATAAATCTGACACACTTACACTTATAGCAAGGTACTTCCAGATTTTCCTTTAAATGATCATTAACGATTATAGTAAAAAAAAACCCATCCAAACAAGGCAGTTTTCATACGATGCTCAAGACCAGCCCTCCTGTTGCCTGACTTTTTTTAAGAGAAGCTTTTGTTTAAGTATTTGTCTGATCGAGTTTTGCCTTCCAGGGGGTCAGCGGTTCCCTGCCACTTGTTTTTATTGCGTCTTTTTCCCACAGCTACCGCTGTTATCTTTGTTTTACCACTTAAGCTGAGCTGCTTTCATTTTAAAGAATCCATGGGTGCTCGGAAAATGAATAAAAGCACGCGGAATAACAAAGATTGAAAAACAATTATCCTGCACCAAAACTGGCCTAGCTGTTTGACACAGGCATTAGTCTGGCTTTGTGAGCTGTGAAAGCATTAGCTGCCTGTGTAACAGGCAGCAGCAATCACCCGTGCTGGATGACTCCCTTACTGTTTTTTCTGAGGCCAGATGAATGTATTGGGTAAGAGGACTCCAACTGACTCTGCTTTTCTATTCTCAACAATTTCAAGAGGCCAAATAACAGAGCTAGAAACCCTTATTTCCATTAATAGCAGAAGTAAAACTAAAAATAACTACAATTGTCCAGCTTTCCTGTCTTAAGTCTTTGAAATGTCACAAGAAAATGTCCTTCCTTTTTGGTCTATTTGCAGTTACAGAGCGACAGAAATCGCTGAGGAAAGCAAAGTAAAACACAGTCACATTCACAATTTTTGGCTGTAGATGTATTATAAATCAACATTACTAAAAAAAAGAGTAAATAATTGTATTGGAAAACAAAAATAGAGAAAAAAAAATTCTAATTTGCAAACACATTTACTGGCAGATAATGTAAAATATTACCACTATTACCTCAAAGTAATCAAGAAAGTACATGTTTTTACATAAAAAATTCTGACGTAGACACAATAAATTTAAGGACATTGACACAATTTTATTTATCACAGCAACTAATGACTTCCAATTTTTAAATGATCTAATTAAATAAATTGACTATTCATTGATATTCAAGTTTTTTTAGATGCACCTGTGTTTAGTTTCTTCAGATGTATCTTAAATAATTTTGGCTTTAAAGTTAGGGGTACAGAGTGGATCTCAAAAGGTTATGGGATGCAGAGATTTGACCTTAGTGGGAGTAGCAGCAGAATTTAGGAACCAGCTTGTGATGCAATTAATTCCCTTTTCTTTTCAGTGCCCAACAGGGCAAAAACAAGATAAATTTTGCTACTTACTCTCGATCGATAACCAAACAGGTGACTGCCTCTGCTGCAATGACGTTAGCTGTTCTTATGTCCTCCCTGGAGGAAATAAAACAAAGAAAGAAGAATTAGCACTTTTGAAACAGTCGTGCAAATAAAAATCAGCAATGCCATTATTAAATCTCTCTGTTTTTGTCATAAAAAGCTTTTTTAAGAACTGCGGCAGCGGACACCGTTAACAATCATTGCCTAATTTAACTATATTCCCCCTAATTTAACGTGGCATGCATCATTTGCAACAGACATCCCACATCCCTGCAGGACTGGCATTACTCTTTATCATATTTGACACCGAGTTCATCTTCCTCTTCAGATGAGTCGCCCCAGTCACATGAATCTTCCGAGTCCGAATTCCAAGAATCCATCTTTCCCTCTGAAATATTTTCAGTGCATGAAGAACCACAACAATATGTTCTAAGTTAGAAGCAGAACTGAGCCAAAGGGAGCCTTCCAACAGAAGACATCTGTACTCTTTCATCAAAAAAAAAAAAAAAAAATCAGTCCAGTTGAAGAGCAGTCAGTTCTGCTATAAAGAGTAGAAATGCAAAAAAAAGGGGGGAAATTCAGATATTGTCCCATAAGCAGATAATTCCCTATCTTTTCCAAAAAAAAAAAAGACAAAAAAAAAAAGGTTTACTTAAGGTCGTTGGTATGGTTTAATTTCCAGCAAATCCAAAACTAAAACACATGTTGGCCCTGACTGTGTGGGAGCAAATTCAATTCAGCCGAAGTGCTACCAGTAACTGGCAATCACTGTCTCTGTTTGCTGTGAACTCCCAGAGATAGATCGACCTATTTCAATGAACAGAGGTGACAATCCCTCTTCATGCCATCTCTACTGCCTCTGCTTTCCCTAGTCCAAACACACTCACAGGCACGGCCACCCACACCTCACCCCTCGCCCCCAAACACACATAAACACTGCCTCAGACTTTCTGCTGACCCCGTTGAAAAAAGGTCACAGCTGGTGAGGGGAACAGAGTTTGAAATGTGAGGACGACAGTGAAGAACAGAGCAGAGGAGAGGTTGGCAGCCTTTGACAGGGGGGGTAAAGGATATCTCAACAGATGACCACGCACGCTCTCCAGCTAGCATAATGCCTACTCTGGTATATTCACCCCCGATAAGCTGTTGTGACCTGCATCCATGATCTTAGCATAATACTCAGCATAATACTCAGCATAATACTCAGTTTCCTCACCTGTAACACAATTTAAATTGTGAAAAAAAAACACAAAATGGGTGACTGGAAATGCAAAACTGGGACAGCTGCAAACAATGAATAAAACTGTCATCCATCTGAACAATGCAACGTGACATGGGGGTTATTAAATAACAAAACTAAATACGTAAATATAAAGGGTTACCCATCACTTGTCCCTGCAGGTTTCAGTTGCTTCTTAAGATAATGAGAATATTCATATCTTTGTCACGTGCACAGTGTTCGATATGTTATTATACACTGCAGGTGGCAGGCTATGCTCAAATTGGTGTCTGATTCACATAAAATTATTTGGTGTAAAATCAAAGGGCACTTTTAACAATTTCTAAATTATTTAAACTACAATTCTGAATGGGAGAAATAAATGGAGGATCTACCGTATCCACTATTCATGTAGAACCCACCACTTTTAAATTCCAACATATTGATACAAAATTCAATTTACCACTCACTCACATACAAGCACAACCACCCACACACACATAAACACACACTTCACACGTTTTTACTTGTCATAATGAGCAACGGTTCCACCCACGATTGGCTATGCAAATTAATTGTCTTCAGAAAGTGAACCATGATGACAGAAAACAAAAACAAAGTAGCACACAGGGCTATCTTGAAATTGTGTTCATGCGGCCATGAAACATCCTGAGGAGACCATGAGAGGTTCATATTACCAGGAGATCTTTTACACCTGTCCCCTGCTGCTCAACTGCAGCTGAGGAAAACAACACTGGATCGCCCTGGCACTGATGCTGGCGATGTTCTTTATGAAATATAATCCCGAAACAATATCTGTCACTGTGACTCATTTGTACAACGCCGAGTCTAAGTCAACCTCGATGGCTTTGAACCCGCTCATTGAAATGCCCTGGGAAGGTGACGAACACACTTGCACAAGGAGAACCCAGTGCGTTTAAAGCAGCTGCGCGCTGTATCCGAAATGCCCTTTGGAGCCATACAGAAGCTTGTGGGGTGGATTTCCACACATGAACATGATAATTGGACAGTGATCTGCTGTCCTGAAACCAGGGTTGTGAAAACAGTGCACACACACAAAGACTGTAGAGTGGAAAGTGTATCTCTGGTCATAAGTGAGGGAAAAATAAAGAAGATGATGATAAGGTGACTGAAGAAGATCTGTGGTTGTTTTCCAAAATATGTACTTTTGCAAACAAAATTAATAAAACCAGTAAAAAAACAAGATTTTTATGTAATATTATTGGATTTTATCTCTAACAATTATGCCTACATAGAGATAATCTGTAAATTAAAAAAAAAATTGTGACTGCAGAAATGATTAGAGCTGCAATGTTCTGACAAATATTTGCTTCAGATCTTCGTTCTTTACTCATTGTCACTGTAGCTCCATAAGAAATTTTCAATTTTAGTCGCATCTGGGAGGTCACTTGTTTTGTACTGTATTTTAAAGCTGCACTGTGGACTGTAGCTTTACACACTTAATTTTGCATGTTAACATTCTGCATATGTTTAACTTTAAACATGCTGCATTCGCTCAGAAGACGTGCGCAGAAACGGAAGAGTCCTACCTAAAATTAAAGGTGCATGTTTTTGAACCATTACTCCCGTTGTAAAAATCACATTCTGCATAAATGCATAAATAAAACCTGTTTTCTGGCATACAGGAATAACTCTACATATGTTGATTTAAAGTATTTTATTAGATTCCAACATTAGATGAAAACATCAATGACTCACTCCCTGTTCGAAACTGTATTTCAGCAGAAAAAAAAGCATTTACAGTCCCATTCCAAGTTGAACTGTAAATTTATTAATACAATTCCAGTTTTACTGTCATACAGTAAACATTCCTGTACAGTATGTGTTATCATGTTGCAGAGGCATGTACTACAAACAACAGCTATGTAAGCAAATGTCTCCTGGACTTTAAAAATATTCGGTATGTTTTATACAAATGTTTAACAACCAGGGATTACATACAAGGACATAAAACAGGAATGTAAATATAAAGCATGAACAGCAAAAGATAGGAATGTGATTTATAAGATGGGAAGAGTTGGAGTGAAAGGAATGAGATAATTCTATACAGCTGTGCTAACATCTTTGATCAATGCATTTTGTGCTGCAACCAAAACCCATATTAGGAAACGTTAGCAAAATTGTACATGCGCAACACGACTGCTAAAAAGAAAAAAAAACCAACAAAAAAAACGTTCAGATTCCGCCTAATATTTTTGCTACAGCATAATAGCAGTACCTCTGCTAGCAGGTTCTGGGAAGAAACAAAAATATTAATACAGCAGCTAAAAAGATCTGTGACTGCTGTGTTTCATTACACCAAGGTAAACTGCAAAATGATATTCCGAATATGCATAAAGCAGAATGAAATGATCAGACTTTAGAAAGCTAAAAGAAAAGAAGCAACTGCTTGGTAACCTGTAAATCTAACTTCCAGCTTTTTTATTTTTCAAATGCAGATAGATTGGTCTTGAATGCAAAAGCTGCAAAATATGTTATTTTGACATAAAAGAGTGTTTGAATAAAAAAAATAATAACTTGGCTGACAGAGGCAGCATACCAACACTAACGCTGGCTGATGGCAATAATTAATGAGATCGCTGTTGTTGGTCTCTGAATTTAACCTGATATCACATTGATCTGTCACTGAGATCAGCAGACATAGACAGTATTCACTCAGTGGATGTTTTAAGGTCAGAGATTGTTTGAAGTACTGTCACATATATTGTGAAGACAAAATTTCACTCTTCTTCCTGACAGAAAACATTACGTAAGCTGTAAGCTATTTCAAAACGGCACACCAACGTGGATGCATTTCATTTCCTGGAACACGCATCTACTGGGATGTGCACATAAATACATACAGCGATGTTCGTTCAGGGTTATACATAGACGTTCTCAAGAGAAAGTGTGTAATCTATTATATCTTCTACTGTTTCCCCTCGCCAGCCCTCACGAGAGTTTCAGCTAATTATATACATGGCAGGAGAATAGACTTTGACTTGTAAATATGTTGTTCTCATAGATCAAAGACCAAATCTCCAGAAAGACAAAAAAGCTGGTGAGTAGGGGCTATTGAGTTTCATGATCGAGAACACAGACCATTAACTCACAATTACAAGGACGACCCTTTGGAAGAGCCCTCTGATCAAAAGCTTGTTGCAAAGACGGCCAGCATCTCTAGCATTTGAATTTCCAAGACATGTTTATCTATCATAGGTGGGGTCGAATGCGCTTATCTTATTCAAGACGCTCCGTTACAAAATACGTTTATGATGCTCAGATGAACACAATATGAAGGGGAAGTTGGGATAGAAAAAGCACTTTTTGTTCTTGTTTCTTCATTAAACAAACCTGGAGGAGCCTTAAGATGCTTTGAAAAGTTGGCAGTACAAGACAGCAGCTTATATCTATTTTGTAAAGTAAATATGATAAAGTCATATTCAGTTAAATTGAATTAAATATTCGTTCTGGTGAGGCTCATTTCTGAGATGAAGNGTACTTTTTGGACCAGCCTAACAGGAAAAAGAGCAAGAAGAAAGCAGTTTTGACCTTAAAGCTTAAATGCCAGTTTTGCTTAAAACTATACACTGTTCACTGCACTTTAATGGTTGAATAGCTGACAGAGGCAGGGCTGAGTCATATGCTGTCATATACACAACGCAAAAGTATTTTTACCACTTGAACCTGAGTGCGTTTTACAACAACAACAACCCTCTGTATATTTTTGGGGAGTTTACATGATAAAGCAACACAAAGTAGTCAATAACTGAGAAGTAGAAGGAAACACATCTTTTACAACAATGCTTTAAAAAAGTAAAAATCTGTGATGTGTGGCTTGCGTACATATTCCCTCAGTCAATACTTTGTAGAGCCATTTTCCTCTAACAGCCTTAGAGAAGTAGATACAAGAGGTTTTTGCCTGTTCTTTAATGTAAAACAGCCCAGGCTCAGTTAGTCTGGATGGAGAGCAACAGCTCTAAAAGAATGTCACAGATGGATTTAGAGCTGGATGTTGATCAGGCATTTCTAACATATAAAAATGTTTTAATCTGAACAAGTCCATTATCAAGCCTTTCGCAGCTTCGAATAGTTCTTCCTTCAAGATGGGCCGGTATATATTTCCCTCCAGCTTCCTATTTATTTAAACCAGCTTCCCCATCACTTTCTAAATAAAGCAGCTCAACAGCCGGATGCTGCAACCCGCTGTTTTTCAGTTTAAGAAAATTCAGAATTAAAGGTTTAATTTCTGAGTAGAAAACATGTTACAGTCTCTTTTCTTGCATTGACAAGGCAGTCAACAGCAGAGATGATGGGGACGTATGCACAGTTTCACCCTTGCCTTCAGATAAAACCAGGTTTTATGCTTGTGGAAATAGCAGCGTAAAAAGCTAAAAACAATCTACTTTATTTTGTGAACACGTAGCTTCTCCCCGTAACAGAAGAATGAGTTCAATCAAAAACAATATCAGCAGGCGGCACATAGCAGGGAGGTAGTCTTTGAAGAAAAGACTTGTCAGCCTCAGAGAGCAGAGGCAGCAGGTTGCTGTACAGTACTGCCGAAATGCGCCGATTCTCTGTGACCAATTAGAGGCAGTTTCAGTCACCGTGGGACCTCGAGTCAGGCATCTTCACAAAGACACAAATGTTCTCTGCCGGGGAGGGAGCGCCAGCAAGACACGAGACAGCACGGGGCAGGGAGAGCAGCCTTAATCAGGGTAAAACCCGTTTTGATGTGACAGATCTCAGGGAGGCACGGGAGCAATTGATTCTATTTTAGGGTGAAGTTCTGAAAAGGAATCATGATCCAAATCATGCCAAAGAATAGTATGTTGTTGATTTGAATAGAATCAAACGTGTTCCTCTGAAGAGGGAAGCACCGAAAGAATGGGGTCAGCAATGTGCATGATGGGTTTTTTGTTATTCTCACTTCGGCTGGCAGAGACATTGGGGTACCTGGCCAGTATTAAGCACCGCAATTAATCCACTGGACCCCGCTTAACAGCCATTCTCTTTTCTCATTGCCCTTATCTAGACTCAGTAACTGTTGCCTTTTACTGCTATTGGCTGACTAGATATTACCAACTTTCGAAGGACGACTCCCATTCCCAGCAGTTGTCTAGACCCAAACGTAAGTTTTGTCTGGTGACAGGTGAACTTCTGTCCCCCATCTCAAGTCTGTTGTAGCCTTTAAGAGTTTTCATTTCTAGGATTGTCATTTAGTTTATTCAGCTACAGGCTAACTCTAGCCCTCCTCCCTGTCCCTGATGAAGAAAAAAATGTCTCCCCACAGCATGACGTAGCCAGAACTACATTTTTTCTGTAGGGAAGGTGTGAATAGGGAGGTTTGTACTGTTAGTTTTCTGCACTGTATAATATTCCATTTGCCTTTCAGAACCTCAGCAGAAAGCATAAACACAAATTTGAACAAAGAGCTCCCTTCATAAGTGCTAATGGAAAAGCATGTCACTCAGAGAATGCAAACACCAAAATAGTACACATAAAATTGCACATTAAATAGTCCCTGTATTTAATGCACGTCCCATTCCATAGCATTTTTCTTGTGGGATAATAATTATTGCACATGATCAGGTTGGATGTGCTGGAAAGTGAGGTTTGAAAAATTTGCTAAGCGTTTGTTTTGGCACACTTGCTGCAGTTCTCTTCTCCAACACTGCGGTGAACTAATGAGAAAGCGATTTTCTGCTGCTGTTCTCGTCCAGGAGGAGTAAAAGCTGCAAGTCAATGGCTGTATGCGATGCCCTGTGTTTCCTTTGATAGACACTCTTTAAGCTACTTTGAATAATTAACTGTTTGATAACTAGAATCAGTTGGAAAATATCTATAGTTGAATTGAAATCATATTTTCTTTCTCAAGACAAAACTTTTTTTGTGAATTGGCGCTATATAAATAAAATTGAATTGCATGAATAATGCCACACAGGTAGAGTAGAATTAGAAAAAAAACATCCTATTGGAGTTAATTCATATAAATGTATGCGCTTAAGAATCTCGAAGCAGAAACATGTTGAAATTGCTCTGTTTTATTAAGTCTGTCTTAAGCCCAGATGGGACTGAAACTTGCATATAATAGTAATAATAAAAAAAGTTGATTTCTCAAAGTCTGAAAAATGAGAACGGCACACATTCACAAAGTTTTGTCTTAAATAGTATATTAAGGCAATAGAACCAGTGAGGACACACTAAACACAAAGTGGCTTCTTGCTAAGTAGAGCTAGAAACCATTTCATGACTGCTTGCATATTTTATTTTTTATTTTGTTGTCTTTACAATGAAGATAAATGCACAATAGTGTCCGCTGAAATAGAAGTAAATGCTTCACTATATGTGGTTTGACATTCTAGTCTCGTCTTGCTACTGGCTAAAGGTACAATTATAAACAGGTCCACTTGTGGCACATATCTTTAGAAAATAGCATGGTGTTGGCAGCCAAGATGTGCTGTAATTAACTTAAACTTAAATGTGAAAACAAACAAAAGCCAAAAGCTTACAGGAATGCCACATAAATTATATATATGATCAGTATTTCAATTAATTTTTGCATACAAAATTTGACTTACTTGGCTTTGGCATCGGCGTCCTCGTGGCCTTTATTAGAAACATCCTCTAAACCTCCAATCAAGTGCTTGAATGAACTGGAACAGTAATAATAAATGTTAAAGTAGCTCTGAGCAAACTTTTTCTGACACAGATTTTGCTATAAGAAATCACTGCCTATTCAGGATAAATTATTCAAGAAAATTCTCTTAAACTGCATATGATATTTTAAAAGCTTCTGGTTACAGGGAGCAGTAAGGTGCAGTTTGTACTCTGCAAGTGATCTGCGAAGAGAAAATGACCAGACAGCCATAAAAAAATACTGCCAGTTACTATTAAAAATTCATTAGCCTGCTTTTAGAGACAATCCTCTAAAAAAAAAAAAAAAATCGCAGCAGGCAAGGCTCATGTATGCCACAGAAGTAAAAAGAAACCCCTGAGCCAACAGATGGTGAGTGAGCGAGTTTAAGTTTAAGACCAAAAGTAGAGAGCACATAAATGTTTCACTGATTAAATTACAGAATAAAAAATATACTCTGCTGAACGATAAGAAAGCCACTGAGCAATTTATAAATCCTCACGAGGTTTAAAATCCCAGTAGTTAGTTTGTACATTTTTTGGTTATAAAGATTAAATATGCAAATGTAGCTAAAAGAAACAAAACAACAATGTTCTTTTAACATCCTATGAGAATAAATTCGGCAATGGATTTGACTCGGAAAATGAATGTCGTGTCATTCATGTGAAATAAATCTGACACACTTACACTTATAGCAAGGTACTTCCAGATTTTCCTTTAAATGATCATTAACGATTATAGTAAAAAAAAACCCATCCAAACAAGGCAGTTTTCATACGATGCTCAAGACCAGCCCTCCTGTTGCCTGACTTTTTTTAAGAGAAGCTTTTGTTTAAGTATTTGTCTGATCGAGTTTTGCCTTCCAGGGGGTCAGCGGTTCCCTGCCACTTGTTTTTATTGCGTCTTTTTCCCACAGCTACCGCTGTTATCTTTGTTTTACCACTTAAGCTGAGCTGCTTTCATTTTAAAGAATCCATGGGTGCTCGGAAAATGAATAAAAGCACGCGGAATAACAAAGATTGAAAAACAATTATCCTGCACCAAAACTGGCCTAGCTGTTTGACACAGGCATTAGTCTGGCTTTGTGAGCTGTGAAAGCATTAGCTGCCTGTGTAACAGGCAGCAGCAATCACCCGTGCTGGATGACTCCCTTACTGTTTTTTCTGAGGCCAGATGAATGTATTGGGTAAGAGGACTCCAACTGACTCTGCTTTTCTATTCTCAACAATTTCAAGAGGCCAAATAACAGAGCTAGAAACCCTTATTTCCATTAATAGCAGAAGTAAAACTAAAAATAACTACAATTGTCCAGCTTTCCTGTCTTAAGTCTTTGAAATGTCACAAGAAAATGTCCTTCCTTTTTGGTCTATTTGCAGTTACAGAGCGACAGAAATCGCTGAGGAAAGCAAAGTAAAACACAGTCACATTCACAATTTTTGGCTGTAGATGTATTATAAATCAACATTACTAAAAAAAAGAGTAAATAATTGTATTGGAAAACAAAAATAGAGAAAAAAAAATTCTAATTTGCAAACACATTTACTGGCAGATAATGTAAAATATTACCACTATTACCTCAAAGTAATCAAGAAAGTACATGTTTTTACATAAAAAATTCTGACGTAGACACAATAAATTTAAGGACATTGACACAATTTTATTTATCACAGCAACTAATGACTTCCAATTTTTAAATGATCTAATTAAATAAATTGACTATTCATTGATATTCAAGTTTTTTTAGATGCACCTGTGTTTAGTTTCTTCAGATGTATCTTAAATAATTTTGGCTTTAAAGTTAGGGGTACAGAGTGGATCTCAAAAGGTTATGGGATGCAGAGATTTGACCTTAGTGGGAGTAGCAGCAGAATTTAGGAACCAGCTTGTGATGCAATTAATTCCCTTTTCTTTTCAGTGCCCAACAGGGCAAAAACAAGATAAATTTTGCTACTTACTCTCGATCGATAACCAAACAGGTGACTGCCTCTGCTGCAATGACGTTAGCTGTTCTTATGTCCTCCCTGGAGGAAATAAAACAAAGAAAGAAGAATTAGCACTTTTGAAACAGTCGTGCAAATAAAAATCAGCAATGCCATTATTAAATCTCTCTGTTTTTGTCATAAAAAGCTTTTTTAAGAACTGCGGCAGCGGACACCGTTAACAATCATTGCCTAATTTAACTATATTCCCCCTAATTTAACGTGGCATGCATCATTTGCAACAGACATCCCACATCCCTGCAGGACTGGCATTACTCTTTATCATATTTGACACCGAGTTCATCTTCCTCTTCAGATGAGTCGCCCCAGTCACATGAATCTTCCGAGTCCGAATTCCAAGAATCCATCTTTCCCTCTGAAATATTTTCAGTGCATGAAGAACCACAACAATATGTTCTAAGTTAGAAGCAGAACTGAGCCAAAGGGAGCCTTCCAACAGAAGACATCTGTACTCTTTCATCAAAAAAAAAAAAAAAAAATCAGTCCAGTTGAAGAGCAGTCAGTTCTGCTATAAAGAGTAGAAATGCAAAAAAAAGGGGGGAAATTCAGATATTGTCCCATAAGCAGATAATTCCCTATCTTTTCCAAAAAAAAAAAAGACAAAAAAAAAAAGGTTTACTTAAGGTCGTTGGTATGGTTTAATTTCCAGCAAATCCAAAACTAAAACACATGTTGGCCCTGACTGTGTGGGAGCAAATTCAATTCAGCCGAAGTGCTACCAGTAACTGGCAATCACTGTCTCTGTTTGCTGTGAACTCCCAGAGATAGATCGACCTATTTCAATGAACAGAGGTGACAATCCCTCTTCATGCCATCTCTACTGCCTCTGCTTTCCCTAGTCCAAACACACTCACAGGCACGGCCACCCACACCTCACCCCTCGCCCCCAAACACACATAAACACTGCCTCAGACTTTCTGCTGACCCCGTTGAAAAAAGGTCACAGCTGGTGAGGGGAACAGAGTTTGAAATGTGAGGACGACAGTGAAGAACAGAGCAGAGGAGAGGTTGGCAGCCTTTGACAGGGGGGGTAAAGGATATCTCAACAGATGACCACGCACGCTCTCCAGCTAGCATAATGCCTACTCTGGTATATTCACCCCCGATAAGCTGTTGTGACCTGCATCCATGATCTTAGCATAATACTCAGCATAATACTCAGCATAATACTCAGTTTCCTCACCTGTAACACAATTTAAATTGTGAAAAAAAAACACAAAATGGGTGACTGGAAATGCAAAACTGGGACAGCTGCAAACAATGAATAAAACTGTCATCCATCTGAACAATGCAACGTGACATGGGGGTTATTAAATAACAAAACTAAATACGTAAATATAAAGGGTTACCCATCACTTGTCCCTGCAGGTTTCAGTTGCTTCTTAAGATAATGAGAATATTCATATCTTTGTCACGTGCACAGTGTTCGATATGTTATTATACACTGCAGGTGGCAGGCTATGCTCAAATTGGTGTCTGATTCACATAAAATTATTTGGTGTAAAATCAAAGGGCACTTTTAACAATTTCTAAATTATTTAAACTACAATTCTGAATGGGAGAAATAAATGGAGGATCTACCGTATCCACTATTCATGTAGAACCCACCACTTTTAAATTCCAACATATTGATACAAAATTCAATTTACCACTCACTCACATACAAGCACAACCACCCACACACACATAAACACACACTTCACACGTTTTTACTTGTCATAATGAGCAACGGTTCCACCCACGATTGGCTATGCAAATTAATTGTCTTCAGAAAGTGAACCATGATGACAGAAAACAAAAACAAAGTAGCACACAGGGCTATCTTGAAATTGTGTTCATGCGGCCATGAAACATCCTGAGGAGACCATGAGAGGTTCATATTACCAGGAGATCTTTTACACCTGTCCCCTGCTGCTCAACTGCAGCTGAGGAAAACAACACTGGATCGCCCTGGCACTGATGCTGGCGATGTTCTTTATGAAATATAATCCCGAAACAATATCTGTCACTGTGACTCATTTGTACAACGCCGAGTCTAAGTCAACCTCGATGGCTTTGAACCCGCTCATTGAAATGCCCTGGGAAGGTGACGAACACACTTGCACAAGGAGAACCCAGTGCGTTTAAAGCAGCTGCGCGCTGTATCCGAAATGCCCTTTGGAGCCATACAGAAGCTTGTGGGGTGGATTTCCACACATGAACATGATAATTGGACAGTGATCTGCTGTCCTGAAACCAGGGTTGTGAAAACAGTGCACACACACAAAGACTGTAGAGTGGAAAGTGTATCTCTGGTCATAAGTGAGGGAAAAATAAAGAAGATGATGATAAGGTGACTGAAGAAGATCTGTGGTTGTTTTCCAAAATATGTACTTTTGCAAACAAAATTAATAAAACCAGTAAAAAAACAAGATTTTTATGTAATATTATTGGATTTTATCTCTAACAATTATGCCTACATAGAGATAATCTGTAAATTAAAAAAAAAATTGTGACTGCAGAAATGATTAGAGCTGCAATGTTCTGACAAATATTTGCTTCAGATCTTCGTTCTTTACTCATTGTCACTGTAGCTCCATAAGAAATTTTCAATTTTAGTCGCATCTGGGAGGTCACTTGTTTTGTACTGTATTTTAAAGCTGCACTGTGGACTGTAGCTTTACACACTTAATTTTGCATGTTAACATTCTGCATATGTTTAACTTTAAACATGCTGCATTCGCTCAGAAGACGTGCGCAGAAACGGAAGAGTCCTACCTAAAATTAAAGGTGCATGTTTTTGAACCATTACTCCCGTTGTAAAAATCACATTCTGCATAAATGCATAAATAAAACCTGTTTTCTGGCATACAGGAATAACTCTACATATGTTGATTTAAAGTATTTTATTAGATTCCAACATTAGATGAAAACATCAATGACTCACTCCCTGTTCGAAACTGTATTTCAGCAGAAAAAAAAGCATTTACAGTCCCATTCCAAGTTGAACTGTAAATTTATTAATACAATTCCAGTTTTACTGTCATACAGTAAACATTCCTGTACAGTATGTGTTATGTTGCAGAGGCATGTACTACAAACAACAGCTATGTAAGCAAATGTCTACAGGACTTTAAAAATATTTGGTATGTTTTATACAAATGTTTAACAACCAGGGATTACATACAAGGACATAAAACAGGAATGTAAATATAAAGCATGAACAGCAAAAGATAGGAATGTGATTTATAAGATGGGAAGAGTTGGAGTGAAAGGAATGAGATAATTCTATACAGCTGTGCTAACATCTTTGATCAATGCGTTTTGTGCTGCAACCAAAACCCATATTAGGAAACGTTAGCAAAATTGTACATGCGCAACACGACTGCTAAAAAGAAAAAAAAACCAACAAAAAAAACGTTCAGATTCCGCCTAATATTTTTGCTACAGCATAATAGCAGTACCTCTGCTAGCAGGTTCTGGGAAGAAACAAAAATATTAATACAGCAGCTAAAAAGATCTGTGACTGCTGTGTTTCATTACACCAAGGTAAACTGCAAAATGATATTCCGAATATGCATAAAGCAGAATGAAATGATCAGACTTTAGAAAGCTAAAAGAAAAGAAGCAACTGCTTGGTAACCTGTAAATCTAACTTCCAGCTTTTTTATTTTTCAAATGCAGATAGATTGGTCTTGAATGCAAAAGCTGCAAAATATGTTATTTTGACATAAAAGAGTGTTTGAATAAAAAAAATAATAACTTGGCTGACAGAGGCAGCATACCAACACTAACGCTGGCTGATGGCAATAATTAATGAGATCGCTGTTGTTGGTCTCTGAATTTAACCTGATATCGCATTGATGTGTCACTTTGATCAGCAGACATAGACAGTATTCACTCAGTGGATGTTTTAAGGTCAGAGATTGTTTGAAGTACTGTCACATATATTGTGAAGACAAAATTTCACTCTTCTTCCTGACAGAAAACATTAGGTAAGCTGTAAGCTATTTCAAAACGGCACACCAACGTGGATGCATTTCATTTCCTGGAACATGCATCTACACATAAACACATACAGCGATGTTCATTCAGGGTTATACATAGACGTTCTCAAGAGAAAGTGTGTAATCTATTATATCTTCTACTGTTTCCCCTCGCCAGCCCTCACGAGAGTTTCAGCTAATTATATACATGGCAGGAGAATAGACTTTGACTTGTAAATATGTTGTTCTCACAGATCAAAGACCAAATCTCCAGAAAGACAAAAAAGCTGGTGAGTAGGGGCTATTGAGTTTCATGATCGAGAACACAGACCGTTAACTCACAATTACAAGGACGACCCTTTGGAAGAGCCCTCTGATCAAAAGCTTGTTGCAAAGACGGCCAGCATCTCTAGCATTTGAATTTCCAAGACATGTTTATCTATCATAGGTGGGGTCGAATGCGCTTATCTTATTCAAGACGCTCCGTTACAAAATACGTTTATGATGCTCAGATGAACACAATATGAAGGGGAAGTTGGGATAGAAAAAGCACTTTTTGTTCTTGTTTCTTCATTAAACAAACCTGGAGGAGCCTTAAGATGCTTTGAAAAGTTGGCAGTACAAGACAGCAGCTTATATCTATTTTGTAAAGTAAATATGATAAAGTCATATTCAGTTAAATTGAATTAAATATTCGTTCTGGTGAGGCTCATTTCTGAGATGAAGAACATTTAGAAAGCAACATTTAAGCAGGTAACAAATTACATTTAAGCACATATTTCAGCACTGATTTTTAAAAATTGGCCTGATATAATATTCTTATTTTAAATGTCATCTTTTCATTAGCTACAAGCGAGAAATAATCATAATTAATAACAAAAGTTTTAAGAAATGTGTTTCACTTAATGAAAATTAACTTTTCAATAATATTACATATTTTTAAAAGAGATTAGGCATGACTTCAGACATTTTTTTTTCCCTCACCGCCATTTGAAGGGTACATATCATGCATGTCACTCGATAATCATATATAGCTATGTTATCAAACTGCAAAAATGGTCCGGTGGAGTGGAACCACGGCCATTGCTGTCCAGTTTTTGGCCTTAAACAGAAATGCTTTGAGATGCCCCATCTACCACCGAAAGGGAATGACCAACAATATTTGTCAGTGCATTTCTCTACATTTGGTCGAGGAAAATTAAGGCTACTGGAGACAACAGATTTTGAGTGGGATTGAAATGAGGAAACAAATGAAGTAAAATGAATTGAATGCAACAATGTGGACTGTGATCCAGTTTGGATCGCACACCACTCATCATATAAACTGCCGTTAGAATAAGACTTACTGTTTCCACATGTTGTACTTGTTTGATGAAAACCCCTAAGAAAAATCCAAAATGTCTGACCTTACAAAGGCAGCTGACCCATATAATCATGACAGATTTTGTTTTCTTGAGAAAGATTAATGAGGAGGAGATTATTAAAACCAGAAAACCCTCAAAGTCAGCAAAACTTTTTTTTTGCATTAAGTAATTATTTTACATAAACAGACTGTAACACTGTCGGTCAGAGAAAATCATTCATGGGATCATCTCTCATGTCTGTTGCTTTTGTATTTATCATGTTTCGTGTTTTTTTTTTTTTTTTTGTCTGCTAAAAGCACCATACTGCTGCTTTTGCAGTGAATAACTGCATGTAGATATGTTTTGCTGTGTTTTTACAATAGTAAAATAATATTGGTGATTCACTTTGGCTCGTCTCCTTTGGAGAGAATCTTCTTGAAAACAGGCCTAAGAGGAGAAACCTTCATCAACTCATCCAAGCTGAGGCTTGCAAAAGTTTGATTACTGAGGTTGGTTCTGTTTCATTATGGACATTAGTAGATTAGTCAGCAGTGTTTTGTTCATTTATTTTGTACAATAAATAAAAGTGAAAAGTTTGATTAAAAAGTTACACAAAAATGAAAATGCCTGCTTTTGTACAGAACAAATTAAGTATAAGGGCTCTTAGAAAAATACTGAATGCAAAATGATTTCTTAGCATACAAAACATTAATATTTCAACACAGCCAGGAAGTGAAAAATAACACAAAATGGCCCAGAAAACTGATAGAGTTACATCTTTTCTGTCTTTGACTGCAATACTCATCGTTTGTCATATGCATTTATTTAAAATGTACACAAAAGCAGTTGCAGCAAATATCTAAATTTACATAAGATGTGATAAGATGACAGAATTAGCATTATGGTTTAGTTTGCTTAGTTTGTCTTGGCTTAATTTTTCTCTTTTGGTTTGCATATTTGTGTTATTCCCTCAGCCTGTCTCTGATGTTTACCTTGCTTTCTGTCCCTCCCTCGCACTTGATTTTGGTTGCTGATTGCAGTCATCTGATTCTCATTTACAATCAGTTGTTTGGTAGAGATTCTCATTTTTGTTCTACATCAGGGCCGATTAATTCACAATTTCCACCTTTTTGACAGCCACTTTGCTATGTTCATATCAAACAGCACATATTACAAGTTATTAATGTGTAAAGATCACATTTTTATTTCTAACATGATACTTCCACTTGCACCGGATCATGTTTCCTCTGACTCGCATGCATTTTAATAATCAGCCTACTTTATATCCTGCAGTCATTAGTTTTTAACATATGGGGAAAGACTAGCCATCTGTGAAGCTCCAGCTGTCGCCGGCTCATTACTTTCAATATCTCCAGGACTCCCGGTGAAATTAAACACTCGTGTGTTTTACCAGCACATAAATTGAAAATCTTTCCTCCCTCATAATCCTGTTTTAGGTTGGTCGTAAGTTTTTGTTTACGTTTTAAAGACAACGTGAACGTTTGAAACCTGATTGGCTGCAGATCTTGCATTCAGTGGCCACCAGATGGCGACATGTGCATTTATTTTTATAATGGAGGCTATTTCCATGAGTGCATATCTTACGATTCTGCCTGACTAATCACAGATAAAAACTTGAAATTACTCTCTCCCTTCACAATCTATGTTTGGGTAAAACTTTAAACACAGAGAAGCAACGTCATTACAGCATTAAACAAACTGGAGGAGGGTAACACCACTCCTGGCCCTGGACAAAGGTATTCAATGCCAGACATCGTCTGAATTTCTTTTTAACAGGGAGTTGTTCTCTGGTATGTGAATGTTGAAATAAGCCAAATGTTAAACAATGTATTATGATATCTTCATTTATATAACAGATCTTATTGACAGAAGCATGTGGAATGTTGGATGTTTTGCTTTACATCTGAATATTTTATGCACTTTTTCTCACAGATTCATAATTATACCTTTTGTTAGAAGCAATAAGTGAAATATTTCATAGAAATGTCCAGTACAGATACTCAAAGAGAGAAAAAAAATGAATTACAGTAGTCAAGAACAGCATGAAGATGTATTTGCTGGCAAAGAAAAAAGGAAGTGAGAAAAAAGAGAAAAGATTGTCTAAATAAAATTTGTCTTTAAATGGGAGCACGACATTTGAAAGTCAGACACAAAACCTACTGGATTAAATGGCCCTATGTTTTCGGTTTGTATTAAAATCATATGGTATATGCAAAAAAAAAAAAATATTTACTATGAACATTAATAGTCCTTTCATTTGCTGTGAGTAAACACACCATACCTAAGTGAGGTCATGCTAATTAGATAACTTGGTGTGGATGGTTTTTACTGATGTAAAAATGATCAATGTTAGCAATGAGTTTGAAAATGAAGTATAAAGAAGCAAGATAGCTTCAAGAAAAATAAAAAATGAATCTGTTGTTGGCAAGGTTGTTGCTCACTAAGGTTGTCTTTTGAAACTTAAACAGATAACAGGAAGGCATAAGAGCATAAACTCTCACTCTTATCCTGAATTTTCAGCATCTGTCTGTAAAGGAACAAGCTGGATTTCGAAATGTTAGCAACCTTTTGGAAATCTCACAGTGAAGCTAATGGAGTAAATTCCCCTAGTGGCTTTGTTGTGACTCTTACAGCTGAATCTACTTTGATTATTCAATTATGAACATTTGGTTCTTCCTAAGGAGAACCACACCATTTGTTTTTTGTTTTTTTTCATCATTATATGGCAGAATTATAGTGCAACCAATTGCCCTGACATACCTACCACATTGTTTTCTGTTGTTTAGATACAATTTTCTTAATCATTTACAAAAGTTTTCCATGTTCATTTAAAGGCCCCCACATACTCTGGCGTACTTCAATCTGCGGAGCTCACCTCGAACTCAAAGCAAACTCAATTTTTAGAAAAGAGCAATTCAAAAGCCAAATGCCACTTACAGCATGAACGCCAGAGAAAAAACTGTTGCTTTAGCTACAGGTCTTTAACAGAAGTCTGAACTGGCTGAAGTCTGTATCGACAGGTCAAAGTTTAACAAAACCGGCAATCAGCAGTAAACCCTTGATCAACAGTTCTATAAAACACAACCTATTATATCAAAGATTTTCAATATCAGCTTTCATTGAGGCACACTTGATTTTACATCAATGACTAAAGCCTTCTCTGTGCTTCACTGTTGTTGCATCTCATTGGGTTGATTAGCAGATGAAGATTCTTAGACCAGATTTAACACCATTATAATCCCTGACTGAGTGTTGAGGCTGTTATTTGCACTCTTCTTTTACCAAGCGGAAGTGAGAAATGTCAGTTGTTGCTGGACACAAACCAAATCTCACTCCATCTTTATGATATCAGCCTTTGGTGTACTGGGTTTTAGTTTTTCCCCTGATGTATCTCTCAATCAATAAAGCAAAAGGCTATTTTTTTGTTTGCCTGACAGCTTCTGAAATATAAGAAAATTTTAAAATGGATGGTATAAAAAATACTCCAACTATTAATAGTGTAAAGAAAAGTGTGCCTGGCTAGACAGTAATAATAATAATAATAATAATAATAATAATAATAATAATAATAATAATAATAATAATAATAATAATAAACATTTG
>NW_006799951.1:1529622-1564000 GCF_000485575.1 Poecilia formosa
AATAATAATAATAATAATAATAATAATAATAATAATAATAATAACAATAATAAACATTTGGCAGTTTTTTACAGGTGTCAAATGAACAGAGTTGTAGCAAAAATAAAATGTAAAAAAAAAATTCGGAGTCTATTGGTGATAATTTTATAATGAAAATTGCTAGCACAAACATTCACATCCATCAGCCGAGCCGAACACTAAAACAGCCGTCACCAACACATCTCTGGTGCTTCCCCTTCTTTCACTCCTGTACACTCAGACAACATTTACGATAAATTAACAGGATATACTTTAAGTCGGTTCTTTCTCAGGAGAAAACAAATCAGGAAATCCCCAAGCCTAGAAGGAGCCTCCCATCCTGCAAAACCAAAAGACCATCATCTGACCCCAGTCCTCATAAAGATCAATAATTAATGTTTGGAGTTGAGTGATGCCCCGTCCTGCTTCCAATGTTTTACCATCATTGTGGACTTAAATAATAAATCCATCAATAGACAGAATGACTACAGACTATGTACTCTGTTGTTTGGGGTCATCAAGTATTGTGATAGACCAGTTTTAGTCTACCTAGCAAACATCCCAGCACAGGTTAGCCCAAAAGGGAACTGGAGAATGCATTACATCCTGGATTTATGTAATGATCCTGCTTATAGATCATTACATAAATGATCGTAATATAAACTATTAGTTTACATTACGACTCCAGAAGTCATGTTTTCCAAACTTTTTATACACAGGCTAAAAAAAACAAACAAACAAACAAAAAAAAAAACCCAGAAAAGTATCTCTTTTGGTATCTTAGTGGACATCTACTGTCCTGGGGAATAAAGTATTGCAAGAGGGTCTGAGAAGTATCAGTTTTGACATGTTTGTTAGCACTGGTGCTCCACAGGGATTTGTCCCGTCTCCACTGTCATTCTCCCCCAAGTACCAATGACTGGAGCTCTGGGAATGTACATGTCAAATGACTCGACTCATCTGTCATGTCTTCAGCTCTATCTTGATGACAAGTGAGTCATCAGTGAAGTTCATTGGCCAAATGCAGTGAACTTCAGACAGGAAATGTAATTAGCCCACAACCCAGAGGAGCTGGTTTACTATTGCATCAGGAAAACATTGTTCGTTTGTTTCAATGTCTGGTCAGGGGCAGCAATAAACCCAAGATGCAGTTTGACTTCTGCATATTCCATTGTACATTATAGAAGAATGTGTGTAAAGAGGCCAGAAATCAACAAACTTTCTCTATAAAGGAAATAAATATTTTTTATTAGTATGTCACTGGATAGTTTTTGGATGATATTTATTCTCAACAGCTTGCTGGTCATTTTGGGCCATCAGCATTTCTACCTTGCAGTTTTGATCTTTTTGTGCATATTTTTACAATCAAGGATTTAAAGAAAATTTTAATCTGTCCGTGCCTAATATTAGCAAATGTGGTCATCTGAATCTAATATTTACAAAAAGGAAAGCAATGAGTTAGTTTAGTTGAATCAGAGATTATAATCTGTTCTGTTATACAAGTCAACTAGCCCAAAATTGGGGATCAGAGTAGAATTTGTAATATCAGTGCTAACCGATATTACATTACATTTAAGTACCTTTATGATTACTCCATGATATCATTATATATCCATAAACACCAAATTAAAGAAACTGTTACAAGAATTGATTATCAAATGACTATTTGTGTATATGAAAGAAGATTGGTGAAGATGAAAATCAACCTTGAACCCAAAGTGGCTGGTGAGAAAATATTATTTCCCACCTGTAAAAGCACCGAGTTTATAGTTTTGCAGCGGCTTATGCAACTCAGGCCGATACAGTCAGAACGTGAAGCTGAGCACACATAAAAGAACGGAGACATGACAATCGAACTTTTGAAGGGAGCCATCAATACGGCTCCTCCTGATAAACATCCACCAGCCCTGTGTCAACTCTGGAGACAAAGTTTCTGGTTCCATTCATTTCTCAGTGCCTGTTGTAACATTCACTCCACCTTCAAAAGGCCCAGCAGAGCTTGGACCTTCTGCTGTAAGTGAGGAGACCCAGCCGACTCTAGGAGTTGCTTAGTGGTTCTCTACATTGCACTCATTGAATCTGTTCTGTCACATCCATCACAGACTGCAGCCAAAGAAAAGACAGGAATACATTTTAGAATTTTAACACAAAGAACTGCAAAGGAAACCCATGGGGCACCTTGCTATTTTCTCTCAAGAAGCAGGAAGCAAGTCAGGAAAATGCTTGGCAACACATAAACAGAATTTGCAACTTGAACTTTACTTGCTCATGCCAAGAGCCTTGAGTGTAAAAAAAGAAACAAAGATGCAACTTCTTAGTCCTCATTTTCAACAACACTGCCTGCCATCAGTTGCCATGTCTGACACAACTAAACACTGATGCACCTCGACAAACACCTGATTCTGAGAGGAAAGATTTAAGAATGAGTGGAAACTGGGAGAACGGGAGAGTTATTAGGTACAATCTTACCCTTGCAGTGCTTTCTCTCCAAACCAGTCACCTTTTCCTAGGCTGTGGAGGTACACAGGCTCTCCATTGGGCAAGTCTTCCCTGGTCACATTAACCTGCCGAAAGAGGGACATAATAGGAGGAGAGTAACAGGTAAGCAGGGTGTAGCATGAAGAAGGTGAGGAAGATCTAGAGACTGAAAGATGTCTTGCAACTAAAGGAAGATAGGAAACATTTGATTAAAATAACAGCAACAACATAAGTTAATAGCAACTGTTTTGTTGGGTTGATCACACTGAAAAGCACTAACTTGTCTCTAAAAATATTTCGTCACAGCTAGGTATTTATCTTTATGGTGCAGGAGATAAGAGGCATTGCTAACTTCTTCATCAGCTCGATGGCACATATGTAATTACACTCTGCATTGAACCAAAGACTTACAAACTACAGGATTGGCACTTGAGTACATTTTCAGGGGATGGAGATGATTGTTTTGCCTAATGAAGGCTCTCGTCTTCATCCATTAGGTGTAGCGACATAAATCCAGCAACAGCGTGTTGGAATGCAGCGAGCGGCTGACTGACAGCCTAATTACTCGTGATCGTGTATAATCCTGTCGTCACAGAGAAAAAGCAAAGAGAGAAAGTAGAGGAAGTGAAAAGTGTACACCAAAGAAGTTGTACTGCATCTGTTTCAGATCAGAAGGTGGTGCAGGAAGGTTTGGTTCACAAGAAAGTTCTTGGGAATCTGTCACCTTGCGAGTGGATCCTTGGTTACCAACATATTTTCAGTACTACGGTTTGTCCTTTGGAAAACTTGTGTGTAATTTTTCAAAGCCATATTAACAATAAAACCCAATGGCTTAATAACTTTATAGTCCAATATGTGATTAAGCAGTGTTATTATGTAACAGCGGTGACATTTCATTTAAACTTGCATTGATTCTGCAGCAGTGGCATGTAAATGCTGGGCATATGTCAGCTCAGAATTGACGCTACAAAATCTTTCATTTTTCAAATTTTGGCTGGAGACCACACGCTGGAGCATTATTTACCTGAGACAGAGTATCGTGTTTCCTATTTCACCATCGAAATGCAAGGCAGACAGATAATGTTCTAATAGGGGCAACAATGTATCCACAAGCTAATGGGCTGATTAGTAAGCTCATAGTGTGCTCTGTACCAGTAAGGACTGGACTTTTTAAAGTATTGCCCTATGTGTACTGCTCGTTTGTTGAAGTGTGAACAGTATGTGAAAACACACTGCATGACGGATTGAGACATTTGTTTACGAGGACAAGATGGAGTGATGCAGGCCAAATGTTTGTTAATGCTGGCGCACCCTCTTGTTATGCTGTATTTCAGGTTTATGTCCAGGTTGTTGGGCTCCACAAGCAGAATATTTATTTTCACAGACAGAGCTTTAAGCTCGGTGAGGCTTTGATTAAACACGTGGAACCACTGAAGGCTTTTTTGTAATTATAATGTTCTTTTTGTTTTTCTCTTTTGCTTCGGATCTATATGTAAGTTGGTGTTGGCCAATTTATATTTAAATTCAATTTATTTTTTGCTGCTATAAATGTTATGGACAGAGGAATGGATGAATGGATACATTTTTCTTTCCTGGTGTATCTATGAAGTCAACGGCTCAAAACAGTCCTGTGTGGCTCTAAATTTTCATTGGAGATTTATCTTACGTTTTCAGACATTTCTTCTTGAAATCTAATTCTAATGGCAAGTCTGCTTCTTGATGGTGACATCAGGCCAGATGGATTTGCTGGTTAGTTTCTGATTGCCATTAGACAATTTTTATTTTTGCATCTTTCTTTGAAACTCAGAAATAAATTTTGTTTTTAATTATCTTCAGTGACTGGTTCCTGGAAAAAGAATCAAATCACCACAGTTGAGCTGGCGAAAGGTGCAAAACAGACCTGAGTGGCGGTAAAAACACGGTAAACAGATTCCAATGCAAGTCGGTGGAAAAGCTGTTGAAGATGAGCATGACCCACCCAGTCACAAAATAAAGAGGAAGACCAGTAGGCAAGTTGAAAGCCCTCCCGCAGAACTGAGTCCAGTGTGAAAGCCAGTGTTGATTACTGAAAGGGGAAATCAAAGTGACTCCTTTCCCCTTTCCAAACACTCCCATCACTGCTGCAAAGGGATGATGAAAGAGGCAGCACTTTTCCCTATCCGCCAATCTGAAGATGACTGATGAGAGCAAACTTCCATCCAAAAATACCACGCCTTCACTTCAAAGATTGGCATCTGTTGCTGCGTTTTATATGCCTGGATGCCCTGACTTGTGATGAGGACTGTCTTGAGGGTACGGTCTGGTGTGACTGTCCTCACCTTTCCCTTGCTGATAATGAAGAAGGTGTCTCCTCTGGCCCCCTGTCTGATGATGTACTCTCCTTCTTCATAATGCGTCTGTCAGGGAAGAAGACAAAAAGGTGACAAACATAAAAAAGAAGCGCTACTGAAAGACAGGAGAGTAGGCTATTAATACATACATACATCAGGATTGTTTGTTTTAAGCCTAAAATAAGGTAAACAGAAAAAAAAAAAACTATCAAAACTATTGCATCTAATATGGATGGGAACTTACTGGTTCAAACCAAGAGTGAAATAACTAAAATAATTTCATCTAGGTCTCAATTTTCTACATCCTTGGTATTTCTGCGCATACTGGAAACTATCTCGCTACAAACACACATAGAAGATGAAGGGGAAAATCATTATATGTGTGAGAAAACAGTCCCCGGCTTGATAAAAATCTTCAAAATGTCTACAGAATTCCTGTAGGAAAAACCCAGGAGTCAAAGCTGAACAAAATAAAGCAGATCAGATTGAAGCAGAAAAGTCACGTGAAAAAAAACTCAGAAATCACAACAAAATTGTTGTGCAAAAAAAAAAAAGGTTTTATTTATAAATCAGTTTGTTTACTTTATTAACTATTTAATAACCAAATAATCTCCAATCTAAAAAAAATAATTCACCAGTATTTTAGACTTTGTTAATATTTAAATTATTCTTGAATTAGTAAGCAAGTAAGTAATAGAGAGGGTTCAAGCAAACCTTTCCCATCTGAAATGTGAAAAATAAGCATTTTTAGCGTAACGTAATGAAACTTTCTGCTTTACACTCTATCCTGTTTCACTTTAGTCAAGGTCAGTTCAAGCTCCATGCAACATTTGGCTGGTAAAATAAAATAAAAAAAAAAATAAAAAATGAGCAAGTGGTGTTGCCATAAAACAGAGTTTCTCAATTCCAGCGGTCAGGGACCAATGCGCTACATGTTTCAGGGGTTTCCCTTCTGCCATGCACCTGACTTGAATAAGTGGGTGATTAACAGGCTTCTGCACCACTTGACGGCATGCAGAGAAAGTCATGCAATCAATTCAATCAAGTGGTCTGGAACAGTGACACATTTAAAATATGCAGGTCTGCGGTCCCTGAGGACAAGAGTTAAGAAACGCTGCCACTGGGATAAGTTACAGTGCTGAAGTTATCAAACAGCTATTACATACAAACTACTGCATAAAATATATACATATGTGTGTTGCAAATTAAATATATTCTTGGCATTACAATAAACCTGTGTATATTGACATTTACTTTTTAGGCATAGATGCTCTTTGCTAGCAACAAATACACTTAGTGCTGACATTTTGAAGCATTCCATGGTGGTATACTGTAAAGTGTGATAATAGAGCCTTAAAAAAATATTTTTTTTTCTTTTAACTAAAATACAGTTTATCTGTCAGTCAAACTAAAAGCATCTGGGATGGAAAGAATTTATTGTAATTCATGATTTTGTGATTTCAATCTTGTATTTTGGTAAGCAACTAACTTCTGAGAGTTGCAGTACTGTTAGTAATGCAACTTTCCCAATTAGCTTTAATTAGCTTTCTCAATAAGTAATTAGTTATTCAGTAGTGAAAGATTTTCACACTTACATTTAAGTGTTGGTTGCAATAACCTCCAGCACTATGTAGTATACACATTTTCTAAAGGCTCTGCTGCTTGAGGGTAAAGTGATGAAGGCAAGTTGTGACACTTTTAATAAAACATGAAAAACATTTTTGCAGCATTTAAGCAACTCAATTTAAAGTTTTATTTGATCCTTGCACACCGAGAGCATAAGCAGTCACAGAAACACTTTCCTGAGGTTGACTACCTGACATGTCTCAGTTTTTGTTTTACTGAAATATTTCACAACTTGTGAAATATCCTGGGACTGTTGCTGATAAACTGCTGAGATCAATAGCTCCTGTTAGACCAATCTACCCCACACTGTTATGTGCATTTGTGAAAACACATGATGTTTATTTTAGCCCCAACAAATAGGTTCCTCCAAAGCAAGGGAAACAGTCTGATTCATTTTACTAATCAAAACGCATTTGTGGACTAATCAAAACTAGATGAATGACTAAACAGATGTTTATAGCCTCACTTTAGCAGCACCATTTGACTTATTGTCTCAAATTAAGAGAACGCCTTTGATCATACAAAATAAAAATTAATGGTAATTTGTCTAACACAGAGAAATCCCGAAGCACTTCAAACAAAAAAATTGGGTCAATTAGTATACTTCATAGATTTTTAATTACTTATTAATAGAAAAGCATCTGGAGACTTATTATTTAATTTAAGAAATACTATTTTTTAAATTGATATTTGGACACAACAAAAAACAAGTAATTGTAACGTAAGAGCATGCTGATCTCCACCAAGTTCTGCAGTATTGATGCCGTAATTTATGCAAAAGGAGGTCCAAGTATTGAATTACCACAACTTTCAGAAGTCTGATGTTTTTTTGTTTAAAATCTATTATGTAATATTGTAAATTTCTGAGACTCAGAATTTTATTTACTAAACATTTTAACCTTTAGAACAATTTCACTTTAAATATTTTATACTTTGTTTATAATTTAATAAGGGGCTTTTTTTTTGCATGAACTTTCAACAATTTAATTGCCTCAGTGTAAGCACTAATACTCATTTGTAAATGTAGAAGTGTTTGTGTTTCCTCTCCAAAAGCATTTCTGGAAAAAAATATCAAGCAAATCAGTCTAAAAGAAGCTGGCAAATAGAATATGTGTTCACATTTGTGACAAAAGGGAGAGCATTCTTGTCAACTAGTCTTTCTTTGGGTTTTTATTTCAGGCAGGAATTATTCACTATTCATTAGTATTTGAAACAAATAAGATCAAATCATCTTAAAAGCAAGTTGATGTTATTTTTCATTACAGTGTTTTTACATAGGACAAACATAAAATATCTCAATCTGCATTTGAATTGCATTATCATATGATGCAAAGTCTTTCTTAATTTTCATGAAATCTATGATTGATGCATACATTAAGCTAATCTCTCCAACAGTGTGAAGTAATGGGAAAGCAGCAGTGAAAGCGACCAATGATGCTTTCCTCAGACCTCACACTTCAGTAAGAAAAGGAAAAAAAAAAGTCATTATAATAGGATTTAAATCATAACGAATGCCAAAGTGCACCACTGAATGAAACACAAAAATTGACTCATCTTGCAAAGCTTGGTTGAAAGTGGAATGCCATCTGTCTGCAATATATTTAATTCTTGAACAGATTAAAGTCCACCACCTAGTTGGTCAGCAAATTAGTTCAACATCACCACAGCAACTAAGCAACAATTGTACTGTCTTCCATTAAACAAACTTAATAATCCCTAAACCACTTTCAACAAGTAAACATGATCAGAAATTAGATTTTATTCTCTAAATAAAACAAAGGCGTGAAGTAAAATCTGCTGAGGTAAATGTATGACTTGTGGGTTTTAAGATAGATGGATCGACTCCGTACCTCTTCAAGGACATCAGCGAGCTTGCTCAGAATGTCTTCCTGTAGGTCATGAAACGTGGGGACACTGCAGAAGACAAGAAAGGACATGTTTTTAACAGGATAGTGTAAAATTCAAATGTTTTGTCATGTACATTAACCCGCTAATCCACTTAGAAAGTTGCAGTTAAAGTAAATAAGTTTAATCATCTGAACTCCAGGGCCATTGTTTTACATAATGACCTGTGATGCCCTCAAAGAAGGACCTAGGAAGATCCTTCACACTCCTCACTCTCACACTCATCAAAGATTTTAAGAGAAAAGGTCAGATCACTCACTCAATTGCAAGGAAAATAATTTACAGAAACAAATATTTTAAACAACTCACACAGTATTTAAGGCTCGCTGTCCTAGCAACTCTGGCCTGAGGTCATACTGTGTAAAGTAAGAGGTCTCTAAGACCTCAATTTTGTAATTCTTTTTGCACTCCCAGGTAACTGTGGTAACTGATGATGCAAAAGCACATAAATCTGCAGTCAAACAGAGAGTGGACAAATAAACCAGAAAGGGGGGTCTGCCAGGAAATATGCTTGCTCTGTCCAAAATGACCATTAGAGCAAAAGTGCAGTTCATCACTATTGGAGTTAGGTACAGTGCGCTTTGGACAGTGACAGACAAAGCATTTCTAACAACAGAATTATACGGCACAGATTAATGACCACATTTTAACAAAACAGCATCACACCGGTAATGCTACTGCGTACAAATGGTGATAAATTTGGAGGTGGCTCTGCCACTTTCCAGAGGGGGAAGCTTCCAGGTCTGATTTATTGTAACAACGCATAGCTCATTTTGAATGAGGGTATACAGACAGCGTAATGATTTTTACCTTTGGACCATATCTACAAGAGAATGGCTCCAAAAGATAAATGTGGGTAGATAGAACCAAATCCAAATGAGGAAGAGCACTTAAATGAAAACTTTGCTTGAGAGATGGAGCACCATTTTTGATGACAGGGAGAGTTTCTGCAAGGTGCCTTCGTTTGCTAAAAAAAAGGAACAAAAGAACATAGAGTCTGAGACTTGGGGTGTATTTACAATGTAAACCCTTATTACAATAAATCATTGATATCAAAGTACAACTTTTTTCTATAGATTTTATATACAATCTGAAGCCACCCATGATTTGGTCCATGAAGCCAGAATTTCTATTAAAGCAGTTATGAGTATGAGTCTTTTGGCCCATGTAATTTAATTTTTATTTTATTATTATTATTTTGGAAGGGATATGAATTACTTAGCAACCCATCTTCAATCCAGTCTTTCCAGATGATTATTTTTAGAAAATCAGTTTAGTGTTTCTTCAGCAACTGACCTATGAGTCATTCAAGAACAAAAATAATTATCAAACTTAACTGATAAGCACTGTTTTGTCAACACACAACAGCTTCTCAGCTGGCAAATAATAATAATAAACCGTAACCTGTAGGAAAAAAAAATATGCAAGTTGTGGAAAAAAAAAAGATATTAATTGAAAGCTTATGGACATGAAACCAATTTTAAAAGGACATGAATATTGTCAAATATCAAAATGAATAAATTAAAACAGAAGAAAAGACAACTTAAGACCTTGTGTGAAAGAGTAACTCATATACGCCCCAAAAAAATCACTCTTAAAAGAACCGCTGAAGGTTGCAGCCCATCATCTACGAATCCATCCAATCGCCCAACCGTATTAGCAAGGTAGTCCATAGAAAGCAGGAATAGAGAAAAGAACTCTTTGTAGCTAGATTTCTGTCATACATGCATTATTATATTCTTAAAGTATGCTGGTGTTAATACTGCCAAACATACATGGCAAGATCTGTAGTTACAGCGTAATAAAATTAATATATCAGCACGAGGTTGTGATGTTTGTTCCGGTGCTTCCAGGCAGCTTATATGGGGGCAATCTGTCTGCTATTGAGCGAACCAAATAAAACAGAGCTAATGTTTATCAAGAGGGAAAGAAAATAAGCCATGTTGCTGAACAAAGCCTTATCTTCCCATATCATCTCTTCCTCTTAGTTTCTCCAGCTCCCTGTCACCCGCCACCCACCCTGAGCTCATTTTCCATTTTTTATTACAGTAATCTTAGCCATCTTGTCTCGGCCTCCAGACCCTGGCCACTTTGCTGATCTACATGTCTCCAGTTCCTCCACAGAAACACTGGATTTACTAGAGAGGCCTTGAACAGAGGCGGCCCAACTCTACGTGAATTATACAGAGTTTGAAATGCTGGAGCTACGAAGCATGTCGACGCAAAAAAAACCCCTTCTGTTGTACAACTCTGATCCAACAGCTTCATTTGGGGATGGGTAAGTAGCTGGACAGCACCACTATATATATATTTTTTTCATTTATGCAATTGTTTTGTTTACGTTGACATTTCTAATTTCATAACTCAACTCATTGCGAGAGATTGCGATAAACCATAAAATAGGTTTTCCTCTGTGCCTCTAAACTAAGCAAATTATGCAGACTGTTCTCAAAGGCTTTTCTCTTCAAAGTGGGAGGGGAAAAGGTTGAGTGTTAGCCCACCAACTCTAAAACTTTCAGTAAAGAAAAAATGTGTTTTGTAAATTTGCGAGCGATTGTTCACTCAGTGTCACCCTTACCTTTCCTCTCACAATGCGTGAAAGTGATTTCAAAATATACGCTCGGAAGCGACAAAAGCTCCTGACAAGTACACTCAGCTGCTGTGTTTGAAATCATGTGGGATCAATGTTTCCAGAGTCTTCCTCCTCCACAACTTATAAGTGCAAATATGTAATTTTCACAACAGTTAGAGGGCGGGTGTAGGCTCACAGCAACCAGTCCGCTTTTGTTGTTGGCTAAAACCTATAAGCTCTTTTATTAGATCTTCTTCCGAGGAGCGCAAAGGGAATATAATTATGAGCTTATTAACAAATGCTACCATTAATCTCTGATTTCCCCCAAGACACCCGTCTATAAACCAAGCATAGAGTAGATCTATTAAATATTTACTCATCTCTCAAACTCTTATGTAAGACCTGTGGGGAGAAGAGAGCTGCCGTTCTGTACATACCTTATCCTATCTGAAAGAGGTTGTAATTGTTTTGAGATTTTTCAAGTCAAAAATGTGTTTTAATTTCTTTTTAAAAGAATCTTTGAATTCTTAGGTAAGCAATTACATTCTGTTTGTTCTACAAATATGAATGTTTTCATGTTTTTATTTGATAAAGGGCTTTCTGTGCAGCTTGCTGCAGATAGTGAATTTCCAGGATGAAAAAAAAGACATTTCTTTTCTGCAAGATGTAAAAAAAAAAAAAAACATGGGGTGGGAAATTTTCACAGTGGTTAATGGAAAAAGCGTTTTGTATAGTAAATAATTTTTTTTATATACCGTTTCCTCTTTGCAATCAGGTATATTGCAACTCTTAGCAAGCAACGTTGTGTGTATTGACTGAGAATAAATTAATAAAACCATTTTATTTCAAGTAAATAATCATTTGAAGTACATGTGGTGTGCACTATGCGTGCATGAAAACATTACTTCCAGCAAACATAAGCAATTTCCATCTACTTCTTTGAATCAAGTTGCACTTGTTACCTTGCTGTAAGTATCACTTGAAAGGAAAAACCAAACAGCATATTGACAGTTTGGGGGTTTATTAACAGTGTAGCATTGTGAGCAACGGCAGAAATGAGACATTAGCTCATTTTAATATGTATTGTTCCCTTTCATTTGCCTTGGGTCAATAATTCACTTCAACAAATATGAGCAGTAGTGCATATAAATGATGTAAGTACATCATCTAAGTCATAGTAATTAAGGGTTACGTGTAAAAGAAGAAAGGTAGCACACAATTTCCCTAATTAGCTTGAAAATCAAAGCAAATTAAAGCTGAACAGAAAAAAAGCAGGTATATAAGCGATTTATAACCTGATTGTGTGCCTCCTTCTGTCCTTTGATGCATATTTCTTTTATCTTATACTTCATGCTCCGGGAACCTTTTTAAATGATAATAAGCTCCTCTTTAGAAAAGTGGTTAGTGCTTTGTCGCTTCTTAACAGATAGGAACGCCGACGTTCTAGAAGAAAGACACAAGATATGCCTTTCAGATGGTCAAACGACGCCGTCTTTGTAGTTAGTCATCAGAGTTATTGCAAAGAAAATCAAGAATTACAAATTGTTTGAGAAACAGTTCACACACACACACACACCCACCCACACACTACCCTGAATTCATTTTGTTAATTCATTCATTGAATTTCAGATCAAAGACCTATTCAGACTGTTTCCTGTCACCGTGAAACAATACGCAGCGGTTGCTCACCTTTTCAGAAACTCCATATACTCCGTGTGTTTAATGAGGCCCGTCCTCATCATGATCGTCTGAAAGCATTGCCGGTCGATGGCCCACAGCTTCACATTTGTCAAGGCTGGAAAGAAGACCACACACAGGTAAAGCCATGAAAGACAATTTCTGTTCTCTGAGAACCAGAATAACACAAAGATACATACAGTTTAAGCATATTGCATTAACTGTGGAAGAGCCTTATGCTTTGTGTGTTCACAAAACAAACGGATACGCTGTGAACTTAAAACAGAAGAGAAATCAACGTTAGTAGTTTAACCCAAGACAACCAGAACTGCTCCTTGGAGGTGATAACCTTTACGTTCTGTTGCAGTGTGTAAAAAGAACGACCATCCATGTGTTTTATTTCACCTTAATTCTGGTCTGGAGCACAAAAAGAAAGTTCTGTATATATATTTTTTTTTTTTAATTCCCCTACCCAGCAGTTGGGAGTTAACTCGTATTACTGCACGGTTGGCTTGCCTCGAATAATGCTACAACATTTAAATTGGCTCAGGGTCATGATTTGACTGTGGAATATTAAATTTTTATTAGTTTAAGCCCCTGAGTTGGACAATTACTCTTTGTTCTAGGAACAATTATCAAAATGTGTGACATGACTGAAAGTCACTCTGATATTCTTACGAAACATTTCAAAATTAATTATTCGCAAACTGACTGCTGTCTGTGCTGGCCCAAGGCAGTGGCAGCCCAGTACAACATGCAGGGCAAATTTTGGCTAAAGTGGTGCAGATTTTTTCTTATGTAAATTTTGAAACATTTTTGCAGCATTTTCAGACTAATCTGTGAGAGAAGCTGGTGTATTAAACACCCTTTATTTTCTTATTTTCTTTTACAAGAAAGTAACAGTATTTTTCTACTGTTTTTTTTTTACAGTATTCAAACTGTTACTTTTTTTCAGTGCCAGCAGTGTGTGCTGTTATCGACACCAGTTTTTTAACAACTAAAGAGATCTTGAGCTTTACACTTTGTTACTGAGCAGAACAAACAAATCATCTCATGATCAGGCCAAAGTAGTTAGAGCTGCATTTAGGGAATTGCTATTAATCACGTTACTTTAATTCAGAAATGACCAAACTTGATTTTTTGTTTGTTTTTGAGACTCAAATCACATTTTGCAAAGTGTGAAAGTATTTAAGTATGTACTTAAAGCCAGCTAGAAATCTCCATTTCTAAAACTCACTACAGATGTGTCGAAACGCTCAGTTCCACTTTTTCTCTTCTCTTTAGTTTATATATTAATGATTACCACAGTTGTAACCTTGTGTGTGTTTTCGAACACACAGTTTAATTTAATTTGCAGGCAATTACTTTTTTTTCCAACATGTCTTGTTGTTTTGAGTCTTTTACTGCATGGTTGGATAAGTCGGTTCTGATATTGAAACACTTAAAGCTGCATCAGTGTGCCGTTTCCTTGAAAGCTCAGTCTCTGCCTTACATGTAGCCACACATGAAATATTAAATAGAACCAAACTTCTAAAGAGTAGAAAAACCCGTCATAATCTTGTCCATTTGCCATCTTTCTATCTGTTGTTGATTCACTCAGGCACGGATTTTTAAAATTTCAGTTTTTGAGATTCTTTTCATGGCGTTAAGCCTCAACAGCTGTTTTATTTTCTTTCTTTTGACTCCTCTGTCATCATTTTTGATCAGAATATGTTTCACCTGAGCAGATCACTGGCGTAACGTGCTGTCTCTGTTGAAATCCAGGCCGCGTGGGGTTTCATCAAAGCAGTGGACCTCTAACCCACAGCTGAAAGTCTTTTTTTTCCCTTGAATTCAATTTCGTTTTAAATTAGACATTGACTTGTTGAGGTGGAACCTGAACAACAAAAAGTAAAAAAAAAAAAAATTAATATTTATCTGGCTGATTTAATTGTAAAATTACTTCAGTGCTTCGTCTTATTGCTATCTGTTTCATATAAATTATCCACATTCATTTTTTTAAGCAGCATCTTCTGTGGGACAATAATGTTATTTCAGCTTCAGCGCCTCAATTGTGCATCTACTCAATAGTGGTTTAAAAAGTGTAATAAATCTATGACCTGATCCACCACAGCATACAGAAAACCCCAGGGGTGACAACTGGGCACAAGGACAAAAAAAAAAACTAGTTCAGATAGCAGACTACTTGTTATTTTGTTCGAGTGTTGCTGCACCCTACCTCATCCTCCAGGCGTGAAATTTCTCAGAAATTTAAAGATAAAAATTGCTTTTTTTTCCTGATAACCTCTGGAGTTTATTGATTATAGAGGGATTATTTTTCTCTTGCTGGCTCAGGTATTGAAGTCGTCATGCACAAGATGGGGGAGCAGTGGTTTGTTTAAGTAATACTTCTAAAAAGAAAAAAAAAAAAAGAAGAAGAAAAGAATGTATTTGGATTTAAATAGGAAACAGCCATACCAAAGTCATAAGTAAGATTATTTTACATGGAGGGTTTCCTATTCATACATAATTTCTTTAAAAAGTTTGATTTTTTTTTTTTTTTTTTTATACGTGGATCAATGCTTGCATTTGTCTGATGACTGAGTTGAACTGGGAAAATCAAATGCAATTTACTGTCCAAACACATATCAGTAACTTTAATGTACGGAGAAAGTTATTTTACTTGAATAATGCGAACCAAAAAGTGAAAGTCATATCATACGGTATATGTTATGACTTTAGGTTAATATAAAGTCTCGAAATACAGGTCTCAAAAGCTACAGGAGAACACTTGAAATGTACTGTGTGTGTGCAATGAAGAGATGTTGTAGCTGAGTGTTACTTTCTCAGCTTAATTAATGAAAAACGTGACATTTTTATGAGATTCCAGTTATTCGAGATGCACCTGCCTTGTCTTTAAGGACACATTCCCTGCCTCATTCATGACTAGAATCTTGCTATAATTTGGCAGCACTTTATAATTAGGTCAAACCACAAGAGAAATGCCCTCATTACAGAAAATGACACTGCTGTCAGATAGATACTGTTTCCTGGAGAAGATATTCTAAAACACAAAAAGAGACAAATCTCAGAATTATGTAGAGATACAAGCACACAAATACACGTTTTACCTGTGAAATCGCACACATTGCCTCGAATCCTAAACATAGCGTCTAAATATATTTTCCACAATGCCCAATTTCTCCTTCCCCTTTTTCAAGCCTTCCAAGTGTGTTATTAGTGTCAGCCATAACTGGATCTGGTTACACCTTATCTAATCAAAAAGGTTATTTGGACTGTTGCGATGCGCAAAATGGGGACAAATTGCCCCAACTCGGAGCACAGACCCAACAAATCTTGTGTATAGAAATAGGTCCGAGGAGAGAAATGATTTGACCCAGAAGCAACGTGAGTGGGAGGTCAGACATTATTGGCAATTGTGTAGTGTTTGCAGTGAAGTATTTGGGAAGAAAGTGGGAGTGTAGAGCGCTGGGAAATAAGATATGTCGGGAGCTCGCAGCGCACAGCAGTGGGTAAACGTATTTTTTGAGGACTTGACTAAATTGCGGTGAGACTCGGGGAGCTAGTTAGCTTGTCCTGAAGGTACAGATACATATGAGTGCTCAAGGGTTACTTACTTACTTCACAGTTTGCGTCTGTGGATCTGTGCCAGCACAGCCTGAGCAGGACAAATATGAAGATGTGCATCAACAGCATTTATAAATATCCTAGGACATCCCCCATGTATGTGGTATACAGAGTATAAAGGACAATACATGAGTATCAAACGTGATTTCCTTTTGTTCGTTACCCTAATGTTCCCCTGAATACTCAGGAGGTTGAATATACGTTAAACATTGGAAATAATTTCGTAATATTTTGGAATTCTTTATCATGCATAACTTTTTCGTCCGTGCCGTGTACGCAGATTATTGCATATGTTCAGAAAATTGTTGTTGGCATTCTACGTCGTGTTTGTTCCTCGTTCTTGTTGTTTATATTTATGTGCAGGCAGAATTCTCCGTTAAGTTAATTCATCTCTCCCGTTTCTTGTCATCTGGAGTTCTTTCTAATTTCCACTAAAACATGCTAAACTCATTTCCTAACTCCATCTTGTTGACAGGCGTTCAACATCTATTTCCCTTCTGTTTTGGGAAACTTCCTCTAATTTACATATATTTTTGCCTTAGAATGGATGAAAATTGAAAACTATCCAATGTTTTCTTATTCAAGTTGCCTTTTTCAATGGCTCAACAGTGTGGTTTGTTCGTACTGCTAAAAATGTTCAGCCTCCTACCCATGTTGGGTTAAATTATAAATACAGGAGACATTGCAAATGAAAGGAAGCAAGCAGGAAAAAGATACATGCAGAGGAAGCAGTTACTCCTGTATTCAGTTCAATCATAACTCACTGTAATTTTGTTTAAGATAAAGAGATTATGCAAATGTGCCACGTGTGTTAGTTCTTGTAATGAAATTATGGCTAAAATCACATAGACATAGGAGAAACCATTTTAATGATTTATTGTACTCCTGACATTTTACATCCAGAGATTATTATAGAAGGGGAAAAAAATCCCAAATTAGTCTCACATTTCTCACAATTTTATCACAGGTATTAAATATATGAAAGTCTATATGTATTGCTATACATTGTCTACAAAAGCCAAGGTTTCTACAGTATGATTTAACGTTGAACGGGTGAATAAAAAAGTGTCAGAGCTAGAAACGATAAAGTACCTGAAAGTCGTGTCGTTTAGAGACAAAAAAAAAAAAATCTATGACCAGATCTGACACAGGATCTCAGAGTTGTTAGTTATTAGTCAGGTCATTAGTCAATTGCTAATATCCTTGTGAAATATTTTGTGTGTGCTAAAATATTATTGCATATGGGTAAAACTGGTATTTTTCACATAAAATGGTTTATTTCAGTTAAAATATTACAAGTCCCGAAAAAGGACTTTCACATCTTACTGTGTTAAAGGATTCAAAACATGCATTCTAAGACAAAGTTCCTGTCTCACTTCCTCATCACACCATTGGCTGTGAAATGATGTGATTTTCTATCTGCCTTCTGCAGCAGGTGATTTTACAATATTACTGTGGGGATTATCCAATTGCGTGGAAAAGAAAATGTACAGCAAAATCTCAAATGCAGCTAAAAATGAGTAGTTTGCATACTGATGCTTGGTCATGATCCACGTTGCACTTGTGGATGATTAACTTGGAGCTGCCTGGCTCCTAGAGACACAGTTTTTGTCTCCAAACTAATTAATGAGAGCAACAGCCATAAGAGTTTTCTGTCAGGAACATTGTTTTGATGCTTAAATGGTTTTAAATTCTGATTCTGTTAAACTATTGCTTTCAACGTCACGAAAGAGATCAGTGAATGTCCTGCTCTTGCTTTTAATTAATTGTTCTTTCATCATTTTCTCTTTTTAAAGAACTTGTCAACATGAGTCTATTTTTTTTTCCCCCTTCCTGACTTTGACAAACAATCGTACACAAACAAAGCCACAAAGACACAAAGCCACAGAGTGATGTGAACTCTGTGTTTTGTTTAGGAAAGTCTCACAGGAATACGGCTGTCAGGGCTGGGGGTGGGTGGAAGAAAGTAATCTCCTTTCCCCTAAAGTCATTAATAACATCAGCCAAGTTTGATTATATCTACATGAGCTCTTTAGAGCGTGAGAAAGCAGGACAGGTCATTTACTAAGAGCGGCAGAAACTCCTGGGGGTCAAAAAAATAAATAAAATTGTATCAATGATCCACGTAGTCATTGGTAAAATTTGAATTATAAGGTCGTAGTTGAAACAGCAGGAAACCAACAAATGCATTTGTTTTGTGAAGCTTTTCGTATTTCAGGTAATCTCTCCACCAGTCTGATTAACAAATAGTTGCTTTATGCTGGGGCAGAATCTTTTTGAGCTTATCAAAAAGATTCAGGAGAGCAGGGTTTTCCTCAGAAAACTTGCGAAGCCCGGTGGTCGGGGTGCCGAGGCGGTCCACCGTGTTTTTGTATAAAAAGATGTTAAGGTAACAGGAAAATTTTAAATATCACTTGGTAATTATATGTTACTGGCAAACATCCCCAGTGAAACACTACTTAAACCCACAACTAGTCTTAAAAACAACAAATCAAAATACAACAATTAAAATGAATATCAATTATTTGCACTTTTGTTTAATCCAAATTTGGTCAGCAGCTCCATCAGGCCCACCACACATTAACTCTGTCTGACTAAGTGGACAAAGCATTTAATATGGTTTGATGCATTGTGTAACCAGAAAAATAATACTAAAAATAATACTAAATATAATAATATAAAATCAGTGTGGTGCATTACAGACAGGAGCGAAAGTTCCTCACCAGGCTGAACCTGCATGATCAGGTTAGCGCTGGTTCGTTAGCTAATACACCGGCCAACCGGGAACACATAGATAAACTTTATCAGCCCAGGCAGAGCTGGGCGCTGGGCAGCGTGTTGAGATGGAAAAGCCGCACAAAATAATTTGTCCACAAATATAAATCATTCTCACCGCTCGCTCAACGCGCCTCTGAAAGCCCAATTACAAGTTATTCCTGCAGTTCACGTAGAGCTGCGCAACCAGAGCTAACTAGAGTGGGGTTTAAAGTCCTACTTTAATCAAAAACTCTGGAAAGAATCATAATTCCTCACAGGGGGTGGATGTAAATATTCATCACAGGTCACCCTGTGTCCAGTTTGAGTGAAAGGAGGCGCGCGGGATCCGCGCTGAGGTAAACTTAATCCAGCTACTGCGGCGCGCGAGGCAACGCGCAGAGGCGCCAGTGATGTGACTGGTCCCGCTATAAATGCATAAACTATAAACCTATCTTCTATAAACATATCTTTTAGGAATAAATCTGCTCCGCCAGTGAAACGCTCAGAGCAACAGAGACGCTTGCAATCAGGCTTAAAAAAACAAACCAAAAAAAACAAACAATTATTTAAAATTATTATTTTCCTAAAAACATAAACAAGAAAGGCTTAGCCTGGCGGTAGCGCTAGTAAAGGATGGCGGGCCGCCAGGTATATAATACACTGGGGGAAACCCTGGGAGAGTATATAAAAATGGGAAACATCATTATTTTTAAATATAAAAAAGAGCAACACATTTAATTATTGTTACATTAAAATGTGCAATAATATCTTATGTTTCTCAAAAAGTTTTTATTTCCTGCATTAAGTGAAACATACATTTTTTTGTTACTTCCTAAACGTACCTGCCTTAAAACCGGGTCTGTTTTAGACTCCAACTCCATAATACAAACAAATTTCTCAAACTTTTGCTGTCAGCATATCTTCACTGGAAAGTCATGCATTTCAATTGACATTGTATTACCATGAAAGGCCACAGTTGTTAAAATGGCATGCTGTTTGTTGAAAGAAGCAAACAATCTCATTTATTTCAAGGTTTCATTCTTTCACATCTTCAGCATTGTATTTCTAATTTTATGAAAGAGAAGCATTATGTGCTTTTAAAGAGGAATCTTTTGTACGCTTTGAAAGAAATTCTTAAGGTAATTTGAAAAACTACCTTCACTCGTTTGGTTTTGCTATTCATTTCCTTAAAACCGTCACTGAAAGTCCATAATTTACAGTTCTACATGGACACCTCTCACGGATGCCAGTGTCAGAATATACATTTATTCTGTTGATGATGCAATTGGATATTTTTTTTCAAACACTGGAGAAATGATTTAACAACCAACTTCAAAAACAAAATCTTGAACAGGAACTAGGAGCACAACTTGTGGTTTTTATTCCAGAGTTTCAGAAATATGTGTGAAGATTCAAATGTAATTAATACAGCTGCACCAATATTTTGTTCAAACTCCCTTTGCCAACTAAACCTCAACACAACACTGTGTGAATAATGAAGCAATTGTTAAGCATGGTGATGGCAGCAGCATGCTGTGGTTATTTCACCATCAACTGCACAGATGCACTGCAGGGGGTGAAATGATGAAGAACCTCAGCTTAGCATCTGACTCAATGGTGCCTAAAAGTGATGCCAAATTCTAATATATGTTTTTTCCACCTTTAAATGTGCAATAACAAATTAAAGACATAATATTTTAATATAATGAACAAAGCAGTGTTTTTGTGGAGAAAGTCTCTGTAAATCTGGATTAAATACGGTTTCCATATTTAAGGAAAGGAATTCTATTTCTGAATGATTTCTTTTTTCCTATAAAGAGTTTTGAGGTTACCCTTTGAAAACTCTTGATGTTTATTGAATGGATGCACCAAGGTCTGCTTTTGAAAGTGACTGGATGTTTTGAGGGTCTTGTCTGACATCACATTAAAATGAAAGCAAAAAATGTGCCAATGAATTGTTTGTCCTCCACTTATAATCTGTTATTATCTTCCATATTAAGAACATTTGTATTTCTCACCACCTTTTCAAATCATAACAGTAAACCGTTTGCCTTGTTTATTTCTTTTAAAATGTTCATTAACTCATTTGTGCGATGACTTGTGGTCAGAGGTGCACAAAAACCTTTGAAGGGCTGCAAACGGGCCAAGGGTGGCACCTTCGACGACACTGATCTAGTAGGTGGAAACGCTGGGTGCTCCAGCAGGACAATGATCCTGCATCACATCAAACTTTGGAAGGACAGGCTAGCATTGACCTTCTTGAATGGGCCTGTCTTATCCCTAAAATGTAGGAGCAATGGATAATAAAGCAGCTCCAATTCAATTAACCCTTTCTGCCAAGAAGAATTGTCACATATTGCGACTCTAACAGAAAACTCACGGTGCCGAGGCTTAGCTTGCTAAGAGATACCAAACTAAAAATGTGTTCGAGATTAGATGTATAATCCACAGGAAATCTAAATTGAATTTTTGATATCAAAATTCAAATGAGCTATTTCACCCTGAAAAAGAAAGAAGTGCCTTGTGTATGCCTTAGCTGTACAGAAAATCTGCAATATACAGAACTAATGAGAACCAGCACAGAAGCAAACAAGAATGCTTTACGATAATAAAACAAGCAATATGGTTTGGATAACAATGGTAACAAAGGGTGGTTGGCTAATCACTATTACGAAGGCACTTGTCTATAAAGGGAAATACTGCACAAAATTAAAGATAAACTGGATCTTCAGAGCAATGGCCCTGAAAGGTCAAGTGAACGTGCAGGTTATTGCAGAGGGGACAAGTGAATCAGGTCCAAATGTCACACAAATCCATCTTAAAGTTCATCAGGAATGTAAGCATTAAATATAAATGTTAACCTTATGCTGGTGCATGAAGACAAGTCGGATGAAAAAGTCAGAATTCGTTAGCATTGATCCAATCTCCTGGAAAGCTAATGGAACTTGTGCAAATGACTTTTTGCATGAAGCAAGAGTGATATGGTTTTTAAAGTTTGGTGATGAGGAGAGTTGCGACGACAATTAGATTTAGATTGAAATGATAAATCTAATTATTGGATAGACACTGTTCATGCACCCAAAATGCGAACTGCAAGGACTGGGATAAACTGCAAAAGCACTGATGTTCATTTTAGTGGCATGGCATATTTGTGTGAATTTGTGTATCAGCAGAATGACATTATATGAGTAGAAGGAGTTAAACATCTAACACAGAACATGCAATTGATAAAATAAATAATGTAAAAGAATTAGTTATCTTTAAAAAAAAAAAAGTGGCTTTGTAATGTGTTGAGAACATTTATTTAATCTGAAGTGATCTATCTAAGCTCTGCCAAGTATCCCTTACTGTATCCAGAGCTGTAAGTGATAAGAAAAACTTTTGTGGAAAAAAAGGAAAAGCTATTTTCCTTCCCCTGTCTAGTGTACCTTAACATTAGTCAAAAACTTACTGTGTTCTATATAAATTGCCCTCTTATTGGTTTGTGAGATAAATTCTATTTATTTATTGTCTTCAGCATAATGGATATTCAACAAGAAACCATTTTCCACAGAGGAAATCAGTTTGAATAACTCTATAAATTTCAGTCTTGCCCAGCTGCAGAAAATCAAATGGAGGAAATGAAGCGGGTTTGCTATTCATCAGCAGGCTGGTTATTTTTAGGTCCAACCTCCAGGTTGTACCAGGTGAAACTTTCAAAATGTGCCTTTTTTTTCTGCGGATCAATTCAAGCCCTGTAATAAAGAGTGTTGAATTACCAATTTTGCATGCTAGAAAAAAAATGGCAAAAAGAGCAACTTAGTAAACACTGCCAGGTCTGTTGTAGGGATTGCATATAACAGCATGCAACAGAGTGAAACTATTTAATTTAATTTTTTTTTTCTCAGGATTCAGCGAGCACAAGAGAATTGCACGTTTCATCTTCTCCTAAAATAAGCGCAGACATAACTTGTTGCTGCATGTCATGAGGCCTTCTGTCAGTAAACACAGATGCTTCGCTTCCTGCTGAGAGAGAGAGAGAGAGAGGTGGGGTGGGGGGAGAAACATTCAAATCTCGTCACCTAAAAATAACTCGAGAATCCAGAGAGAATTTCCCACCTACTGCTCGGCTTGTGCCGTTGTGTGTCTGAATACACTTCTGATTATTTCTTGTTTTGATGAAACTTCAATTATTCTGACAAGAACTGCCTCCACGCTGTGGGACTCCAGTGTTCTGCTTAGTTTCTGTAATATCCACAAAGAAGCCATTCAGAAGAATGATCATATAAACATTAGCCAAGTCAGCAGGTGGCCCAGAGATTATAAATGTCTTTATTTCTGTTGTGGGGTTGTTCGAGGGGATAAATTATTCTAATGTTTCAAATATTAAATTTGACTGAGGATTTATTTATATGAAAATGTCGTGTTTGCTACGGTCATCTTGCCAACTAACGCTCAACTCAAGGAGATGTGTCATATTTTCAGGATTTTATTTTTCTCTTAGCGGCCACAACCACTGAGTGGTACGTTTAAAGCACTGTCCCCCGGGTTAGCTCGGAGATGCAGTGTTTATAAATACACTGTGCAGAATGTAAATTTGAAACAGGATGCAATAACATGCTAACCATTACTATTTCAAAGAGTCCATAAATGTGAGTGAGTTCAGTGAGCTCTTCCAACAAAGCTTAGACAAGTTTATATTTACCAATGGGTTGCATCACCGCTTCACTCTGCAAAACTCTCACGCATTCCTCACTTACAGGAACTGAGAGGACCAACTGGTGTAATCAAAGCGAGAGGCTTTGCCCTATCCCTACTTACTAATATATCATTTTAGAGAGATTAAATCATTTGCTTTGCTTTATGCATGCTTTTTTTTAAAGAATAGTAACATTTTAAAAGGTGTGCTATTTGTATGATTGCTTTCTTTTTCCACTAACTCTCCAATGATTTGCTGTCTGCTCCTTCAGTTGCACTAATTAAAAAAAGGTTTTTCAGTTACTCTGCATTATTTTACCCTTCAGATCCCTCAACATTCTCAGAAAGCTATTTAATGAAGGCTAAAAGATACGACTGTCTGTAATGCTATTGACTGAAATGTTGCAGACCAACAACCAGTGGTTACTGTAGACGTTTCTTAAAGGATCGGCACGTATTAAGTTGACAATAATGGATGGTTCAAAGCTTTTGTAATACTGAAAAAAGCTATTAACTTCCTAACAAATACTTATGGTAGTAAAGAAATAAACACCTTTTTTTAGATTTAACAGTTGGAAAGAATCATGTAACATTAAGTACAACAAACAAACTTAACAGCAGCTTGTACTTGAGAAAATAAATAAATATATATATATATAAATATATATGGGCTGCACAGTGGCGCAGTTGGTAGAGCTGTCGCCTTGCAGCAAGAAGGTTCTGGGTTCGATTCCCGGCCCCGGTCTTTCTGCATGGAGTTTGCATGTTCTCCCTGTGCATGCGTGGGTTTTCTCCGGGTTCTCCGGTTTCCTCCCACAGTCCAAAAACATGACTGTCAGGTTAATTGGCCTTTCCAAATTGCCCCTAGGTGTGAGNCCCGACCCCACTGAGGGACAAGGGTGAAGGAAAATGGATGGATGGATGGATGGATAAATATATATATATGATCAATTTTTTCTAATTTCATGATTCTACCAGTTATGTCTTTAAAATTTTATTGGAGTTTATGCTCTGAGTTTACATTCACTTATATAATTTCTGAGAAGCCACCAATGAATATCTTAATATTATTGAGGAATCAAACTTTATATGTTTTTTTTTTTTGTTTGATTCTTAGCATTCACATTTATTCTATGAAGTATAACAAAATTATTTATTGAAATAAGTATGGGATTTATATATAGTTACTGTCACATTTAAGGGTTCCTCTTCAGCATGATCACATTTAAAAAAAAAATAAAAATCTACAGTTTTCAATTCAGTCCTATTTAGAAGACGATACTGAGATTTACTATGAAAAAGATGACAGTGAAACAACTTTGACAGAGTGACATGTAATATCTAAAACCAACTGGTGTGCTAGGACAAAAACAGTACTGTGCTGTCCCTTTCTCACAGTGTTATTGCGCTCACCGCAGGCCTCACAGCATGGCGTGCTGCTCTCATTTTTTATCAAACTGTTACAAAAAACGGCAATCAGTGCTCTTGAATGGAAACCATGCTTTCCCCTTCCCTTCGATCAACACATTAGTACTAACTGTGCCAGTTTGAAAACATAAGTGGGATGTCTATTCAGTTACTACACCAAAACGCTGACCTCCAAACCGAGATCCACTCTGACGTTACAGCATTCTGAGTCTCTAAGCCAAAAGTAGACGGGGCAAAGTCTGCAGGTCAAATTTCAGTTCATAAAATCCCCATTTTTATGGTGAGGTATCCTATTGAGGAGGATGAAGTCAGAAGACATATTGTCTGACAGAAACAGCTTGAACACTTAGCAAACCGGCACCCTAAACAAAGGATAAAATTGCTTTTCCAGTTTAAAGTACTGTTCGGATATTTTGAGTCTTTCTGTGCATTTGGTATTTTAGAATGACTTTTTAACCTATTACCAGATCTCCAAACTCTGTAAGATTATAAATAAACTTACAGAGGAAACTAAATCAACAAGATACAGAGTCGCTTCAGCTGCTCAACATCATCTAATAATGGAAAGATTCCAGTGCATATTATCTCATTAGCCTTTCCCTATTGTCTCATGAGACAAGTGTAAAAATGTCTAATAAAGCAGCTGCACCTGCAGGCCTGTTTTCTAAATCATCGCCGTCTGAAGCAGCCTCTCTGGGTGTTTTAACCTTTCAAGTTGTCTGAGGTCTCAGAAGAGCATCTAGCTCAAGGCTCACACCTGCGCACCAACTTAGAACTGGGACAACAGCAGCAGCAGGGGCCCCTCAGTCCAACTACTCACATACACAAAAAAAAAGTACACTGAATCACAGGAGGAAGTGGAAACAGATGACGGAGAAAGCAAAAAAAGTTAACTCCAAACTGACTTCAAACAGCTGGGGAAGGAAAATGCTTCTAACCTCACCATGATACCACATGGGTTTGTTTTTTGTTTTTTTTGCATGCTGGCAACAGTGCTATCATGGCAGCCATGGAAACGGAGCGGATTTCTTTCCTACTTCATCCCACTGGATTTCTATCTGCCAGAGCTTATTCTTTCTGTCTTCTCCTCTCTGTTGTAGTGGTTTTCATGGTTATCTGCTGAAATCCTTTCTCCCGTGACAATTATTATCCTAAACCTCTGCATGAATAATATGAATAAAAAAAAGAAAAAGATTTGACTCTCAAATATGAATCGTAGGCCAGAACTGTTCAAAAATATCCTTTAAGCAATTGATTTACAGTTCCTGTAGCTCTCCTCACAGTTCAGTCACAACTACAGTAACGTTATCTCAATTCCTTCTCTGCCTTTCTAATTGCTTGTTAGTGCACAAGGCTAGAGTGTGCAGTCATTTTGCCGTTTTACTCATTTCGCAGTTGCACCATTATCTTTTAATGTGTCTGTAGGTCTTTCTCATCAGCCCTTCATTTCACTAAATATGGCTCAACCTCTAATTAAGGTCAGCTCTCTAAAATTGGAAAAGAAAATGCTTCAAGAAGGGTTAAACCTCTTTAATTCCTGTTAAACCAGCCCCTCTGGTCATTATCCGCTTTTACAACTTGGTCATGAATAAGTCCAGCATACAGCAAGTGAAACTCCAAAACATAGGGTTTGATATTACATTAGATAAATAAAAAGGTTTCTAACAGTTTAGCAGAACCACAGAGTGATCATTTGTATCGATATACTGGCTTTAAAGTCAGTGTTTATGAACTATTATGCAAAGAAAACTCCAGACTAACTAAAGAGCAAGATAGATTCTTTCAGAACTAAAACTAAAGTATTATTATTATTATCTTCTCCTGCTGGTGTCTAGACAAGGACACTCTTATGAATTAAATTTCGGTCTCAATAAGTTATTTTTTCCTGGTTAAACAAAGATTAAGTGAAAAAAAATGTGTCAACTTTCATATGTGTCTTCAAATTAAAGCTCATTCTTGCATTTTATATCCAGCAAGACAAAGTTGATTGCAAAATACAAAACCTGCAGCCTAGTCAATAGAAATCTCCAACAATGAAAAAAAAATTAACAAAAAAGCAACTGCATGCAACACAGTTTCTTTCTGTGCAGCACCATTTGCGAGGAAATTTATTTAAAGAGTTGAAAGTGTTTTTTTGTTTTTGTTTTTGTTTTAGCCAGACACAAATAGGTAATGGATTTTGCTAATGGCTTGTTTCAATAATCACAAAAATTTAATTACAATGACAACATGGCATAAAATGCTGTTAGTTACTACCTGCACATAAATGCTAATTGACGTTCTGTGGCTCTTGCAGAAGTAGCTGAATCTGGCAGACAAAAGAAAGCTTCTCCTCACTGCTACTAAACTATTTGTGGAAAATATTAAAACTGCTACATTTTGTGGCACCTATGGATTACAGCTCATATGTGAAGCATACCTGTCAGAGATGCAACAACAGATAATGTTTCCCATAGAGAACTGAGGAGTATTATTGCTACTGTAACCAAGGGAAAGAGAGAAAACCGGCATACGAACAGTCTGACAAGCCTTGTGTTTTATTATTTAAACAACAAAAGCTGTTATTCGCCGCCGTTAGCGCTAGCCGTCAGGTTTAACTTTGAGCCTGGTTCTCCTAGAAGTTGCATCCTTAAGTTTTTAAGCAAAATGGACAAGGTGAGTTTTTTTTTTTTTGAAACACTGCGCAAACTGTGCTGCACTCACACTGATACATTAACACGTGATAATTTTCTTCTCTGAGGCTGATTTCAAAGGCAACTGTTGGCGCGCTCACGGCAGAAGGAAGGGTAACGTTACAGCGACGCACTCAAAGACGTCTCCAGAACAATGCTGCTGCTGCTGCTTCATTGAGCGATTGTGATAACGAGACATGATCTGCTGTTTTTTTAGTCAATCGAGCAATTGTATACTTTTCTTTTCAATACAGACAACTTAAAAATGCACAGAACTAATTAAAAAAAACTTGGATAATTATATTTTACAGAGGCATTGGTCTGTGTAACTATTCCTGACTCCAGATCACAGCTGCTAAAAGTACTGATCCGTTTTCTGGATGTTGCGAAATACAAGCCGACTGTTTGGCCTATTGAAAAAAAAGTTGTGTACTTGGTAAAAATGTCAAGATGGATCACAGAGTTTAATGGTAGTGTGTGCTCTATGAAAGATCTTCTTGCACTCTCTGGAGGTCTTGGAGTACATTCTACTTCTACTTCACAAAACGGTTACAAAACAGCAATCGGCTCTCTTGAATGGAAACTCTCCCTTTTTCTTCCTTTGACGGTTCTAACACTGATCACTGCACCAGGGTAGCTGACACAAATTGACACATATACAGATACAATGGCCACGTTTAGTGTGGTGCATCACAGTTAATGTTGGACTTTGGGTTCCTTGTTATATATTGTCCTTGTCAATGTATGTCTGTCACAGTTTTTTTTTTTCCGAATTTTTTTACTGACAAGAAAAAAACCATGTTTTCTTGTTTTTCTGCTTTACAGAAATTGTATTTGTGCTGCTCAATCACGTAAAATACCTCTTCCAATTAAATACGGAGAGGGACTTTTTTTTACTTTACAGAATGATGCTACATTTTCCAAGAAAAGGCACACTGTAACTGATTAAAGATTTCATAACAAGAATGATGCTCTGGGTCTTAAACTTCTGGAAGTAATACCGAGTCGGGTAACTTCTATTTCTACGACCATAAGTCAGTGAGTCACGGTGCAGACTCCGACGAGCCAACATGCATATCTGTGAAGTGGAGCCGTTAATCTTAAAGGATATATTTGCTCATATCTTGGATGGTCAACAGAAGAGGGAAATAAAAATCTTTCATCATAATGAGAATCCAAGGGATAAATGTCAAAAACGCTGGGATCATTATGAGAAAGAAAATGTCGGTTTGAGATTAATGTTGATGGTGAGCATATGAAACACAAATATATACTGCTTGGCACAAATATGCATGGAATAAATGTATGCATCTGGCAGCCAGTGGTTTTTTTCTCCCTTTTTTAATGTATCCCAGCACCACTGTTGATGTCAATTGAGGAGAGCAATTAGAAACATTAAGATTTTTATCTAAATACATCCTACTTAATTTCCGAATTAAAGTGGATTTTGTGATGGTATTTTTTAGCTATAGATTCTCTAATAGTTTTCTGTTGTTCTAAAAGTGCTGGAGACAATTTTAGTGAATGTTAGTTCAAATATAATCCAGTTACACAGTCTTCCCTTCAAACCTGCTAGAGAAAAAAAAAAGAAGTATTCGCTAGGGTGTACATACCCCTCACTGGAAATCTGTGATAAAGTAGGACAGCTTCTTTCAGAAAACACTAAGTCCTGATTTTTGTATGGGCAGAAATTGTCTCAAAGTCAGCAAATATTTGACTTTTTATTATATAATTTATGCACGGAAAGAGCTTCAGGTCTAAAACCTGCACACACCATTCCATCTCTCCTTAGGAAACGTACACAATCAAGAGTCTCCTAATGTGTGTCGGCTAACTGGAAATACCCAGCTGTACCCTAACAGCTTCTTTCATACACAAACACTCCCTCATACCTGGATCACCTGGACCCCCACATACTTAAATACTCTAAGAAGCCTTGAAGTTACCACAGATTTATGACACTGTCAGTGTTTACGAGCTAAAATCTTCATGTGCGTAACAGTGAGTCCTCCAAGAGATGAAGACAAAGACTTGCTTTTCCATCACTGCTATAAAAGATGGAGCTTACAGATATAATCTCTCTCACTGATTGTATTTGGAGTGACTGGCAGTGACATTACTTTCTTAGAGATGACTGCTCTGAAAACAAGGCCTGGATTCCCAGCAGCCTTTTATCTGTGGTGTTACTGAACAATCGTTGTGTTTGTCTGTCTTGTGTGCATGTGTGTGTGTGCGTGTGTGTGTGTGTGTGTGTGTGTGTGCCCCCGTCTGTTAAATGTGTCGCATATAGGTATTGTATGTCAACACTGTGCATGCTAAGCTGTGAATTCATTCAGCACAGGTCCATTGTTGTGATCAACACTGTCACAGTACGAAACGCCGCCGTCCCTCTTTGTTATTCTGACAGCAGTGCACGCAAGCTGAAGTATTGCTAACATGATCTTTAAGAAGTCATTTTGCCTTAGGATATCCTCTCTATTAGCCTGTTTATGTGCATATAAATGCAGCATCTGACAGTCAGCGACTCATACGATTACCATCCACTCACACTGTCTCTGCTGTCAGAAGGAAACAAGATACACCTCATAAAGATAGCAGCTTGAAATGAGATCGTTTTTGTTCTAACATCACTGCGATAAAATAGCCTCATAACTTTGACAAAAGGCCAGTTATATGCAGCCTCCAGTCGCTATGAAGCTAAACTGGCTTGAAGTGGAGGAGATTATGACTGACTTTTTATTTTAGGAGAAACTGTTTTCTGAAATGCTCAAGGCTCAGAACCATTACTTCCTACATGCTGATTTACATGCAGGCACTGAGCTGTGAATTTAGGAAATATTCACTTTTGGTAAAATGAGTGTCTTATTCTGAACATCAAAACCAAATTCAAAAGCTCAGGTTTCATGTATCAAGTCATTTTAAAAGCTGTGATTTTTTGGGGGGGGATTTTTTTCTTTTGTTAAAGTCCTGGAAGTAATGCAGGTAATGCTGCTGCACATGGATGATCAGCTGGCTGAAAGAAGATTCCTACACCTGGAGATAAATTCAGTTGTTTGGTATATTTTTGGCTCCCAGAACAATCCTTCAGTTGACACTAAAGAAGCACCACTTGTTACATATTTCTACCTAATCCATATCTCAAAGTTTACTCCACTGCCACCTCAACTGCAATGCCTGTATGACATAAATCTCTTCATCTGGATCTGCCAACTAGATGTCTGCAGACGTCCGTGCGCAGGTGAGTGTTTTGCGACCGTGGTGTATGTGTAATCCCAACAGAGTCTAAACAAATCCCATTCTAAGCTTGGTGTCACATTGAGCACATAACGAAACACATCACAAATGAAAATGTGCGGAGAAAAAAATAAGCTCCACTGATATTCTGTTGGGACACGAAGTTCAAATCGTACCGATGCTTAGATGCACTTAACGGTTTGACTGAAACATACATTTAAAGGGATTTATTTCCTCTGCATCAGAATTCAATTTTAAATTTGCAGTTGCAACTTAAAGCCAACAAAATTTGGATGGTAAACTGCAGATTCAAAGAGGTTCTCTATGAAGTGAAAACTGTTGTGAATGGTTCTCAACAGCAGTGTTGGTATGAGAATTCAAATACCTGTGTATCTGTTTCTTATTGTGGAGTTTATTGGTAATTAATGTGTCATATATTTTCACTGTCATTTGTCCATGCTTTTTTGTGGTGCTATGCTGAATAATGTTTTGATATGCAATCCATTCGAAACACCTTGATATTTAAATGCTTTAGGAACTTATTTTTTCCTACTGTCCCCTTCTCCCGTTTCAAGACAACATAAAAACAATTTAGTCTGCAGCCTTTTGATGGAGCTTCCTCCTTCTACTGTCACTGCTGTCCTGTTACCATCTCTATTTGTCTCTCACTCAAACCTTTTTCTTCCACTCTTGTTTCCAGCCTGCATCTACCTGACTGCCATCATGTGGAAATAATGCGACACAGCTTGATGACAAAGGAACTCTTCTGAGTCTCAGGAGAGTCTCAGGCTGCATGTGAAATCTTACTTCATTTGTCGAGACTGGCTGAGTCAAACCCCAAATGAGGCCATAGCTTTACACTTAAGTGTCTGCATCTAGGAACTGAACATAACATATTGATTAGAGGAGCCTTCTGGGGGCACTAAGCATCCTGAAAGGTGCAGTGCTGCTCATAATGTCTGCGTAAGTTATTTTAAGGGCTTGTTTCTTTAGGGAGAATGCAAAATAGCAAATACTCTAAAAGGATGAAAGGTTGGGGTTGGGGATGGGAATATTCTTTTGAATGTGCCGATGCAGGAAAATTTTCACTACGCAATATAATTCGTGGTAATTCATTAAACAAACCATGGCAGTGTGCAGCTTCCCAAATCACCCTTGAAATTGTTTATTTTTAATAAAGCTCAGAGTTTAAAAATTGCTGCAAAAGAATTGTGAATTACAATGACACTCTAACTTTTCAGGTCCGGTCTATCTGTAGAATAAACACATAGGCCCAAAATGCACATATAATTTCTCCTCTAGTGGTTCCAAAAATAGGCAAAGGTTTTAGCAAAAGTTTGTCCTTGACATTGTGTTGGACCTGCAGTTGTTTTGAAATAACAAATACCTAAGTAAAACAAAAAGTACTCTTATGAAGAAATAAAATATCTAATAACACTGAATATTCCAGAATCATCTCAGTTCAGAGCAGCTGGTTCCTTCACCAGTGAGCCGCTGAAGTCACTTTGGTGACTCGTATAAGTTTAAGATTTTTCCTCATCAAACTTTGCCTTATGAGACGTTCTCGTCCAATGCAAACTCAAAACTTACAAGCTCGTATTGTGAGCTTGTAAGTTAAACTCCTAAGTAAAAGCCTTACCTCAACACAAAAGGGCGGTTCATCCTAATTCTAAAGATATGATTACTCACGGAGGGGGACTTCGGAGATTACTGTATGTGATTAAAATTAACTGAGGTTACATCCTCCTACAGAGCTGCATGCACAGATCAAATTAAACTGCTTGATTGGAATGCGAGTCTCTGTAAGCACTACTGGCTGCATGATTTCCATTAGAGACTATCACCTTTAATAGCCGCCCTGGCAGCTGAATTCCTTGGTACATTCATGTGTAGCGACACGCATTAAAGTAAAGACAGTCATCCTAAGAGACAGCGCCAGTGACCCTTTTAAACCAAACACACTTTTGGCCGTGTAGACAATTACATCATTTGTTCCATGCATGGGTTTTTTTTTTTTTTTTTTTTTTATTAAAGCGCGGCAGGAAGTATGGGCCGATGGGCTGGTAGATGGGCAAAATAAAACACAAAAGAGAAAGCCAGACGCTCTGTCGCCAGTGGGAAGGGGAATATTTTATCCCGTAAGAGTTGGCTCATCTCCCCGTGGACACCTGTTGCCATAGTAACTGGAGCTGAGAGTTTGGTTGGTTCGGCTGGTTCGTTGGACTTGAGAAGGGTCAGCACAGGCTACGCAAGTTTCAGACCATGAAATGGTTGACCCCGCCTCGTCCACACTTTAACAGGATGGAGGAACCTTTGCCCTTTGTGTATTCATTAAATACAAGGTCAATATCTGATTTTTATTTTTTTTATTTTTTTATAAGACTTGGAAATATGAGCCAGCTCTTGATATAAATATATATTGAAATCTCTTCTCAGTTCATCCAGATCATCCGGAATGTTCCTTTGTTTCAATTCGCCCCAACTCTGACCTGCCTCCCTCTGTCTTAATCCATGCATACAAATATCCTTTCACCAATTAGACCATGCTTCACCTCGTCTCACCTTTTGTCTTTTTATTATTCCGCTCAAACACAAATTTGGAGCCACTTCCTATTTCTTGCCTCACCTAAACACACATTTTTCATTTTGACATGCTATCTTGCGAGCTTTCGAATGTGTGTAATCTGCCATCTGTCCTGTGCTTCCTCAGTCTCCTCTCTTTAATCTATCAGGCCGACTATTCAAATTGCCAGTCTGATGGACCACCAACTCACCCACTGTGCATCTCTCTGAGCTGGGGCTCTGGCATGTGAAAGAGCAAGAGGCAGTAAACCTTGACATTCGTCTCACTCCGGGTCTCGCGGCACACCTGGCTGAAGTGTTGCGAAAACTCACACCGCTGATGGGCAGCTTTTGATAACTCAAGAACAATACTAGACACGCATTCCTGCTGCAGCAGACCTAAAGTCTTCTACAATGAGACTGCATATTTCATTGAACATGTGTGTTCAATGCGTCACCTTGGCAACATGTGGACATTTCAACACGGACGTGTGTGGAAATGTTTTAAGGTGTCTGTGAAGACTCACTCTTGACAGTGGCTGTCCTGGTGCAGTTGTAGAGAATAGCCAGCTCCCCAAACACCTTTCCTGGCCCCATGGTGCAGAGCTTCAAGCTTTCCTTTGTCACCTCCACCTTACCATCTGAAAAAGGCACAGAGATGCAGAAAAAGAAAAAAAAACAAAGCATTTATTGTAATAGTTTCAGCTTGCACAGTAGATTACCCAAGTTTGACACTAAAGTTTGGCATTATCTAGAGAAACACATCCATGCGTTTATCTTTAGCCGCATTGATTACTGCAACAGCGTCTTCACAG
>NW_006799951.1:1564378-1582360 GCF_000485575.1 Poecilia formosa
CTTATGGCTAAATTAGGTTTAGGGTGTGGGTTTTGATGTCTTCAATGTTTTTATCTTTAGTTTTCATCTATTTATTAATGTCACATACTGTTTTTATTTTTTCTTTAATTATGTAAAGCACCTTGAAATGCCTTGCTGCTGAAATGTGCTATACAAATAAAATTTGATTGATTGATTGATTGATTGATTGATTGATTGATTGATTGATTGATTGATTAAATTAAGTTTCTGCGGCAAAGTTTCACTGAGGAAGTGGAGTGGATGTAAGTGTTTGAGTATTTCGCTTCAAAATAAGTATATTAATTAAGGCAATTACTGTATATCTTAATCTTAAGAACTAAATTACACTTTTTTCATCTTAATTTACCACTTTCCAGAAGTATGAATCTGCCATTAACCTTTCCACATTTTGTCGCATAAGAACCATGAACCTTAATTTATTTTATTTTGAGTTTTAGTGACAGATCATCACAAGTCATCCAGCTGAACCACCGTGTTTTTGAGTTTAAAAAAAATGTTTAAAGTTGACAGGAAACTTGCAAATATCCCTGGGTAATTAAGTGTTATTGGAAAACATTAGTATCAATACCTAAACACCAACTATAAGGTGTTAAAAAGACAAAGATTATAAAAATAAAATTAAAATAAACATAATTTTTAGGCACTTCAGTTGTTTCATCCTATTATAGAATAAATAAACAAGCAGTGACAAGCCTGGTGGACCACCAGGCTTATAACTGGGGGGAAACTCTGCCGTCTTTTTCTTTTATGGAAAAATGGATAATACGGGTAATACAAAAATAGTTTCACAAAACTGGATCCTTCTTTCGATGAAATGCCACCTAATTTCAGGAGTAAGTCCCTTCTCTATTTGTTATTTTTTTTGCTATTGCAAGAAAATAGCAAATTGGAAGTGCACAGTATATTTTTACCCCAGTCAGCAGCATGTTATCTATTACCACCCAGGACGAAACTATACACAGAGAGGAAGTCGTTAAGTGTGTCACCATCTCACCAGATTCCTTCCTGCGACTCGCAATGTTCTTACGTAACAGCTGTTTCCAAAAGGGAGAATTTCTGTAGCATTAAGATGGAAATGTAGAGAAAGAATAAAAAGCCTTTCAGTCTAAGACTTTAATAAATCTTTACACTAGCACTTCTATTATCAGCTGAATCATTAAAACAAGATTCAAATTGTCACCTAGTGACTAATTGTCCAAATGTCACTGTGGAAAAGTCTGAGCTTTTAAAATAACTGAGAATACCTTCAGTATTTTAATTTGTGAGAACATGAAACTAAACACAAAGTAAAATACAACAATCTGCAAAATCTGCTTCCTCTATTCTTAGGTCTTTTGGAAAAACTGATGCTAATAACATCGACTCTTAGAGTGTGCCCTGGTTTTTCTCTAGGGACAAATGAAACTCTTCCTTCCCATTTTATAGAGACAAAATATTTCAAAAGCTTGACATAGCTGAAATAGATGTAACATCAGCCAAGTCTTACAGAGCACAAAAAAAACAGTTATCTAAGTTAAAAACAAAATCTATGCCTAAAGGAAAGCTACTTATGGTTAACAAATCTATTCTTTAAAACAGACACCCCTCCTCCTCTTTCAACACAGGATTTAAATGAAAAAGTATGCAAATTTCAGAACACAGTAAATATTTTAAGACAGCTGTTTATCATCTTGAAAGCACTCACCTCAGATGCAAATATACTGATTTAATTTCAAGCAAATATGAAGTATGACTACCAATTTGCCAGCACAAAATTAAGTGGTTGGGGTTTAAATTTATTTCTGGCTACTACCAAGACAGACATGAAGAAAAGTCAATGTTACATCATAAGTGAGATTACAGGGTGGCGACTATGGAACCAGTCAAAACCACAGCCTACATTTTAACATGCTGTGTGTATAATTGTAGTTGTAAATAACCCAACTAGCTATCCAAGGGATGGACACAAACAGGACAAAGACAGTGGTTAATGTATCTGTTTCATACTCTGAATCACTTTGGGTATCAGTCCTGATGCCCAGGGTTAGAGCTCCAAACAGATGATTTCTCCACCGTAACAAAACATCTGCTGTAATTTTCTGTTCTCTATTCAGGTATTCCTACAGTGTCAATTAAAACCCCCATAAGCATGAATCGTAGAAGCAGACAGAAGGAAGCCAAGAAGAATGACCGTGTTTTGTAGAGCGACCGCACGGCCCTCTGCAAAGCCATGACGCACATAATGTGGTTGTTTTACTCATCCGTCTTTAAAACTACCACATTATGTGCATCTTTGCTTCGTCAGCCAGCTGTCTATTCAGTAGTTGGCCATGTAGCTCCTCCTCGAAAATAATCTGTTATTAGTCTTGCATACAATTTGAAGGTTTATTTATTTCAACTTTTCTTTTTTATTTTAATTTAAAAAAATGGAAAACTGATTGTTTTGGGGTTTTCTGAGGCCATGAATAATTGACTGCTAAACACAAAGTTGACAGAACACAAGCAGAAAGCAGTAATTAAATAAAATCCTAAAAGAGGTCAGCAGTGACAAAAATAAATCCTGAATTTGGAAAGCTCGCTGACCGCAGGCCTCCAGGTGATTACTTATCATTTCTATTGCCAGGAATAGAAATAATAACAATGTTAATTTATTGAAATTTCATAAATGATCTGTTTGTGTCTTGTTTTGTTTTGTTTTTTGTTTCTAAACCGACTCTGGGAAGTTCACACACACACGCACACGCACACACACACAAACACACACACCCACAGTACCTCCCCTGACAAAAACACACATGCTCACAGGGTCCAGCTCATTTCCTGTTTTTGCATCTAATAATACCTGCTTTATCGTGCTGCTTTGTTATTCAGTGGAACTGAAAAATTCACCAGAAATTTAACTCTCTCATGAGGAAGCCTCATTCAAATTAAGGCACATGCAAAACCAAATGATCACATTATGTAAACAAGCTGATATGGCCGTACAGTTCGTACTGTCATCAGTGAATGTGATGTCAAAAAGCAAACAAGAAATGTGATACATTGAGAACACAGCGTGCGCTACATGTGTAGATGCTCACTGCTATTAGCTTATCACTGTCAGTGAACATCGGCATGTCTTCCTCCCCCCCCAGGCTGTGTGAACAAGTTTAATGGTTGATCATTTGAATGCGAGTCGCAGTGTGCCTCACATAGCGGGGCATCGGAGCACACCTCAGAGCAGACTTTTCTTTGGCCCAAGATCAGATGAATTTTCTGGCTGGATTTTTGATTAAACGGCCTAACTCTGCCTCACACCATGCACTGGTGAGAACTTGTCATGTAATGAGAAACATCAAAACTCGGCCAGGAGGGGTTCGAGTTCTCTCCTGCGACGAAGGACGTCTTGATCCTTTTTTGTGAATCGTTCATATACAGAATTTTGTCTTTTTGACTAAACTCCATTTCTTTGCACGGAATCTGAGTTCAATTCAAATAGAAAAGGAGGCCAAACATTTATTCCCAACCAAAACAGAAGACTGCCTCTGACGTTTTTAAAGTCAAGGAGCAAGACACCATTTATCTCCGTCCTGGCCTTCCTTTTATTATGTTTTTCTAAGAGTATAAAGTGAACATAAGGAAACAGGAAGTTGGGGAGTTCAAATCTCTGAGGATATAACACAACCAGAATCCCATTATGATTGACCGTAATCTTCCGGCACAGTTCAGGGGTCAAATTACCCAATACCATTTTTATCTGACCATTGCAAGAAAAACTAAATCAAGCAAAGCATGTTTTTATCCTGCAACAGCAGCTCAAAAATGGAAGTCGTGAAGATTTTTGGTGCTACAGCACTTAAGTTTACACTTGTGACTTCAGCTCAGCAATAAAAAACAAACAAGCTGCACTCAACGGTTTAGAGCAGTTAAAGCCGCAGTAAAACACCAGACTGAAGCTGAAAGCCCATGTACTGAGTTTGAGCAAGGGATATATTAAATGGCCATTGAAATGTGTTTGATAAATGGAGAGTTTTACAAGAAAAAACTGAATCTGTTCTTTATTAGGAAAAAAATATGCTGTTCCTCGGAGATGGTTGGGTCCTAACTCTGATAAAATTGATCTATTTTGGTATCTATCTATTTATCAGCTGCTTGCCCTTGCACTGTGTTCACTGCTGACTCCAATAAAGGCAAGTATGATATCAGTGACATCAAAAGGGTTAGTCTGTGTTGGGTTTGCTCTAAAGTTGAACATTGATCTGTCCTGCTCTGTAATGAGTTTGATGCCCGTCAGCTGTGACAAACCTGATTGTTTACTGGTGGCTGTGCAGAGAATCCTGATCTCTGAGATAGATTTTCCTCGACATCGATCAGCTCATCTCATTCTCTCTCAATTAACGATTAGCTAAAATGGTCAACTTTTGCACTAAATTTATAAACCCAAGTCCCTCGGATCGCGGGGCTGTGACAAAAATCAAGGACAAGGCCTTTGTTAGGCACTAACTATCAAGTGCCGCCCTCAAGTTAGAAACAGAATAAATTCTTAAGTTTGAGAAAATACCGATGCAAACTTGAGCCAAGGGCAAGAGCAAACAAAGACGATAAGCAGCTAGAAGAAGCGTTGACAGATTTGGAGTTTTTTTTTTAATCGCGCAGAGGAAAATGGGAATGACGTTTGTTGAGTTCAAAGCAGTTCCGGAAAAAAAACAAAAAAAAACAAAAAAAAAACAAGTTGTTTCAGCAAGACTCTGTGTGTGTGTGTCAGTAGCCTGACAGATAGTATAGCCGCAAGATATTACACACCAAGGAGAAGCAAGGCTTCAATGGACTGCCATTGAAGATGTTTATAGAAAGGATTTTTATTTTTTTTACTTAAAACTTTGAATGCTAAAGGTGAAACATTAATCGACCGTGTGTCGTTAACCCTGTAAGCCAAAGGGCTGCATCAACAGATTGCCCCTTTTGGCCTCTGATCTCCTCAAATCATCCATAAGTGCTGCATGCCACAGAGTTCTTCCATGCATTTACTCCAGTCATATCATTATGGAGCATGAATGATCTGGTAGCAGCTGAAATGTGTAAGGAAAGGAAGGATAGATGGTTGGAAGGACGGAAAAAAATATCTGGAAAGAGATCATTCAAAAACAAACAAATGAAGGGTTTTCCTGCGAAGATTGGTCTTGAATAATTTAATTCAATTCACGGGTGTTTTCCATTTCACACATCAATGTCTGACTCCTTCCCTTGAAAAAAGAGATCAAGTCTTAGCTATTATGGCAGGTAAACAATTGCTCACAGATTTCAGAAAATCTCCAAAATGGAATTGATTCTGAAGCCACAGGAAAATGTTAGAAACCTATTTGAGCCTCTGAAGAGTTTTGACCACACTAACCTATTGTTAGATAGATTGTGTTCAAATGGGGAGGTTTCAGCACAAGTCCCAGCCTCCCCAAGAGTGACTGGCCATCAACAATCCTCTGAAATGACAGGTCTGTGACAGTCTACGAGATTAGGAACCCAGGAAAACCATTATTGGACAAGGTGTTTGTTCTCAAATCAGTGACTGTAAAATTGTATCATCACAATAACTATGAGCAACAATAGTGTGCATTTTAGTGCTATAACTAAAAGCAGCTCTGTTGTCCATCTTAGAGAGGTGACGTTCAAGAGTCAAAACTTTTGAAGTGTTGTGGACAGGAGGGGGAAACCAAATACCCTTATCTTGTTTGAGGCTCTTAGTTATTAGAGACGCTCTAAGGATGTTAATAAGTCTCAGAATGAAGCTTAGCTGATTTCAGAAAATAAGCGATAGCTCAAAAAAGCTTCGATCTTGAACTAAGAAACTACTGTATCTGGTGACAAAATGGCTTTATAATTGTGTAATTTTACTCGGCTCTCTGTTGTGGTCACAACCTACTAATTCAAGAGCAGAGACAACGTTTCAGACAGTGAAAGAAGCAACACCCAGAAGCTCAATAACGCATACATTTATAATAAAAATAAAATAAAAAAAAAAAGACATCATGGTGACTTTTCTGAAAGAGAATTTAAAAACTCTCTTTGGGATTAGCCCTGTTAGCTAACTGTATATGCAATCTCGCTGAGTTTTCCATATTTTAAACACCCCACCATTTTGTGTCTCAGTCTTCCAGAATCCTGCTAACATTTTCAAATAATTTATGCTATTTAACAGAGAAGTTTCTGTAACTAAACTTCCCATGTTTTAGTTCAGTTAGGATTATCAAAACTGCTTCTGTTTTCTAGATGCAAGAATCAAAACCATGTGATGTTTTCAGACAATTTTGTTTTAATATATTTATATATATTTTTTTTTTAGTTTTATTTTTTTCTGAAAAGCATCAGTCGTCCTGCATCAAAACCAATCTATTGACATAATGCAGCCGTCCTCGTACTGCTGCATTATGGGTAAGCGTGCAAAAAGAGGGTAAGTTTGCAAGCTTACCCTCTTTTCCTCCAATAATGAAGATCATTATGACCAAAAACTTCAATCTTAGTTTCATCACGCAACAGGACATATCTCCAAAAAATGATGGTCTCTGCAACTGAAAGTGTTTGTAAACCGTCTTCTTCTATGTTGCCTCTGGAAGAAACACTTTTTCTTTCATGAGTGGCCTTTTAACCCATGGCCACAGCACTTGTTTCCTTGTGGTTAATAACATCCTTTTACCAGCTTCTGGTACCATTTTCACAAATACTTTTATGTTTCTTCTGTGGTTTATTGGCACATTTTACACCAAATCATGTCTATCTCAGGGGTCAAAGAGCACTCCCCCTTCCATAACAATTTGATGGTCAAATATTCCCATGGTGTGTATAATTGAAAAGATTAATGACGCAACTTGATTAGTATTCTATTTTTAGCATCACTATTATTTTCTTAATCTTTTGTCAAGTACCTATGGACAAAATCCTCACTTTTGCAAAGTGTGTTTTGTCAAGAAGCAGTGGAGCAGCTGTGCACCTCTCTGTAAATCAGACCTGGAGAGTAGACCGGCTGACGTCAAACTGTCTCTCTTAAATGAAAGCTACAAAAAAAAAAGGGTGACGAAAGGTGGGGGTCGAGGGGCGAGAGCGGCAAGAAGAGTCGGGTGAAAGACGGAGGCAGACTTGAAGAGAGGACAATAAGAACAGCAGGTGAGGGAAGACACTGCGGGTCAGGTGCACCTGACGCGACAGGTATACGCAGCTGAACATCTCATCATTGAAGTCGAGAGAACTTCACATCTTTTCCACCTCGACCGAGGAGCGTTCCTGCAGAGCCCCGCACCGGCAGCACTGAGAAAAATCGCACGGCAGCTATGCAGAGAGCGCAAGAAAGACCTAAAGACTATATTCAGTGACTTGTCAAAGGAAACGAAAGGACAGCTGGTTTCAACCTTTTTACATCATTGTGCCTCAGAGACAGTATTCAGCTGTAGCTGAATATGCTGTAGCTCTTCAGGTCTTCCTTTCAAGGCCGCTCATCTTCAGACATAAAGTTAGCTCCAATGTGTGGAAGTGATAGGACGTGTGGGGGAAGATATCACAGCTGTCCACTTGTCTGTGGCTTCTCTTTCTCTCTCTCTGCTTCCATTAGGACATTATAAAAGGCCTGCTGCCCTACTTCCCATCAAACTCTGATTATGGTTGTTGTGTTGACAAGTTGATTGGTTGGCCAAGCGGGGAGGCAACTGAAAATGATCATTTATTCATACATTAAATGCAGCCTTGTAATTAGCAGCTTACAATCTTATGTGCAGTGTTCCTTTTATGCAAATGGGCCAATTTAAAAACCTTTAACGTCAGTAAACACATTAATTTGGTATCTTAAAAAACAAAAAACAAAAGTACCTCTTTAATTTTAGCATCCACTCATTTCAAGTACCTTGCTGCGTAACTACAGACATGAGAGGGGATTTGCAGCACACAAAAAAAATCACTTTTTGATACTTCATATCAGCACAATACAAAATATCTTCTTCACTTCTGATAGCCGTTTAATTTATCTCATTACGCTGAGAAATTCTCCTTTTGTTTTTTCCCGAAATGAGCTGAATCCTTCATAATTATCCAGTAATCTTGTGGAAAATTAGATTGAAAATGAGTCTCTCCTTCATGTGATCCTATGCAGATTTCTAAATGGATGCCATGACTGCTGGGGAAAGGGTGTGGGAGGGGAAGTCCATCACCGAGGAGCTGGTGGAGGCACAAATGCCAAAGTAACTAAATGCAAAGACGACGACATAAATTACCAAACTGTCACAACAAAACAAGCGACGTTATCTTAAGTTGAGGATAATTAAGTGGCGTTCTGCTTATGATGGCTTCAGCACGGACATTGTCAGCCATTTTGTTTCACAGAGAGGATGTTCAGAGTTGCTTCGTATGTGAGAGGTAGGAACCCACCCAGGGTTTATTTAACAAAACTAAAAATATGTCCTTTTCAAATTTGTTTTAAAACACATACAGTTGTTTTAACAGCATTTTTTTATGATGAAAGAAAAAGGTTGCGTTCATAAATGTAAATAATGTTCAGTTTCTTCCCTCTTCACTGAGATAAATGAAGAGATAAATGTGAAACTCGGAGAGGACGCAATTCCAGAGGACAGAATGGCAAAACACCAGCCATCCTTTCTAACCTCAATAGACACCTCCAACTGTAACACACAAAAAAAAGACACCCTGCACTACCTGCCTTTCCAGCACCTCCTCTTTGTGTCTCTCAGTAAAACACATAAGCAATAACAATAAGACCACAAAGGTAAACATCACATCATTAGATGTACAGAGCAAAGAAGAGAGAGAGAGAGTCGGAAGGAGAAAAGAACAATGATGCACTGGTACAAGGACACACTGTCCTCTCTACCTCCAGGCTTCTGTAGTTGGAGGAACAGTTTCAAGTGTTTGCACATCTATTCATAGTTATTGATCATTACCTGAGTAAAAAAATAAAAAATATGAAAGAAAGAAATAGTAGCAATGTCTAGAACAACATAAGCGATGAAGAAGAGCAGGAAAGGAACAGTTTGTTTTTCAGACTTGATTTATTTTGTGACGAAAAGGCAGCACTATGACTACAACAGCACACTGCAGAGATTTAGAAGACTTTTCAAAATCCACAAATAACGTTTTCTTGGAAGCGTGTGCCGTATTAGGTGTGCTTTATCAAGTGAGCTCTGGAATGACTTTCGTTTCATGAGAAGTCATTGTAGTGTGTAAAAGAACTGCACCTTGCATCAAAAGCAGGAACGTATGGCCGCTGCATATATCCACTTATTGTAGCTGTTCTTGCTATGGCTTCAGCTTCCTTTTTGCCTATAAAAATGAGCTAATTGAGTATTTGAAACGCTTTTAATTATTTTCTATTTGTCAAAGACACAGGTAAAGAGATATTGTCCTTTCTTTGGTTTGCGGCGGCATGATTGCATTCATGTGCGTTTTACTTAAAATATTTAGGTATATATTTTTAGAAGGCAACATGGGATTGAATGTGAATTGTTGCCTTTGGCAAAAAGGTCCATGTGTAGAGCACTGGCTGCATTGTTCAGTAATGTCAATAACCTTTGAAGAATAAGAGTATGTTGGAATAAAAGGAAGTCAAATTTCTTTTTTTTTTTTCTTGAAACAAAACAACGTAAAAGTCCAGCCATTACTTTGAGTCTTAGGTATTTCCTGTAGAAGATGAAAAAGTCAAATGCTGTCAATTTAAGTTGATTCTGATTGCGTCCACAGGCAATCAGAATTTAAGCTGAAATTTCTTTTTCATTTTTTACTTTTGATATTCTTGCGTGAAGCTGATATCCAGCGACATTCCTGGAACTTCACCTAAAGGCTGCTGGAAATGACTTGATGGAAAATGAAAAGCTCAACACACTAATCTCTGGGATTAGTCCATCTTCGTCCAAGATTTTGTACTCACTCCATTAGTGAACGGTCGCTGTGATCCGGGTTCGACACCAGAGAACGGCTGTCATTCCAAATGCGGCGACTATTCCTATAATCTTCCAAATATTTACTGGGACATTTCAGCAAATACGTCAAAACCAGACTCTTTAATTAATTTTTGAGCAGAGAGGACATTCTTTCACTTAGCTTACATGTATAACACACACTCACACGATTTATAATAGAACACAGAAAACTCCCAAGGGTGAGGTATTTGACACAGACAATCAAAGTTTAAGAAAAAAAGATCAAAGAGATGAATTTCAACAAAAGGGCAACTAATAAGAAAAAGTCTCAAGAGAGAGAGGAGAAACTCAAAATGAACCCGCTTCAAAAAGAAGTGTAAAACCTGACTCCAGAGACATTTATTGATGAAACTAGCCTTTACAAGCTCTCTGAAATATGGATTTCTCCTGCAGGAGAGTCACTGAAAACAAGACATACCTTCAGTTATCCACAAAAAACTTATTTGTACATGTCCTTCAGTTGCAGTTTAAAGCAAAACTAGTTTTTGTTTTTTTTTTGTCTTTTGTGAACAGCTGTGCACAGCATGTGGATATATATTGTGTCCGCAGTGGACTTTGCTTTCTTGCTGCGCAGGCAAGGATTCTTCCATGACTGTAAAAGAACAGATTACTTCTGTGTCGTCTTGTATCCTCAGTCTGAACCTCTGCAAACACAGCTTATCCAGTCACAGCAGACCCTTTATGCTGCTGCCAGTCTGTGAGCGACACCTCCACATACTGTACACACACACACATACACACGCAAACCCACAGTCTCTCTCACGACAGCAGGCGTATAATGCAGTACATATTTCAGTCTAAACAATGAGTGAAGTTTGAAACATTTGCATAATATTCAACTCATAAAATGGTTTTAAGCTGTTTTTCTTGGCTTTTTCAGTTTCTGCCTTCCCTTCTTCATACTCGGTTCCTCTGATGTGATGCACACACACACACACACACACACACACACACACTGCTGTTGTCTTTCCACATGAAAAACTTGCAAAAGCAGTGTTAGGCTCAGGGATAATTTGCAAATTATTCATTAACTCCTTCTCCGAGGTGTATTCATTGGCTTCTGCGGATCGATTAATTAAAAAAAAAAAAGAAGAAGAAGAAGAAGAAGAAGAAGAGAGACTAAGTGAGAAGGAAAAGAGAAAGTATAGTTAGAATACAAGCAAATACCAGAATAGAAATCAGGTAAGCCAGACGGATCGGTGAAGAGTAAGAAGGGGAATAAGACAGAATTGACAAAGAGGTGAAGAACATGTGTAGAGGGGACAGTGACAAGAGGACAGATTGGGGCCAAAGCCGGTGAGATGAGGAAGTAAACGTCTTCGGTTTCATGCTTAGGCATTTTGAAATAACTTGTAGCAGCACGGCTGTGTCTGTGACAATAGGAGGGAATTAAAGAGAAAAAAAAAAAAAGCGACAAAAAGAACTTCTCGCTGGCAGAGGCGGCAAATCAGACAAGACACTCACCAGAGAATGAGTATTTTCTCTGTGTGCTACAGGCAGATGGGGCTCCGCTCACTGTAGGTTGAGATTATTGGTTTGCGATACACACTCTCAAACTATTTGCACATAAATAAGACATTAGCTGAAGTTGCGTTCCTGTAAATTGATGTATTTCAGACAGTTGAGCCAGTCTGTGATGCCACAAAGCCAACAACTCTCAAAAGTCAACAGTCCACTTATATTTGGTGACGTTCCAATATAGGTCTATTTGCTTTTCTTGCTTCCTTTCCCACTCATTCGTCGCTCTCTTTTTTTTTCGCTGCAGATTGGAATTGTCCACTTCGTAGCGGAAACCTTCAGAGGCTCCCGCTCAGTTACGTCACAACAGCATTCTCGTCTTTAAATTAGAAAATAAATTTCCAAGATGTCGGAAAGCAAATACATTCTCGGCGAGCGAGTGAGCGCTCTCGCAACACTACCTCAATATGAGACCAGCAATGCCATCAATCAGCTCAGTAACAGGGCTATTACTCACACAAAAGCAGTAATAGGCATTTCTAACGGTCTGAGCAAGTTAATATCTGTTTCTCTGTGACATTTGAAGCAGCAGCTTCACAGAAAAAAAAAAGTGTCATTACACACATATTCACTTAATAACTAGATTTTAGACTTTCAGCTCACTGGGGAATTTGATGCAGCGCCACTATCACTGTATTGTGACACGTCCTTTTGTGTGTACCGTAATTCCAATTACACACTCCCCCTCACCTTCCCCTCCACTAGTGACACCTTAATGAGGCTCCGCTGGGAGCTTGTAAAAATTTATCATGAGAGCTGAAGTCAGGAGAGGCTGTGTGTGTCATGTTCCTAAATCTAACTACACATCTGGAAATCGACAAAAATGTGGGCGCCTTTAACAAACTTCCTTTTCTTCCAGTTTCTCGCGTACTCACTGCCCATTCTGCAAAATATCACAGTCATCCCGCTCCAAAAGTTGAAAAGCATGTGTTCCGGGCGCTGCTAAAGATTAAACTCACAATTACGCTCCTCTACACTGAGCAGCTGTCTGATAGCAGACGGCACGTTCCCCACCGTTTCCTTTAAAAACTGTAAATTGCAACCGCAACTATGATCAACCTGAGCGACAACTGTGGTTTTTGTTTTAATGACATTCTCCTGCCAAGAACAGTTATATGGCAAACCAGGGCGAGGAACCAAAGTGCACGCTGGTGTGAGACACAGAATTAAGAATAAATAAAATCCCCATTTTCTATTATAAATCCCCAAATCATATCAAGGCACTGAGGAGATGGGGGGAATTAGAAACCACAAAATCCTCAGACTGGCAAGGAAACAGGCATGCAAGCGGAAAGCAAGCGTTTCCCAGATGGAGCTGATGACGTAAATAATTTTATGTACAGGAGAGTCGCTGTTAGAGAGCAGGGGGAGTTAACAGGTAGAAAATGAGAATGAGTCGAAGACGTAAGATTTGAACGCTGTTGTGAAAAAATATTAGTAATTGGAGCTACTTGATTGCCGCTGCTCTACATTGCTAGCTTCAAAGAGTCAGAGTTTGTGTTTTTTGTTGATGGAGGTAAAAAGTTGATGAAGATATTGATGAAGACCTCAGCAAGACTGCTTAACGCTCAAATCTTTCACAGAACTTTTCATGATGCGCCCCCACTTGTTCTCTCATACAAAAATAAAACATAATAATGCTCAGAAATTGACATCGACTTCTTCTTTCTTGCTTTAGGAGTGAAGACAAACTCAAACAAAATCAGACAGCGTCGGGCAATACAGCCTATTCCGGTTCCAAGTAATTTTTATATTTAGTTACCCAAGATGCCTTTTAAGCAGAAATTTTAACTCTGAGCCCCTGCGGAGCGTTGCGGTTCATTATTAATGTGATTGGCTGCTGTAAAATGCAGCGCCTGTCGTGTCGGTGTCTGCTACATGCTGAGTTCTGAAGGCCCAATAAAGCCAAAAATTTGTGAGCCTCAACATTTCACTTTGCAGAGTCTATCCGCCCCAAGATGCTACTTTGACAGCAAGTGCAGCATCCATTCAAAGTCTGCATAAGTTAAGTTGCCAGGCAACAATGCACTGCAATGTGTTTGGGAGCTCTCGTTTCTGTAACCAAGCGAATTCTTCGTTTTCACACCACCTTATGAATATGCAACTATGACACACACACACACACACACACACACACACACAAAAATTACTTGACAGTTTATTAGCAGCAGCTACTCTCCTTGTAGAGTACTGTTAAACGTCTAACGGATTTTACTCATGCTGCATGTAATTCGCTGTACACAATGTGTTCTTGCACACTTTTGGAGTCACACACAGGTGCCTCTAGTGATTTTATCTCCAAGCTCCAGACTGCAGAGGGGTTTGCCTTCCTTTATCCTGCTACACCAGGCACATAAAGGATCCTTCTGAGAACTCCAGCCTACAGCGCACAAGAGGTCCTTCAACCTGGAACAGCTGTCAGAATCTCAGGCAGAAACAATAATGCTGTCCCTCGTGAATTTTCTTGGGAAACTGGTCAATTTACACGTGCTGTTGGACTCATCCGTCCTCCACCAAGATGATAATTGTTTTACCTCCAGGTGCTTGTTAGATTAAGGAATTATGAGATAAAATATGTATGTATAGCAGACACAGAAAGCTGATTCCTCGTCATGTTTTCAAAATGCTGCTAGTGAATTAGAGGACAAGGTGGTAGGAAGGCGATAAGGTGCTTGTTGGAAACTAAAGGAGATTATCACAGTCTGAAGCACACCCCACAATTATTGGCATCCCTGGTAAAGTTGTGTAAAAAATTATTAAAATAATATATATATTTTTTTTTTTAATAAGCCAGAATCTCACTGTGAAATATAAAATAACAGGGAACTTCAGGGATTTTCTTTTGCTTGTGCTGAGAGCCCAGATTCACGTTTAAAATATCCTGGAAATGGAAAAAGTTCATTTTGGCATGTACTGATGTGAGGGAGTGGTGCAGGTTCACGAGATCCTTGGATCAGAAACAGTCCTACATCATTACATAAGCAGCTGCTTTTACACATATCAATATGTTTCATTCATCCCAGGACCCACCTGGGATAAGTGCTGTTAAAGGTTTATTTGAACAAGTTTCCAGTTAAAGTCCCAGTGGATTTTATCACACTCCAAAACATTTAGGTTTCAGATCTTATGACAAAAAAAGGCTTTTCAACTTGGGTTTTAGTTGAGTTGCAACAATTAAGATGAATTATTCTAAATTTAAGCTTAAATTGAGGTAAATATATCAGCAGTTTTCTTGAGTTTTACTGATTCAAAAGAGTTTTATGTACTGAATTTTAATTCCTTCTATTATAGTGCTTTATTCGATTTTATACCGGTCGTATTTTAGTACATACATATCACATGACGTAGATTTCACATCACCTTTTTTTTTATTTATTTTGATTTTGTGCTTCTGTAAAAGAATGGAATTACTTTAAGGTTTTAAACTACTTTTACTCCAGGAGGGAGGTGTAAATTAAATACTGATGTTTATTAAATAACATAAACAACAAGTGCTTTCAATCCACGCGGTTGCTCGTTTTTAATAAGTGACGCGTAGGAACTAAAGAATTGATGTCATGCTTTCACCGAGTCAAATATGCAGGGCGCCACTGTTGGTAAACATCGCTGTTCGTTGTTATTCTGCGGTTTATCTCTGAAGCAGTGAGGGAGAAGACTGCCAGCAGACGTACAGCTTAAGCCTTAAAACAGCACATTGACATTCGACTCTGTCACACTGAAGCATTGAAAATACCACTTAAGCCTCCCCTGGACCTCTGTGACAACACTGTATTTGTCTTTCCAAGCAGCGGGTCAATAAAATAATTGGAATTCAATCTAATTTGTGTCAAGAACTTGTCAAATCCTGAGTGTAGAACTGAATTCCCAGAACGCCTCCACCTGAGTGAATTGGTCTGCAGTTGGTCTGAATATAGCAGGCTGTCAAAGAAGCTACCAATGTACCGTGAACACTTCAGCTTTGGAGTTGATTCTTTTTATTTTTTTTGGAAAGCTTCTTCGTTTGCATTTCACTGCTTCTTCTCTCCTCCCTGCTGACAGTCGATAGCTCCCTATAATAAAAAAAAAAATCTTCAAAAATAAATTAACGGAAATTGTATTCACTTTGTTGCTTTGAATTATGACTAAATAATAAAATCAACTAAGTAAAGTTACAATTCCCTAGATAAAAAGGACATAAATGTAACAAGAGTAGCAGTGAAGGTTCAAGAGAATCAAATTAGAGATAAAGAAACCCAATTAAATAGAAATCTTGGACAAAATCCTTTTAATATTGCCTTTAAAACTAATTCCCCTAACAATTTATATTAAGTAAATAATGTAACTGAAGCATTGTTTAATTTTTACTATTTTCTGAGCGAATACGAGTGCTTAGGAATCTATGAACTTCTCTCAATTCACAGAGAGGCCCACTTAACTTAGCCATTCTTCAAAATGGAAAGGAGGACAAGCAATCCAAGTAAGGTGGGTGTGTGATGATCCTTAAAACACTCAGGATATAGCCGCAAAGAAATAACTTCACACGTTAGCCTGCCCATATAAGTGAGCACAATAATCAAAGAGTCTGAAGCGAGGAGGACGATAAAGGAGGTAAACAATACCTTCAACGCTCACTGTTAGAGAACGTCAGCAAAGAGAGGCATCTTAGAGTCACTGAGTCTCCATGACAGCCATTAGGCATAAATATATGCAGTGTGCTAAATGCAGCTGAGGCTTTTATGTGGAGCTATGTGCTTTGGTCAAATGACAATTCAATTTTCAACAATAAACACTTCAGGTGGGTCTAGATTGAAACAAAACCACTTTATCCGCACTATCAAGCGTTGGAGAGAATCTGCGTTGTGGGCCAAAAGAATCAGATTTCAAATGGCATCTTATCAAGATTTCAAATAAATCAAATAGCATCTGAACGACAACGCAAAATGGGTATTATTCAGCTCTTTTAACAAAACAAGTATCCAAAAAATGATGACTGATTAAACAGAAATGATTGGCCATTTATAAGTGTAGAAACACTTATAAATGACAAACGAGTGTAAAAACGTGCTTTTAGAATCCGTGTGGGTTTCGCCAGCTTTTCTAAAATAAGTGATCTTTACCTGAGATGCAAGCAATCTGCTATTTAATTTAAATAAGCAATATTTGCAAGTCAAAAACACATTCTTTTGTTTATGTTCCACATGGCTCCTACTCTATTCACTAAATGAATCTACTTTTTAACGTTATTAGCTGCAGAATACAAACAACAGAGTACATCTGAGGACTGTTGCCCTATCCCATCGTGTTTCTGCAGAACACGGGTTTGTTTTAGAAAACACACTTTCATTGGATTAAGTTGCATAATTGCTTTGAAGGAAATTGTGGGGGTTTACTGGGCATAAAATACTTGTTAGTAATTGGATGTGATTATGCTGATCATTATCATCATCATTAGCCACCTGGATGTGTCTTTGGGGATGACATTGCCAATCAAAAACCAATCCCCTCGCTATGGAAATGTGAGCCTTTGTCTCAGATGTAATCAGTATTTTAAAAAGGACAGATGCTGGCAACGGCCCAACGGATGCAGACAAAATACAGCTGAGTTTTATTGCAGCAACTGAAATGAAATAACAACGACAAACGAATACTGATATTCTTTCACCGTTTTGTCTGAACTTGGTGTATCTGGTAAATCTGAAATTCAAGAATGAAGGTGAGGATTCCTCACCTTCCTCCTGACATCGCTCTCTAGGTTCTCTATAGGATTCAGGTCAGGCCAACTTGCTGACCGCTCAAACACGGTGATACGGTGGTCGCTGAAGAAGCTAGTTTTACTTTGGGATATGTGGGCAGGAGCTAAGTCCTACTGGAAATTAAAATCAGCATCCCATGAAGCCTCTCGGCAGGGGAAAGCATTAATTTATCAAACTGTTCCATTAAGACTGTTGCACTTACTGCTGCATTGACAAATCACAAACTCATAAATATAACAGAGGCAGCACTCTGAGAAGAGCCGGCTTCATAAGCAAAGATCTTCTGTCACGAATCCTCATTCAGGACGTTGGAAACCATCATCTCCTGGACACGGTTGTGTCAGCCATAACGCAAGACTCTCTTTCTCTCTCTCTCCATAAGGAGATGCTCTGTCCCCACTGCTGTTCTGCATAGGCCTGAACCCCCTCAGCCAAATCATCAACAAGACTGGCTATGGATACCAACTCAAGAATGGGGCCACAATCAGTCACCTCCTCTACAAGGATAACATCAAGCTGTACGCCAAGAGCGAGCGAGACATGGACTCACTGATCCACACCACCAGGATCTACAGCACTTACATTGGGATGTCATTCAGACTAGAGAAGTGTGGCCAGATGGTTACAAAGAGAGGGAAGGTCATCCGCACTGAAGGGGTTTCACTCCCAAAAGGAACAATAGCAGACATTGAGGACAGTTACAAGTACCTGGGAATACCACAAGCAAATGGCAACCTCAATGAGGTCACAAGGAAAGGAGCCACAGCCAAATACCTCCAACG
>NW_006799951.1:1583494-1703848 GCF_000485575.1 Poecilia formosa
TATAAATTTACAAGTCATTCTAATCTTTTGTTGACATGCATTGATAAACAGGAAGTCATGGATGAGTTTTAAAAGTACAGTATAAATTACAGAATTGGTTCAGTTCAATGTGGTTCATTAAAAAAAAAACGTGTTCTTAATAAATGGCACCAAATGATTTTGTAAAAGGTTTTTTTTTTTTCTCCGTAGGAAATTGTATTGCTAAATAAAAATGAATTAAAGGTTGGATTCTCCCTGTGAGAATAAGCTAATGTAATGAAAGATTAATTTATTTTAGTTATAGTATACTTTTATGAGGGGTTGCTGACACTCCTATGGTCTTTTTTTTGTCCCACGTTTTCTTTCCACTAAATTTTCCATTAACTTGCTTGAAAATCCCGCTCTGTTAACTGTCAGGTTCTTTATTCATCTTTTGTGACTGACCTTCCTTGAAGAAGGTGTCATCAGTCTGTCTTCCCCGTGGTTGTTTTGGCAATAAAATAGCCTATTTTTACACATCTTTACCCAGGGTTCCAATAAGCGTGTGAAGCACTTGTACTCCCATAAACTTAGATTGGATTTGGATTCAGATGATCACAAAGATAGAAAAATCACAGCATTCTTATTTACCGCTAATGTTAGCAGTATTATTGTACCTCTGTTGGCTAAATTTAGCCACGCCGTAGATGTTCTGTGACAGATAATGGACCATCAGCGCCATAACCAGACATTATTGGCTATCATGCCAATAAATGACACAACTGCCTTGGCGATGCTCGTTTCATTTGTGAGGAAAATGATGTACACAGTGTTCAGGTGACGCAGCTGCACGTTTGACAGGCAGACATCCTGTCAGCATGTATTTAAAAGAGACTCTGAAGACCTTGATACAAAGTCGACCAGTGAGCTGCGAACGCCTTTCTGGATTTGTTTAATGCAAAGCAAGCCTGGGGACGGCTACAGTGAAGTCTGCAAACAGAGCGCCTGGGAAAAACGGAGAAAAAGAAGCATGACGGAGAGAGAGAAACAAAAAAAAGATGGCAGTGTTTGCTCAACATAAATATCCTCGATCCACCCTTGGGGATTATGAAATGAAAAACAATTAACCAAACAATTAGCATAAAGTGGAAAATGACCAGAGCTGAATTTGAAGCCCCGCTTCCAGCTACGTTACAGTTCAGTATTCTGTCTCTGTCCAGGATGAAACCACAAAGCCCCTCTACAATTATTTCCCCTGCAGATTTGAATCATTCTTTTCTCTCTTTCTGTTGAGCTCGATAGGAACCAATTCATCATGCCAGTGTGACACTTGTTCACTGGTGACCTACTATGACAAGTCACCTCTGCCACAGGCATCTCCCTCATCATGGGGGGAGATTGATATACACTGACTACAGATCCAAAAGGCTTGATGTTGATGCTTGGGCTATATTTGCAAAGCGTTTCTTTTTGATGACTCCAGTAACATTTCCCCAGGCGTAATTAACGATGATGTTGCTTCTTATGGCTTTTAGAGAGAAAGCCCAAATTTATAAAAAGAAAAAAAAAATCCATCTCTTATTTTTTCTCTCTTTTTTTTTACAGCGCCCAGCTCTTTTCCATTTGCCGATATTCCATATCGAGTCGCAGGTGTTCAATTCGCAGAAGGGTTTTGCATGGGATTTGCATAAACTCTTTGCATATTTGACTTCTCTCTGTGGTCAGCTGATAAGGTTCGGTTTTCCAGAGGTACAGGAAACGAGACGAAAATGTGAGCAGAAGAACAGGATGCATTTTCAGCAAATAATCTAACTTTAACCATGCTCCTACAAAGTGACCACAAAACGCGCTTTGAATTGCCCGTCTGAGTGTTACTTGTTTTGAGAGTTCACACCAATATGTGTGTACAGCGCGTTGAAAAATGTAGAAACCCCTTGAAGCTTTTCACATTTTATCACTTTGCAAACACAGACTTCCATCCAGGACCCACCCTGTATTTGGTTTCATTCATATCCCCCTCAGCCCTGACCAAATTACATTAAACAACTAAGCTTTGTTACATACAGCATGATGGCACCACCACCATGCTGTACTATGGGGATGCTGTGTTCAGGGTTATGTGCAGTGTTGGTTTTCCTTCCTGTATGCCAAAAAGTTTATTCTTGATGCTATGCGACTGGAGCACCTTCACTTGTTCGCTATGCCTGCTTGGTGACTTGAACTGTAAGAAGGTATTTTAACAACAACTTTTTTTAACAACTCTTACATAAAGGGTAGCTACAAAGTACATAGTTCTTAGCTGTCAACAGATTCCCACACCTCAGTTGTAGCTATCAACTACAGTTGCCATCGACCTCCAGACAACTAAATTAAACTCAGGTACAATTTATTCACTAATTAGGTGAGGTTCGAAGGGAATAGGTCACACTTTTCAGGTTTTTTGTTGCAATAATTAAAAAAAAAACATGAGTACTATTTGACTTCATCTTTATGTGTTTGCGTTAGCATTTGAAAATGTGACAAGGTTCAGTGGGGTGTTAATAGTTTTAGCATGGCATTATATGCTTAACTAGCAGCTGTCTGCATACAAACAGTTCCTACCTGCTTTCCAACAAGACTATTTTAACCAACGTTTGTCTCAATTGAAGAAACAGACGCCCAGCAACAGATTAAACAATCAATTGTCATGACTGATTCTCCTAAATAAAGTATCAACCTTTAAATGCCACTGCCTCCACACCAACCAACAAGGCAGGCTTCTCAATTCCTCTGGTTTATCCGAGTGTCTCTGCTTGATCACATTTTGAGCTTGTCTTTAAGTAACGGAAAGTCACTTAATACGTTCTGCATTGCTGAATGTATTAAGTATTGCATTTGAGTGGTACTATATGGGCTAATTTCTTTACTTTATGTCATAAAGTGAGCAATTTGACTTCCAAGAAAGGAAATTAAAAGATGAAACATCACTTTCAGCACATCAAACTATGTAATTCGGTTTTGTTCCAAGAGCCTAGAGAGAGGAGAAAAAAAGAAAAAAAGAAAAAAGAAAGACCGCACTCGATTGCCCATAAACACTTAATAAGTTTTCACTTGCAGGTTTTAACTGGCTTGTGTGGATGTGGGTGAATTGAAAAGCTTTCCAAAGCATACTGATTTGGAATTTATAACCAGCAGCAACAAGCACAAGATGCATAGCACAGTTAAAATATAATAATAATAATAATAATAATAATAATAATAATAATAATAATAATAATAATAAAGAAAAAGATTTGAATGACCTGGAAGGTGAAGCCTTGAAAGATTAATGTTCACAGATTTTTCAGGAAAGCAGATAAATAAATCCCAATCTCTGCGTGATGACCTAAGACCTTTATGAATATTAAGCTGATTCCGAAGTGGATGTGCACTGTTCAAGTATGCAGTGACACCTGAACTATGACACTTGATCAGTCAACACAGGAAAACATGTTCTGCATGTATTTAATGCTGCTAGTTTTCTGGCAGCATTCAGGTAACAGTTGTAACTTCTGACCAGCATTTGTTACTCTGGTGCATTAACACTCACTCTCGCCTGAAATACTTTCATTAGAACAGCTTATTGGCAAGATGTGCCGCGGTTGTGTGAACAGTGGCAGCAGTGAAGAGAAACTGCTATGACTCTCAATTTTCTACACATAATCAATCTTTTAGCATAGAATAGGATTTGAGACTATTTTGCAGACTAGAAATACAACATCAGTGGTGAGGAAAGCTCAGCAGCACCTTCTCCGATTCAACTGCTCAACAATTGAAGCTTTACTAACACACGCAATTAATGTTGCGGCACACGGGATGTACAGTGTCTGACAAGAAGAGACTACAGAAAGTGATCAGATCGGCTGAAAAGACTACAGGCTGTCCTCTGGCCCCTCTGGATGAAACTGCAACCTGTTGATGAACGCACAAATATTGTAAAATCATTACGGACCACTTCCATCAAAGCCACCATCTGTTCAGCCAAATGTCCTGTAGACGGAGGTGTAGGAACAGGACAGAAACAAACACGGTGGGAAACGACTTCTAGACACAAGCCATAAGAGCACTACTCTTATCTTAAGTGCAGTGTAGTGTGGTAGCTGTAAAAGAGTTGCTGCAAGAACTTTGTTTTCCACAATCCATGAAGTTTCCTAACAGCAGCAACATTTGAAGCTAAAAAGAAAAAATCACTTTAACATTACAAGTACATCTAAAAAAACAATAAGAGTATTGTGAAATTAAATAATTTTTGTCAATCATTTCAGAAAGTGAACATTATGCACAAAGGGAAATATTTCAAGCTTGTTTATATATAAGTCTGATGATTGCGACTTACAGATAATGAAAATGTTAATAATGTAATAAAGTGAAATATTGTAAATTCATGGTGTCACACTAATCAGCAAATTAACTCAAAATACTTGCAAAGGCATCTCACTTGTTTCTTAGTCATGAGGAAGAAAGCTGACTGGAATAATGTCCAGAACATAGTCGCCGACGCCCCTTCACAAAGAGGTCAAGCCACAAAAGGCCGTTGCTGAAGAAGCTCGTTGAGTTATGTGTTCAAGCATTTCGATAGAAAGCTAAGTGGAAAGAAAAAGTGTGACAGGAAAATGTGCACAAGCAACATGGATAACGGCAGTCTTTGGTGGAGCCTCACAAGGAGTCGATTGAGGCTGGACTCAGAACACCAAGATCCACTTTGCACAGACCAATCCTGCACACCAGCTTACCAGGGCTAAGGGGAAAAAGAACTGGACTGTTGTCCGGTGGTCCAAAGTCAAGTCCTCTTTTGAAATGAAAGCACATTTTGCATTTCATTTGGACATCAAAGTTCCAGAATCTGGAGGAGGAGTGGAGAGGAACATTGCTTGAAGTTTCCACAGTCAGGGGTGCCATGTCGTCCACTGTTGGTCCACTGTGTTGTTTGAAGTCAATGCAGCCACGTACCAGAAACTTAATAGCACTTCATGCTTCCTTCTGCTGACAAGCTGTAAGGAGGTGGTGATTTTATTTTGCAGCAGGATTTGTGTCAGCCCACAACACCAAAGGTACTAAAGCTGACCATGGCGTTATTGTGCTTGTTTGGTCAGCTAACTGGTCTGACCTGAATCCTATAGAGAACATACAGCAGGTATTGTCAGGAGGAAGATGAAAGACACTGGACCCAATAAGGCAGATGACCTGAAGGCCGCTATCAAAGCAACCTGGGCTTCCATTACATCCCAGATGCCGTAATTTATGCAAAAGGAAAACCAACCAAGTAGTAAGAAATGCATAAAAGTGAAAATGCTTGTCAAAAGCCTGACATTTCTGTCAGCTGGGATGATGTTCCCAGGCTTCTCGGGATACCAGACCACAGGACATGTCTCAAAGAATTAAACTCTTTCCCCCAGAGGGCATTCACAAGCTGTAAACTTCTGTTTTTTATATAATATATTGCTGTTGGAAAAATTGCCTCTCAGAGTGGCCTTTCAGCCTTTGCACTCATGCCAGCCCAAGACTCATCCTACTCTGGATATTGATGCTTTCTTATTAATTTCTGTGAGCACTTTCACAAAGTCTTTTGCTGTTATCCTGTGGTTGGTCTGCAGATTTTGCACCCAACAAATATACATCTATGAGACGCAGAACACATCTCCTAACTGACTACAGATATTCAAAGTTGAGTATAGTCAGATCTTTTAAATATCAATTGCTATTTATGGTATAACCATGCAATGGGAAAGCTTAGAGAAAGTATATTTCACAAATATTATTCTTATTTGAAAGTGTTCGGGGTGAATCTGTAAAATGAGTAACAGGAACTTCAGTGACGAGTGCTCAATCTTGTTTTATGTCTTCATCTCGGTCAGTGTCCGCCAAGTTCTCCTCCCAATAATGATCAATCACAGCTTCCACACATTGACTGAGACACTTTTCATTAAGGTCAAATCTATTGTCAGGGACAAAGACTCAATGAGCGTTTAACTGAAGCTCCTCTGAAGCCGCCCTTCCAGAGTCAAAATAGACATTGTGCTCCTTTTGCCATGCACTGTGAGCTCATGGTACACTTCTTTTAAAATAAAAAGGTCATCAAAATGATGCTGGAAATGAACGAGTCAGTGGGTGCACATCATACAGAATAAAACCAGAAAAATCATAGGTGAATTATAATGTGACAGCCCTTGAACACTTTATTTTATGTTTGTCAAGCAGAAACATAAAGAGAAAAAGAGGTTTGTTTTTTTAAGAGTTCGTCCACACCTCTACACAATCTTAAGACTCGTTCTGCTTTTTACATCCTCGTTTTGTAAGGGATTTTTTTTTTTTTTTTTTTTTTGCTTAAGCTAATTAGGACCTCAAGATGCCCGATTTACTTCTGCACAAGTGTCATTTTACCTTCCATGACATACACCAGCGAGCCCACGTCGCCTTCCTTAATGATGCAGCTGTCCTTCCCATACTCCACAGGGTACATGCAGTCCACGATCTCCTGGATCTGAGACAGCTCCAGGTTCTTCATGAAGTCATTGTCCAAGATGGCTTCTTTGATCAGATCCTTGGACCTGGAAGCAAAGCAAAACAAAGCTATAAAAAATAAAAATAAAAAAAACATTTGAGAGGTGGCTTAAACATTAATCTAGCTTTAGCTTTCTCACACGTATCAGGATTTTATCTAAGAGACCAAAACAAAATCTGCCACCCCCATGTGTCACCCTGGAAATGGTGGGTTTAAGATAATATGGAGTGCTTTTCAGTATGCATAGTGTTCTCCATGTTCATGAATGAGTTTAATGTTGGTCTAATCTGATCAAAAGCCTTAAGGTAATTGGTTTTCATTTGGTGTGGAACGTGTATGCATTCCACATTGTTTAGATTTTTGATGGCTAAGCATGATGGAAATCATGTCTCCTTTACTTTCAATTACAATATTTTGAATTGAAATTTTGCAGTAGCAACGTAACAAAACAGAAAAAAGTTAAAGGCTTGTGAATGCTTTTGCAAGGCGCTGTACCAGATTCACATGACCATCAATAAAACGATCCAATTAGCACAATTTAGTGCTAATTAATTTTGCTTAATTAATATTTTCAAGGACACTGACTTGTTCAACATGTAGCTTTCTTTCATTTGGTAATGACTGTCTAAATCAAACAGCACAGCTGCTTTTCAAAAGCAAACCCTCATTAGACATCAAGGTAAAACTTGCTGTAACCCCTTTCAAATACAAGATAATAAATGACTAAATCCAAGCCTCAAGGTAAAACAGTTGTGGATATTCAGGATGCATGGCTGAAAGCCAAATTAGCCTGCAGGCTGCAGAGGAAGAATTAGTCTTCCCTACCAGCTTTCTCCGACCGATTCGCAAAAAAATGGAAGAAAATCAACCGTAAAAACTAATATGCAGCTGCGTGAACGTTTTCTCGGAAAAGTCAAAAGGAAGCCAGGGTAAATGTATGGCAGCCACGTAATGAAAGGGAAAATTATCCCTGAGATCCGAGAGTACACATTAAACGGCGCTTATCTCACCGAGGGGCGATACTTCTTCATGAAGAATGTCCGCACTGACAGCAGGTGAATGCAGGCCAGGTGCAATGAAACACAAGGCCTCAAAGGAAACGCCGGTCTGATACTCTCCGATTGAAAGAGGTGAAGAGAGATGGGAGAGATGACGGGGTGAGCGGGAATCGCTCGTTCATTGAAGTATGTCATCACCAGCGTCTGAGCCGCTCAGCCAAGCGACGCACGGCTGCTTCTGACAGCATGTGGGCTAAATGAATGAGGTTAATAATTAGCATCTGTGTTAATCCAAAGATGAGACCACTTCTACAAAGACAGGAGGCCTTTCTGACCTAATAACCTAGATAAATGCCACCAATCCACAATGAGTATGAATTATTAAAGAATGTGGACCACATCTTGGGTTGTTTTTTTTTTTTTTAGCTTTTTGGCCTTTCTGTGTGCATTGTTTAGGCTGATCATGGATCACTTATAGCTAAAAGGGCAAACAACCTGGAAGACATTTATAAAGCAGCTCTCACCGAAATACCAGCCATCGGCCGAAATGCAAACACAAACAGAACGTCAAGCTACCACATCAGCAGTGCCCAGATTTATTCCCAGTCCTGTCCTGAGCTCTGAGTCTGTGTTTTTAAAACAAACTCCTCTGCACATTCGTGTGTTTATGATCTTGTGTTTTATAGGCACTTCTCGTCACGTTGAACATTTAAGGTAAAAAGAACCGGCTTGTCCATTCTGAGAATTTAAGTGTTGAAATCCTCCAACTTTTTTTTCTATCAAGCCAACATTTCAACAGCGATGATCAGTACATTTTCTTAAATAGCCGTAAAATACATCCACATGCAAAAATGCGATATGCCATTGAAAAATGTAGAGCAATCAACATTTTTAATTTAGTGGATTTATTTAGTTGCGAAACAGAATGCCATGCCAAAAAAAAAAAGATTTTTATGTTTGAGTTGTCACTTTTTGCAAATCTTTCATCAATCAAGTACCCAATCTGCTGCCACATAAATGGTTGAAAAGTGTTGCCAGTCAGCAAGACTAAAGTCTTCATGAACTGACTGTCAACACAACAAAGTATCTCAAGAGCAACCTCGAAATGCGAGTCTCAAACATTCATGCAACATATTTGCATTTATTTGAAGTCTGTATATTCTTCTAAACTGATTTACGTTTCTTCTCTGCTTACATTCATCTTCTAGACTATTTTTTTTTCCTGAGAATGAAATGTATTTTTATTTTATAGTTGTGGTCCCACATGGCATTTTTTGATTCAGAATTCATCCTAAATTGTACACCCCCTTCAGTCTCTAAAAACTGTTTCTTTAGTGTAGTTGAAGGTATTACATTTGTATCACGAGCTGAAACTTTAAAGCCATGTCAAAAAGAAGAAGAAATCTGAAAGGGGGAAAATATTTTTCCACAGCATAGTAGAGGATTGCAGCTACTACTACTACTACTGTACCTGGATGACCCCAAAAGACTCATTAAGTCTGCCCTTGATAGTCTCACTATGCAGCTGCAGGAAATTTAATAAGAAAGGACTGATGTGTTGCAGCTGTTTTATATTCCCACTCTTCAATCTTTGTTAAAACCTTTGTCTTTCTTGGCAGACGTGGAAGATTGCTTGGATTTAATCTTGAAACTTCCTATTAAATTTTTCGGGAGTAAACTTTAATAAAAAAAAATATATATAAAAAAGCTTTTTTGGCTCTGATAACACAAACCAAGATGGTGATGCTTAAAATAGTTTTAATTTCATGCTGCTGTAGACTCATGATGAAGTGAACTAAATTACCCTGATCCAGCTGTAAGGCTTTTCTTTCTTTTTTATTTTATTTTTTCTGAATTGACCTCCAGTGGTCTGGAAACGAGTTTTGTTGACCCTGTTTCTGTTATATTTCCACCAGTGAGACCTCCAGCCTGGCGGTCCTGATTGCAGCCATTGTTAAGCAAACCTCTTCCAGCCAGACCCTATAAAAACATCTGCCTCCCTCGTCTTTGTGAGAATGACATATTTGCTTTCATCTACCAGTAAAGTTGAGGCTGAGCAAGTTCAGTCTTCCTTAAAAGGAGAAAATATGCTCTTTAAAAAAGAAGAAAAAAAAAAGAAAGAAAAATGAGCGGGAGAGGCTGACAGAAATGAGACAGGCAAAACGCGGTATATGGATAACGTATGCGTAAAGAATGCTCCACGGGCCTCATAAAGAAGATGAAGTGTGTAAGAAGTGGAAGAAAAGCACAAACATTTAGCCAAATGCAACAGGCATTATCACTGGACTACTAAAACAGCAAAAACATGATGGAAACGCTGCTTTTGCTTGAGGGGTGCACTTGAATTGCTTATCATTTTGTCAGCTTGGTACTTTTAAAATCAATGATAGCAAAGTCGCTCTCACAGAAGAACGAAACTAAATTATTTAGAGTAGAATATGGGACGATGTGATCCTACAGTGAGTTTCTCAAACAGTCCTTAGAAAAGTTAAAATGAAATGTTGAGACCTAGCTGAGGAGATGACACTGTCTTTTTAAAGAGAGGCATGATCACAAAGACTGCAAATTGTACAAAAGAAATGACAACTACACTTTAAAAAATATATGCAAAAGAGCAATCTTTAAGCATAAGCAAAACAACAGCGGCGTGAACGTCAAAAACAGTCATTTTGACTGACTGAACTCCTATCTTCATTTTATTAAAATAAGAGAAGCATCATGTAAACTGACAAAGATCGCAGCCGCCCTGTTTTCCCTTGATCCATTCTGACAGGTGAGTGGCAGGTCAAAGACGAATAAAAAATTGAATTTATTTTAAATGTGTCCAAACTAAGAACTCCCACCTTTTTTAATCTACAAAACAAATCAATCAACAACAAATGCTTTGATACACGTATTTTTTTTTTATTTCACAAAAATCTGTTAAAGGTGAGGAATGTATCCTTTGATGCATGAAGGAGGGAAGTCTTGTAATTCCTTCATTTTCTGTCAGATTCAAAGCATCGTCTTGATCAATGGACCTTCAGTATTTTTTTTATGTGGATAAAAATATGTCCAAACCAGTCAAAACTGGAGTCACACTAAAGAAACCAAATAAATAAATAAACAAACTTGAAATTCCTAAAAATAACCAGCTCTTACGGGATTGTTTGTCTTCAGCACATTATTATATTATAAGAAACAAGCACTGCACATTTTAATACCTTTGTTTTTTGTTTTTTTTTTACTAATTTTGTTCTGACAGATTAAACAAACATGTATTTTATATTTCATATTAGGAGGGATAAAATGCAGTCTAAATGACTAATGATTAATTGTGCTCTGAATCAGAAATTCCTGACTAGTTACCATTTTCATTAGCTATACCATAGTGCCATTATTTTTTCTTTGCTTACACTGTATAAAATACTGAATAAATGTTTCAATAAGAAATAAACAAAAAATAAAGTTGTTTAGTGCACAACAGATATAATTTTCTTTATTTTATTTTTGTTTTGTTTTTGTTCTTGTGCTGCTCACCCCAAGCAACATGGCACCCAGGGCATTGAGCCGCATTGCTGAGATGACAAATTGGCATCATAGCAAAGAGCTGAGTGCAGGAGTCAGAAAACCATCAACGTGCAGCACAATCCTCCAGGTTCTGGTCATTTAGCCGAGCTCAAAGTCATTGTCTCACTAAATGTCTCAGTCAATTTTTACGGATGGAAACACATGTGCACTCGTACAATAAAAGGCTCAGGGTGATGAATAATCATCATAATGAAGTGGTCACTGATGTGTTTTCTGCTTCTGCCGTACGCCAGAATCAGACGGATATAAAAATAGAAATTCAAAGAGAAAAAGTCTGGCTGGTGTTTTCTCCAGCACAGAGCTGACAGGCGTGACAGAGAGACTAATAGCATTTTTGGTGTTCAAACAAATAACACCTTTCATTTTTGAATCTGCTTACAGGTTTGTTTCCAGGCATCTCTGAATCTGACACAAGGTCTCATTCCAAAATGTGACTCATTTCCCCCCTTTCCGCGCAGTTTCACATTGAAAGCACACACACACAAAAAAAAGTTATTTAAATGATGTGTGCTTGAAGAGTGAAGAGGACTCTTCCTGTCCACCTTCCACAAGGAAGTGCAGAGCTCAACATTGGCTGAAACCACACACACACACACACACACACACACAGCTGGGATATTCAGACCTCTTCTTGGAGCAGAGCAGGGGACACTGTTTGCTTGAGAGTTTGAGAAGAATGAGACCTCTAGAGTAAACACGAACAGGGATGCTATTAAACTGCCTGTCACGTAGTCAGAATTTGTATAAAACAGATGGCGGTACATTAAGCAGAGCAGCTACCATTATCTATCGTGGGCAATTCATTTTCCTGCGTATGGTTTTAATATGGAAAATGTGGTCGTTTTGCTGCAAAAAAAAAGAAAAGAAAAGAAAGAATTATCGTTTTTTTTTCAACTTTCATTTTCTGGGTAAAGAAGTTGCAAATATAATGTATTTGTGCGTGAGTGCGATGAGTTTACATCCCTCTCTGAGCACGCTCGTTCCTGTGTGCGCTACAGGTTAAGCACCTGCTACGCCTCACGCAATATTACGCACAAGAATCCCACAGGTGGGGGGAGAGCGGGAAAAAATGGTAAAGCACACAAACAGAGCGCGAAACCGTAGCATGATTATTATCACGAGTATAAGCCGATTCTGGACACCTACTGTGGGCTTTTGGCGTAGAAAGGTAGGGTGACATGGCTGAGGTCCTGGATGTCGAAGGCGGTGGGTTCGGCCGAGATCGCCTGCCTCTTGGTCCGCTGCTGCTCCTGCAGCTCGGTCTGCTTGTGGACCTGCTGGGTCGCCGGCTTGATGATGGAGCGGTATTTGTCCAATTCGTTCTGCAATCTCTGTATGAGCTCGTCCTTCTGGTCGAGCTCCAGCTCCAGCTCGTCGATGAGCGCGTCCCTCTGGCGCAGCTCCTCGATCTTCTCCTGGAGCGCGTACTGGAGGTCGCGCAGCGTGCCCATTTTAGTGCGACTTTCCTACAAGTTTATACAAACGGTGTTCAGCCGGGTCTTTATCCTCTCTCCTCTGCCAAGCGGCGCGCAAACTTTATCCGGCATGAACGGACTGGGAGGATGCAGCTCCTGTCTCCTCTGAGAGGGGGGAGGATTCCTCGGTTCCAGGCAGATGCTGAGCATGTGAAGGTTACCGGCGTAGTTGGGGCTTTCCCTCTTTTGCCATAAAATTTATAAATCACAATTGCGCAAATAAGTTTCCTCCTCTCTCTCTCTTTCTCTCTGTCTCTCTGTCTCTCTCTCTCTCTCCTTCTCCCTCCCTCGGCGATGTGACATTTGAGGACCGTCCTCCCCGAGTGCGTCAAGCTGCGACCCGGAGAGAGCGCATGGCGAGAAGGGCGCCTACAGGAATCTGTGGCGCGGTGCAGTTTGATACACCAGAGAGAGCGGCGCTTTGTCTCACATGAATAATGAAGTCAGTGAAAAAGCCACAATTCGGTCATCATACCTCGGCAACTTGCCCCGAGGCCGCCGAGTTACAAATAGACGAGTCTTAATGGAAGCTGGAGGTGATGGAAAACTTAATGAGCCACTGTGCAGAAATGAGCAGCTGCTTCTGCCTGTTGTGTTTGTCTGCGTGAATTTGTCGAAATATCTGTAACCGGGCCCAAAGCTGAATATCTCAACTCAACTACACAAGTGATGAATATTAAGGCATGCAAATAGTGTGATTTTTTATTTTTATTTATTTATTTATTTATTTTTGTGGAAACTGATGCTTCAGGTATAGCCACCCTTCAAATATTGTGTTGTGACAACTGGAGCAAGTAAAAAGTGCTGGGAGCAAGAGGAAAGGCGCATCCTCCGCACATCTCATCTAATCTAATGCGGTGTGTGCACTCTGAACGCTGCTGATGTCTCTGTCCACATGTTCCCAATGAGTCATCTGGAGCTCTGCGAAAAGATTTCGGCCCCGTGTGAGCTGAACAAATTCGGAGAGAGAATAAACTGCCAAGGACAATCTGATAGGATGGGGGGTGGAGGGTTGACTCGGGGTAAAAACAGCAATTACTGCTGGGAGGTGAGAGCTGACAGGTATGGCGCTGAGGAAACTGAGGCTGAGGGGAAAGGAGATTTCCCTGGCTGAGTGGGATACGCCTGTGTGAGTAAGGCATATTTTTCCTGACACATTGCATGTAAAACAATTCGGAACGGAGACAGAAAGCAGAGAAGAAGAAGAAAAAAAAAATAGGTCGCCGCTGCCCTCTTGTGGTGGTTTAAAGAAGTGGCAAAGGAAAACATAAAAATGGAAGTCTTTTGGCGGAAAATAAAATGAAATAATCCAAACTTTAGATGAAATGAAACAACTAAACATAAAATGAAAACAGATTTTTGAAATAAAAAAAAGAAATTATTATGAATGCCAAAATAATTCTGAATTATTTATTATTTGTAGGAAAAAGTTGCCATCCTGTTATAATCAGGGGAAATGTGAAAACAAGAAAGAGATACATCTCTAACCTGGTATTACAGCGTAGAAGAAACAACTATGGACACAATGCCAGCCATATTCAATCACAGCATAACTAGGAATGTTATAGTAGGCTTCCAAAATATTGACTTCCTCTGGTATGGAAACCTTACAAATCAGGAAAAGCAAGAGGAATTTTGTATCTGTATCCTGGTGGTAAAACGCATTCATATAAATAATTTAAATTAACACTGCATTAACTACAAAACAAAATAAAATAAGCCATCTGTGCACAGCGAGAGATGCTAGCATATGCTGCTTGTGAAGTGTTGACTCAGGACATCTAGCAGCTGCACTAAAACATGTCAGCCTAATAAGGAGACATTGTTCAAAAGAAGGGAATTCCTTAAAAGAAATGCGTAATTCTTAAAAAAGGACATCAATATCAACCTACGAAGTGTTCCAAAGCTATTGCCAGACATCAGAGTTTAAATGAAAGCCTTTTGTAGGAGCATCTGTGAGGAACATCTGTTCAACTAGCTGCACACCAGCCTGTTAAATCGTTAGTCTGGATGTATTCTTCCAAAGCTTAGCTTCTTTGTACGTGTCCACAAATAGAACAGCTCAGAGTTTTAATTAATCCAAGAGTCCCTTGCCTTTATGTTACTTCAAATCCATTTTCATCCCAGTCAGTTGAAGTAGGCACAAAGCTTCAGAAGCAGCAAAGTTGACTTCCTATGTCAGGAAGCGTGCAGCTGCCTTCAGGCCCCATAAGCGCCATTTAACATCCCTGCATCCAATCCTACAAGAGAAGAAGGCCCTCCTACTGTCCTTCAAAGCTCCTCTACGTTTTAAATTTCACCTCTCCAGCCACCCAGCTCAGCCCTTTTCCTATACAGATCAATAGAAATAGGATCCATATCTCCAAGCTGCTGAAACCCGAGAAAGCGTGCAGGGGCGGTCCGCCGGCTCCACGGTGCCACATCCTGACTCCTAATGGGGGAAGAACGAGGGAGGAGGTCACACACCGTCTCTGACCCCGTGTCAGCGCTCAGCCTCCTCACAGACGCAGCAGGAGTGATTGTCTTTGCATACATCCAGGACGTTCATTACACACAATTAACCTGTTTGTTCTATGGAAAGCCATCTGAGCATTACCTGTGACTCATCAGCTCAGGCTAAAGAGGCCCAACAGAGCAGGCTACAGGCTGATTGATTGATAGACAGATAGATAGATAGATAGATAGATAGATAGATAGATAGATAGATAGATAGATAGATAGATAGATAGATAGATAGATAGATAGATAGACATTTAATGAGCATCCTATCTGCTAATGAGCACAATGTGGGCTTTCCCTGTATCCTCTTTATTGACGCAAATCAAGTTTGGAAATTGTCTAGCCGCTTCAATCAAATTAACCTCAACGTCTGTGGCACGGTGTCAAGAGAGCCATGCTTCTCTTGAGTGTGCAGTGTGAGACAGACCTCAAAACGACAAGTCAGTTGTGATGTTGATTGATTTAAAAGAACTTTTCTTTCTGTGATTACAGCTGAGAGACGGGCTGAGTGAAGGTGATGCAGGCCGCAAAACACGGTGATGACCTCAGGCTCATGAAACCCCTCAAAATAAGACCATGTGAACCCAAAACGAGCGCCTGAAGGTGATGAAGTAAGCATATGGTCAAACAAAGCGCTTTCTAATGGAGTATTAAATATCCTCAGACATGCACTTTGGGTCCTCAGCGTTCAGCTACTAAAAGCCAATAATGCACAGCACTTCCTCCAGTCTGTGTCCTTTGGGACCCGAGTGATGGGTCTGATCAATTAGGAAGCTCTTTCAGAAGCTGCGTCATTCACCCTAAGAATGAAAGTGCTCCTCCATTCATGACAAAGCTCCAAAGCTCTCATTTTTCATAAATAAGGGTTAGAAAAGTTGTATTATTATTATTATTATTATTATTATTATTATTATTATTATTATTATTTGAGGTGGGATCTGAACTCCATACTGACTTGTGTGTAAACAGGTTTGATCAATTTTCACACTCAAGCGCTGTTAAAAGCTTTTAAATCTTTAATAGAAAATATTAGATTTTGCCAATGAGTGGGGATGGAAAAGAAAAAAGCTCAAATATAAAAGATGTAACACGCGTGAAGCACATGTGACGCAGGGAAGCGTCTCTTACCAGTCAGATTTTGGATATTTCCGAAACGTCTGCCTGGACAGGTCCTGGTGCGTCTGGGGCTCCGCGGAGATGCCCTGCGCCCTGCGGGTCCGGGGACCGATAAGTTGCGCGCTCGGCAGGACGGACTGGCATTTGTGCAGTTTCCTCTTCAGCTCGTGGATCTCGTCCTCTCGGTCCGCCAGCCGCCGCTCCAAGTCCCGTATCCTCTCCTCCTTCAGCAGCAGGATCTTGGCAAAGTCGTCCTCCAGCTCGCTCATGCTGAAATCCGCGTTAAACTTCTCCAAGATAACGAAACTCCCAGCAACTCGGACAGATCGGCACCAATCTCCGCAGCCGTTCTTTGATCTCCGATACGGTGATATGATGCTCCGACAGTCCCCTTCTACTGGCAGCTTGTTTGTACCACAGGAGAAGAGCAAAGCGGGCGTTTAAAGCCGAGGAGCGGCCGATTCATGGAGACTGTCCGCCAAGTCTCCAGGGAGCTGCTGCTGCTGGCGCTGCTGGTGAGCCTTCATTGAGAAAGCAATTACAGCAGATCTTCTTCCCAGCAGGCCGTCGAACTTGGCACTGAAGAGCCGAGACAACTCCTGTAGTTCACCAACACACCACGCAGGAAGCACCCCCAACCACAGACGCCTCCGCCGTCCCTACTCCCGTTGCTGCTGCCGAACCGTGCAGTGTTCGTTTACCATGTATGTGCGCAAACCTTTTGGACTACAATAGCGCGCACATCACCTCCCTGACCCTCCCGATTGCAAAAAAAAAAAAAAAAAAAAAAAAGAAATAATCAACTGTTCCGCTTCTCGCGTCACCAAACATAAAACTGGGTTTAAGCCTATTTGCAAACAGAAATCAGTGAAGCTGAAGTACTAATTTATCTGTATGTCAAATGTACTTGCATTTTTTTTATTTTTTATTTTTATCAGTCTATTTAAAGACTTCTTGCTAAAACTTTACAAGTTTCAACCTCTCTGAAATTATGGAATAGATTGTCCACAAAAAGCTCCAAGGTTCAATAACTGTGACAGTCGACGATTATATTGACCCCTAAGTTTCATTTTGAGCTAATGTCATCATAATTCTGGAGGTGGAAGGGGATGAGATATTTGTAGCACAAACGAGGGCATTAATGCATAATGCAATGAAAGCAGCTAACGTAAACTTCCCAGTTACAGTTGGAGTCCATAAAATCAACATTTCCATCGCCATGAATACAGTGAGAAGGAAAGAGTAAGGCGGAACCTTTGTGAGACACCTAACAAACTGGCATCTTATAGAGAGATTTAAAAGTCATATGTAGTTAGCTTAGTCTAGCTGTAATTTATAAAGGTTGGGAAAAATGATTTGGGATATACTCTTTCATTTGAAACGTGCAAATTGTGGCAGCGCTCAGCTAGATGTTGTAATTTCTGCTTTGATTCTGACTAACACTGTTGCTTTTATGTGCACAGGAATGAGTCAGCACAATCCTCGGAACAATTTTGACCTCAAAGTAGCTTGGTTTATATTAGGAAACTAGGGATTGATTATGCTAGTCTCAGTTGTCTTTACTGGTGAGGGTTTACTTTCACTACAGTGCGAAAGCATACCTCTGAGGAAACATTTATCTCACTTCAACTATAAGTTCTTCTGCAGTCAGCTCCTTCAAACCATGCTTGGCCCAGTAATTTGAAGCTAATGTTAAACACTTGTAGGTTGGTAATAAACTCAAAATACTAACATGCAACCGCAGCTGCGGAAAAAACGCTTTCCTTCGATTAAATCAGACAGAGAAAAATAATGGAACTGAAGATAGTTATTCGGGTTAAGGACACAACTTGTCCTCCATTGTTTTGAATGAGGACAATTTATTTTAGGGAATCTTATCGCAACCAATGACAACAAAGCCTAAAAGCTCTGTAAAAAACACATTTTTCTACCTGATAACTTTTATACTCACAAACAACACTAGCAGTAAACTGAATGTGGACCATAACTGTCCTAGCCATGTTGTGAAGTTGTGCCATCATCCCTTAGCTTCGAATGTTTGCTTCTTTTAAATCTAAGGTTATGTTGACTCAAGGTTGCTGTCTGGAAATTGCCAGTATTTTCGCATGTTGATTGGGGAAAAGACCTACGTTTAGACAAGACACCTTGAATCCATTGCAGCTGTCGTGCCAGAGAAACTATAAGGCGCTGTGAGTTTAGCATGTCATCAAAACATGAAGGTGCTTCACTTCACTGGCTTCACAGTAAGATCCATTTCCGATCAACCATGTGCTAAAGTAACATACAGAAAGTATTCATACCCCTTTAAATTTATCACTCTTTTATTTCATTGCAGCCATTTGCTAAAATCAAAAAAGTTCATGTTATTTCTCACTAATGTACACTCAGGATCCCATCTTGACAGAAATAAGCATAAATGTAGAAAAGTTTGCAAATTTATTTTTAAAAAACCCCTGAAATATCAGTGTTATCGTCAGAGTCTCCGATCACTGGAGACGTGTAAACGCACGCCAGGATTGCAACAAAAATGATATGGTCTCACTTAAAACCAGCCTAATATTACTTATTTTTCCTTATGCAAATTAATGTTTTTATTTAATAGAGAGAAATCTCTTCTCTACATCTGGTTACAACCATAAAGCTATAAGACATGATGATATTTTGTCTTTAATGTTCTCTTTTGACCTACTTAAAAACAGTAACAGAGTTTGATAAGTTACCGTAGCCCAGATTCAAGCAATTATAAGAAACTATGAGGATTTCCTCAGTGAGAATAATTTGCCGATGGATCATCTTTCTTTTTTTTGCAGAATCATAGACTCCATTTCATTTTCCATATATTGCAAACTTAAGTAAGTTTAAAACAAAGCAGGGTATCTTGTTGCAAAACTGAAAGTATAATGTAAGCATCAACAAAACATGAAATTAGTGTGCATTTTTTATGTATGACAACAGTTTTGTAACAACAGTGTTTCTCTGACTTCACCCAGTAATCACCCCCACCCTCACTGTAATATTAATAACTGAACAGGAGTCTATGCACCATTTTTCATCCCTCCAACTAAATCTGTTGCCAGTGAATGAATTCATTGAGGAAAAGCAGGGAGGGCTCAAGGGTGTGAGACGGATGTTTCATTAAGATTCTGAGTTAAAAATAGAGTGAACAGTTCCTCACTTTGCTGGTGGAGTTCAACAGATTTTCACCCTTGTCTACTGCTTTGCATTTCCCCTAAAAGCCACCTTTTCATGTCACGAGACAAGTGCTTGTTACTGGAATGCATGGAGCAAGGATTTGTTTGCCATATTCTTTTGCAATATTATTTTTTGCGGTAAATTTGTGGGAGGAATACCACCGTTATGGGTGACTGTGCAGTGCTGTCATGAACGTTTGAGCATTTTAGACATTGTTACGTTACAACCTCTAAGTTCTATGTATTTTTTATAGGGTTTTATGATAATCCATACAGAAAGTTGTACATATCTGCAAAGTGGTAGGAAAAGGATTGATGGAAAAGCTCAAGGAGTGTGTAAGACTGAATAAACCCTCACCTCACATGTGAGGCTCCAGATAGCCCACTTAAGTCCTGCTTTTCTGGCTCTTATTAGGATCCTTGTTGCGTTATTATGAGAAGTTGAATACAAACAGTACTGAAAGACAGACTAGCACAGAGGTTGTCCTTAATCAATAAAGAAGAACAGTCACGTATTAATTATGTATGCAGCAGACACTGTGTCCATTGTAATGGTGGTAAATTAAGTGTCACCTTTTGTCACCCAGTCCATATCAATGGAAAATATTTGAGTGACACCCTATTCAGAAAAAGAAGGGGATTTGTGCATTAGGACAAAATCATGCGGTCCATCATCAATTAGGGTTTTCATTAACATGTCTTTGATCTTATAATATAACATCGACGCCTGAGAGGGCTCGTTATATCGTCACCATGACTATATCAGCATCATCTGCATGGAGCGTTGCCTCCACACCAGAGTATTTCCATGTTTACACAGAGTGAGTAATGCTGTATTACCAGTTTCTGCATCTGTTGTCCGAGCGCTTTCATGGGTCATCTCCCATGGATTTTGCGGGTCAGGTAATGGGCAGCCAGTTGACCTCACGGCACCCGGAGATAGATGCTCTGACTGCACGCGAGTCTGTGGGCGTCACAGAGTTCATGTTGCCGTGCAGAAACGAAGTGTCCATGTGGGGTCTTCGCAGCTTCTCCAAGTGCCTGGACACAAAGGGAAGAAAAATGCTGTGCCCCCTCGAATGCCTCAGGGGCAGATCGTCTTACCAAAGATGGCAGGGCAGACATTAGTCACTGATTTTCTGTAATACACTCTCACACACACAGAAGAGGGCGAAGGATAGAAATTTCTTGGGTATACCCAGACATATGCTTGCACATCATTATCACTCACACCCACACTTGCGTACGAAGATTTATGTAGCTAATCACAAAGCAAAAGAATCCCTGCAGATACAAACATAATCATGCCAGCAGTCTGGTTTCAAGAAGTTTGGAGGGATTTTTATGGGTGTGGACGTCGCATCAGTATGTTGTTGAAAGCTTTTGTGAATTTCTTTTCCCCATGCCCGTCTTGGGGGGGCCTCCATCCCACAAAAGGTGACATCAAGTCTGGTATAAAGGTGATGCAAAGCGACAGATGTGTTTCCCACGAGCAATTTCTGCCCTTCAGCTTCCTCAGTCCCAGCAAGCAGCACAGCATATCCTGCACTTTCACATTAATGCCATGTGTTAACTTTGCATTGCATACAGTGGATGTGTTCTCACATTGTAACATGAGCTGCTGATTGATCGCTTGGCTCACAGAGGAGATAGATAGAAGTAGAGTTCAGGAAATCGATTTAGCCAACACAATAATGATACTTCCTTCCTGTCTTCCTGCATTAGAATCATCAAAATCAGATACAGTGCATGAGAAGAAGGTGTATTTCTTGTTTTTGTTCTTTGATTTTCCTTGGCAAGTCTTAGCCTGAATGGTCATTAACAAAGAGTAATCTTGTCAGAAAATCATATCCTGGGCTTAGCAAAAGAATGGCTCAATCTTCTTAGTACAGTACAAGCCACGTGACTTGTGTCACTTGTGTTGAGGGGGTTTACAGAAAGGGACAAACCTGCAGAGGATCAATTAGTCAGTTAACATTTTACCTGCAGCAAAAATAGTGTTGTAAAAAGCTGCACAGTGGAGCATTTGATAGCACTGTTGCCTTGTAGCAAGGAAGTGCTGGGTTTGATCCTGGCCTGGGATCTTTCTGAATGGAGTTGGCATGTTCTCCCTATGCATGTGTGAGTTTCCTCTGGGTACTCTTGTTTTCCCACAGTCCAAAGATATGGCTGTTTGATTAATTGGTCTCTCCAAATAATCCTAAGGTGTATGTGTGTGTGTGCAAACCATTAGATTGCTCTCTCAATCATTTTTTTTCCCAAATAAAAAATACAATAAAAATGTAAAAAAATATATATTCTTTTAGAAACAGTAATGTAGCTCTTTCCAAACTTGAAGATGTAAGTGACTTTGTTTCTTATTTAATCTGGAATTTCTTTAGCTCAGAGCAGGGTGTGTTCCTCTTTAAGATCTCTTAAAGAGATCTTAAAGAGGAAGTGACAGACACATGACAGACATGTGTCTGTCATGTCTGTCAGACATGACAGACACAAGCTGTCATGTCTGACAGCTTGTAGCTGTCAGACATGAAGCTAGACTTCTAGACTCTAGACTTAAAACTTCATTTTAAGTCTAGATAGTTTAGTCTTTGAAGCAAAGCTGATGGGCTACAAAATGTGGCAAGATCAAAGTAGACTTTTAGCATCTTAAAACCTTTTTTTTTTTTTTTTTTTACAGAGAAGGTAACTTATGTTGAACCACAGAAATGGATGTCGGAGATACTCCACAGGTGTTTCTGTTTTGATTTTGTTTTGTGTTTGTTTAGTTTCTTACTTTACTTATGTGTTTCTGTTCTCTATGCATTTTCATTTAGTCTTCTCTATGACGCTTATCTGCCTAATTTTAGACTTTCTCACTATAATTTAGATGCTCAGAACTGTTCTAGAGTCATATTAAATAAAGAAGTCCACATGCCAGAGTATTCAACTTAGATACTGACTGCTTAGAAACTTTAACAGGTCTATGCAGAATTAAAAAATCCTTTTGAAAAAACTTCTAATTCCAACTCAAAGTTGCAAAATTGTTTAAAAGAAAGCTATTAGGTATTTAACAATGGATAACAAGGGAATAACTAAGACCTAACATAAAATATTGAATTGCGCAGAGTGAAATTGCAAATTCGCTTAATGGAAGCATGCAAATTTCGAAAAATAAAACCTCACGTTTTTCCATAAAAACTTGTTGCACTGGAAAGAGGTGCTTTTTCAGCCGTGTCGAAATAGACTGCAGCAGAAACACTTTCTCGCATAACACGAGTCACGTGATCAACAGTCAGACGTCACTACTGGAGAAAGCCACGAAGAAGACAACAGGAAGTTCTTCTTCGTGGTTTGTAATTTTTGTTATTGTTTTTCGGGAAATTTGCAGTTGTCTCCATCAGAGCTTTTTGTGCTTTTTGACTGCTGAATAAAAATGTGTCACTCGCAATTTCCCAGGCATTTTAGAATTTTTAATCATATTAATAGTATTTGAGGGGGTAACTTTTTTCTTCTTCTTCTTTTTTTTTTTTTTACCTCAGTAAAACCTCGGTCTGAACTTCTCTCAATTTGACCAGTCCTTGGAGGAGAAAGGGTTTTTTATACATATTATTTAAATTGTGTTTAACTTGATCATACAGACACTAAATTCAGAGTTGCTTCAAACACATCTAACGAAGACACTGGCACATTGATGTAAAGGCGACATGACAGCGAGAGTGAGAATAGGTGCAGAGCCTGCTGTGACAGGAACCACAAATGTGTTTGAGGTGAACAAAGGGTCAGAGTTCATTGGCTGGAATGCTGCCCCCGGTCTCTCCCAGGTGTGCTCTGCCACTGACGTTAATCCTGCAGACCTCTGCGTCATGGATGGTGGGATCAGACTTCTAAAAGTCAGATTTAAAAATCAAAACATTCCAGACTGGGAGTTACGTATAATGCTTGTCAAAACAAAACAAAAAAAAATGGAAGAAAATAGTGATTTGTTACAGTTTTGTTGCTTGTTATTAAAGGATTTAGAACATAAAACACTTCACTGTGGCAGCTACGAGGTCATGAACAGAGTTTTCTGGTAAGAAAACAGACTGAGGCTGTTCTGTTACAAGGCTACAGTTTGCCGATTTTCTTTTCCGAAGAGATTCTCATAATGAGGTGGGGGGATTGTCTTTAAGTGGCATCTTCTGTTGACAATATGTAAACTGAGATAATAATCAGAAAAACATTTTCAGTGTGCCTCACAATAATGAAAAACCTTTTTCATCAGTAATGTAAAGTAGATTTTTGTTCATTATAATCTGTGATGGACATTTTCACTGATAAACCACCTGTGATAAATGTATTTCTTCTTCTTAACACATTTCAATAATTACGCTATCAAAATTCAGCTGACTCAAAAACAGCAGGTAGTGCTTCCAAAACAAATGTGATTATTATATTTCCAATCTTCTAGTCTAGTTCTTTATTTCTTTATTATAATACTAAAACAAACATTCTTCTTTTTTTATTTGAGTTTCTGCTTCTGAGATAAGATTCAGAAGCTCAGAGTGCTCGATCCTGAAAGCCCAGTCTGGCCTGAATATTTAACCTCACTGGAGAAAAATGTCAAGGGGTGAATCTCATGCTCATTTTTTCCGTGGAGATGTGCCAAACCCAACCAAGACCACACAACTACCTACCTGGACTATAAAAAGAGTGTTTCAGGTAGTTCAGAAGCTAAATACGTTGTGGCTAAGAAGGCTTTACTGTGGCCTGGTAACTCCGTAGACATTTTACTTTAATAAAAAAAAGATAAATAAGGTACTCTAAACTTAAAGGTAAAATTTCTTAAAATCAATATTTAATATTTATTTATCGTGACATTTATTATTTTTCCAGAATGGGAGATACTTATTGTATCATCCCATTAGAGGCATTTTTTTTTTTTGGATTTCTCTAAACATGAACTTTGAATACAATGTCTGCTTGTCATTTCAATTTGGAAAGGCAGCTGAGCATCATGTGTCTGATGTCTAAGGTCGCGAAGAAGTATGTACGACTCTGTATGACTCTTTCAAAAACAACCTACAATGATTCACAAATGGCCAGAAAGACCTTAGATGGTACACTCATCTAAGTATGTTTTTGATGAGAGAATAACGCTGCAGTATGCTATGCAGCTCAAAAAACACCCTTCCTTTGAGTACTTAAAGTACACAGAGCAATGGAGAGAATGGAAAAGAGGTGAAGATGTTTGTGGAAGCAGGTTGGAATGGGTGAAGAAAAGTGTCAGGTGTCGTGTGATCAAAGAGAATCAGCAGGAATGACAAGAAATATGTACAAGGAAAAAAGACAGAAGGCAGAACTGGAGGTAGCAAAGAGCAAGACGTTGAGGTTCTATTAAGGAGTGATGAGGATGGATTAGATCAGGATGGGTACATCAGAAGAAAAGCTCATGTTAGATGTTTTGGAGATAAAATCAGAGAGGCCAGACTGAGATGGATTGGACGTGATCAGAGGAGAGACAATGATTATATCGGTTTAAGCAAGCTGAGGATGGAGCCACCAGACAGGAGGCCTGCAGGAAGGAGATTTATAGATGTGGTGAAAGAGGACGTGATATTACTTGGTGTGAGGGTAGAAGATGCAGAAGATAGAACCAAATGGAGACGGATGACTCGCTACGGTGACCCCGGAAGAGAAGGGCTGAAAGAGAAGAAGATCCAGAGATTAGGTTATGACATCATGTGACTATAATTAAACAACCACCTACAAAATTCTCTCTGGAGTCAACAACAAACACTGCACAATCCCCGAAAAAACTGGTAACGCCGTTGAAGCATGGCGGTGGCACCATTGTGGTGTGGGAATTTTTTCTTCTTTTATTATTTGGTAGGCAGCTTGTCTATTAAAGGCTGCAAAATACTACTGATACTGAGGTGAAGCTTCACTTTCCAGCATTTCCCAGTTGTTTTCCTGTGATGATCCTAAACATACAGCCAGAGATGCATTGGAATGACTAAGATCAAAACTAATGACATCAATCTGTTAGAACGGCCTGGTGAACGTCCAGACCTAAATCCACTTCAGAACCAACAAATGACTTGAAACTCACTTCTCAAAAATGCTCTCCATCCAAAAAAAATATACTAAAAATGTTTCACCAGAAATGTGCAAAGCTGGTAGAGACGTACTCCCAAAAAACCTGCAGCTGAGAACACAAAGTACTGTAACACAGTTTTATTGGTGCATGTCATTTAATAACATTATGCAAAATAATTTACCTGGACTGTTAACATGTCTTTGTCAATAAAAAAAAAACTCAATGGTTGACGGACATGAGAGAGGACACACACTATGAGAAGAGGACATTAAAATAGACAAGCAGCTATTGTCACGGGTCCTTGTCCCTCACCCTGTCATTCCTCTTAAGCCACTCGAGACGACTCTGAACTCTGTCAACTTCTTTCTGCTGTGGAAAAAAACCAAAACAATACTGTCTGCCTTTCCGTGCTCACTTGTGGAGCAGGATTATATTCTCGTTGTTCGTGTTCTCAGGCACAACAACGGCACGTCTTCACACTGGACTCTCTGCCTCCGCGTCATCGAGAGCCGCTGGGAAAACAAGTGGCGATGTTATGATTGCTGAAATAAATTAACAGCTTTCTTTTTAGACTTCTGCCTGCGTTTCATTTTAAACGATTGCAAAGGTTGCTTACAGGTTGTGTCCACAAGTGTAATTGAATGCCCGTTGCTCTTGTAAATGTGTTTAAGAAAGGACTAAATTCTTTTTGGTTTGTTTAGACATATTTATTAATGGGCACCGACTCGCCTGTGGTGAGTTTAAGGCATTACGTAAGGTGCGGAGAATCCTCCTGCCTCCCTCGGTAAGCTGCTGCACTAAAGCAACAAAGTAATTTATGATAAAAGTGGGATGTAAAACTAGTTCTTTGTGGAGTATTATGGCCCTGTCGACATCAACTATTATTAGCCCACATAAACAAATATTCTCTCTCCATTTCAACCTGGGTGTTTGTGTGGGTCTTAACATGTTTGAAAAAATTATTCCGTGCAACACATTTTATGTGAGAAACAGTCAGATAGGTTGAGAAGTGAATACTTTTCCCTAGAATTAGAAAACCTACTGCAGAGTCAGCTAGTTTGTGGCCACTTGTTCTTGGAAACACACCTGAGTGATGAGTCACTTTATCAAAGAGCTGGGACCAACTAACATGCTATTATCAGGCTGTTTGGGAAGAATGTGTTTAATGGAGACTTGTTGGAGGCAGAGCACGCACCTCCTTGGGCCTAAGCCATATGGAGTCTATATGTCAGGGTTTCAGGCCAAAGAATCAGAGGCTTCTTCTGGGAGAAATCTGGGGCCGTGGGCACAAAAACATCAACACAGGCTGCTTATTCTGCTGAGGGATTCAAGGCAATCAAGCAAATCGGAGCTGAACGAACTCAATACCAAGCAGACTCTCAGCACAACACATCGATTGCCAGTCGCATGCTGTTTGAGCCTAGAATGATTTCTTTTTTAATATATTTAGATTTATTCATTAACAGCTTAGCTACTTTAAGTCCAAAGAGAATGGAGGGTTGAATTTTTTTTAAATAAAGCAACATAATAAAAGTTGTCTCTCAACCAAACTCCATATTAAAAAATACTACATCCTTTTTGTTAAGGTGACATTGAGTCTCAGAAGGCAAAAGAATATGGTGTTAAAACCAGACAGGTGGTTTTGTGATGTGGCAAATAAAACCATAGTAAACTTTTTGAATGTTTTCTCCACCTTCAATGTGACACAAGAGCAACAGTCAAATAAACCATGTCAGTAATATGGCAATTTAGTCTTTGACTATTTACGTAGTTTGTTTGTCCTTTTGTAAAGTATTTTTACTATTTTGAACTAAGTCACTAAAAATATTCCAAAATGATAGCAAAACATTCTTGTCAGCAGTCAGACTAATATAAATCTGTCAGGCTAATTAATTAATCAGCACTTTTATATGTAAAACTGCTCATGCTGCACAAAAAAATAAATAAAAAATCCCAACGTAACCTGTGGAAAAATAAAAGCACATCCAAAAATAGATGGCTCCTGAGTAACAAAGGGATATAAATAATTTCTGTTTTTACCATTTTAAAATGAATTAGATACCACCACATCAATGATAAACCACAAAGCAAAATAAAGAAAAATTGCAGAAATGATTATGCATCTTTGTAGTCACAAAATTCCTGCTATCCATTAAAAAGAAAAGTTAAACAACACCTGAGAAACATGAATGTTCCCTTTCACCACACGAACACAAAACGGGTTAAGCTGTCCTCCACTGGCCTGTGTGCATTATGAATGAGCTGGAGGTGAGCTGAGATTTAGGCTAATGGCCATGTCAGACAGAGGTCATCACAGGCCTTCAGCGAGATAAAAGGTTCTCTCTGCTCTCCATACGTCGTTCTGGAAACGTTCCTGTGTTACTTCAAAGCTCTCCGGGATGCGTTGAGTGCATTCTCTGGGTATCTGGTAATCCAAACCTGGCTTGGTCTTGAAAGCAAATGTCTCCGTCGCCAACAGGGGCATGGCATCATCGGGTTAGAAATCTGTTTTTTCCACATTTACTTACAGCAAAGGCAGTTTATGTAAAAAAAAAAAAAACTGTCACAAAAGCAAATATGAATCAATGAATGACTGAACAATGAATAACTAATTTAGATGAATAAATCAGTCCTGTACATATTTATCATTGTATTATTTTTTATCACAATAGATAACTAAAAAACTTTAAGATATGGAAAAATTATAGAAGAAAACTTCTTCCGGAAGGGCTTCGATCCCAAAAATACAACTAGAGCACCAATAGAATGAGCTACAATTAAATAGAATGGCCTAGTCAAACTCTGAAGTAAAAATGTGTGTCAAAACTTGAAAAGTGATGTCCACAGCCACTTTCCATGCAATCGTCATAGATCAGAGATGACTTTGCAAAGAAGAATGAATAAAAATAGACAGACACGATCCAAAGTGCAAAGTGGTTCTGCAAAACGTGAAAAGGTCCAATGAGTTTGAAGACTTTTGCGAAGCGTCCTACGCGCAATTACAGACAGACTTTTAAATACCTATGCCACATGCCTGTGTGATGCGCAGGACTCTCAGCAAACTAAAAGCAAGCTTTGACACAACACGGAGGGAAAGATAACAAAAACCGTCTGGAGCCAGCTTGGGACAACAGTAGCTCTTGCGAAAGCATCTAAATATAGACAGAGGCTGTGATATGGACTGCAGTAAATAGAAATGATGGTGAACACTTGGAGAGAAAGGGTCATGAGGTGCTGTAGTTCAGCCTCCTGCAGTTCTGTTGCTCTTTAGCCTTAGCTGAGATCAACTCCTCCCATGATACAGTGACCCAAAGACCTGCTTCCAGTCCAGAGTATGGCTTTTCTTTTCACTTCAGATTTCTGTGGTTATTTATTTGATGTTCTGAGGCAGCCATTGGTTAAAAAATACTTTTCATGGGGAAAAAGAAAAAAAAACAACCTCCTTCCAACATGATCCTGCACCTAAAAGGCCTCTGTACATTCCTGACTCAGCTGGACATTCAACAGGCCACCACTTGCAGCACATGTCAACACACTCCGCAGGTTACCAACCCCCCAGCCCTCTTTGACGCAAAACCAGTTAAAGTCACACTGAACTGGAAGGTGCAGTAAAAACAGGGCTCAGACTCTCTTATGAGACCTGTTATTAAATACTGTCAGGTCATAAATGAAAGAAACAGCAGCGGCAAAGAAAACTGTTTTTTAAAGATGTGCTTAAAATGAAAAATCTGACATCAAACTAAACAGAACCTGCTGTATTAAATACCTAATAGTGTAGCAGATATTGAGAAAATATCTGCTGATGTTAAAACAGCAAATGAAAGACAGATGTGTCTGCCTGACTTTAGCCCATGGCTGTGATGAGTGACTGTGAGTGTGTGTGTGTGTGTGTGTGTGTGTGNGTCAGAGTTAGGGCTAAGGTATGAATTGAGTTTTGGATAGGGTTAGGGTTAGGTATGTGATGGTTAGGGTTAGGAAAAGGGTAAAGGTAAGGTTTAGGCTGTAGAAATGAATGGAAGTCAATGGAAAGTCCCCACAAAGATAGCAAAACAAACGTGTGTGTGTGTGTGTGTGCTAGCAGTAGGAAAAGAGAAGCCTGGTGTCCTGTCTTCATCTGTCACTTTCTGAGGCTGCACAGTGTGGAAAATATGCCCACACCAAGGCTTTTGTCACATCTGCTATTTTTATAAACCCATCAGAAACTCTTTTGTTTTTCTCCGGGGCTTTGTCTCTCTCTCTTACTTAGATTAGCTTAAATCGGTGCGTGGTGGCCATTGAGAGCTCGAGTGCTTTTCTAAGTTCTTTCTGAAAAACACTGAAAGACCGATGAAAAAAACCATCATTAATTTAGTTTGAATACAATCTCCTTTGATGTTTGATTTAAGAATCCATCCTTCAGACGGAAGGAGCTGTCTCACTGTTGATTCTGTGCAAATATAATTTAAAGATTTGCATATCAAAGGCAGCAGTGCTAGATCTTATGAGCTGCTCCTCTTGGGTTTGTTGTTGATTTGGGTTGCATTTGCAGTTGCCTGGTAGCCAGAGACAGCTCCTTCTTCGGGAATCATTTACGATCAACGTCGCATGGCGCCAACAAGACTCACTGGCCAGGCCTCCATTGGGAGCTCCTCAATAAATTAATTATACCAATTCAACTGGCCATCTCTGTATAAAGCGTTGCTTATGAACGTTATAATAACGGAAACAGAGAGGCATTATTTCCCTAATGAATATCTAAAACACAAGCTCTTATGAAAAAGAGTCAAACAATAAAACACAAGGTCACATGAAAAAACTGAAAATAAGAATAGTAGTTGATTCCGTGTTTATTGTTTAAGTTTTATCACTTTCAAATAAATAGGCTACATATTTTATGGTTGTTTCTATTTAATGTGGAATCTGAAAATCAACCTAAAAATGAAGAACACAAAGGTTTACATCTGATTGAGAGAAAAACACGTGATGCCAAATCAAAACATGAGTCAATGTGATTTTGTAAAACATCAATTTTTTTCTTACCTTCCTGAATCCTTTAGAGCCTCTGAGGCTGTTTGAAGTGTCTGCACAGATTTTCTGTATCCGACTGAGGACTGGAGAGCGTCTAGGCTGCTACTATTTCTTCATTTACCTCTTTATTGCCTCTGTCATGCAGGGAGGCTCATCCATGACTCATCATCATCTGAGTGAAAAAGGTTTACATCCAAGATTTTCGCAATTTGCAGGTCTGGGGCACTTGTGCCTGTGTTAACACAATGCTAAGACGGAGAGATATCAGCGTCAACTTTTGAAGTCAACCAATCAAATATGGATGAAAAGCATATTTTCTAATTTAGTGAATATGGTGGAGCTGCCCAGTAGATTTAACTCTCCCACTGTTTTAAAAAATGGGGTCACTTGGACCCCACAAGTTTTTTATTGTGTGGTCATGTTGACCCCATATGACTTTTTATGAGTTTTTTTGTGTGTGTGTGTCTCTACTTCCTGCTGTCTGACCGTGACATTTACCGCACTCCTTCTGAGTGTCACACTGAGACCACAGGGGAGGGCGTTAGTATAAGTATAATTCTTTACTATCTTGTCCCTAATGTCTTTTGAGATCCTTTTGGTCTTACTCATGTCAGTGGAGAGGTTGCAAATGAAGAAACGTATTCTGTAGACAGAATGTGCTTTACAAACATTAGGCATTGAGATCATCACCACCTGTTGTGGATTGACTGACTGATTAAATTGTGTGCAACACGTATACACCCAACAACCCCTGCAAAACATGCCCTACACCACCACTAGGGGGCATGAACATGCTCCACCATGACATACTTTCAATCGCCTTGTGCCAGCACAGACTCGAAAATCTTTTTTATTATTATTATTATTATTTTTGATTTGGAAACCCTCGGACAAACTAGAATGCTACTATAAATACCCGTAGCAATACAAAAAGATTATTTATACCATGAATTTAGTAGCATGCAATCCAAAAATAGAATACTATGGAGAGAAAAAAAAGCGTAAATAAAGTAAAGTATTTCTAAATTGAACCAGTACTTAAACATTTATGTAATTATGTGTATTACCATTGTGATTCAACGAGCTCATGCCCCTCCAGATGAGATGCTGCCTTGTTCAGCTGCCCACATCGCCCGTATCAGAAACTACTGAAGCCAGGGCAGCTGCAGCGCTGCAGGGAAAACAGTACTTAAAACTTTATGTCATGAAATACAATTTTTATCTTCAACGCAGTAACTTTTCTAAGAACTAGTTTACAAAATTAACAGAGGGTTACAGAACTACTCCCTCCACTACTATATGCGCTGCAGTCTTTAGTCAGGTAAGAGAAAAAGACTCCAAGCATGTTTGATGGATGAGAGCTTATCAGCATCTACAAGTGAAGGAGATGAAACACTGGAGGATGATTCAGCCTGAAAGACCTTTGGGAGAAATTTGGCGGAAAGTCAGGCGTGGCTGCTGAGAAACTCTCCAAGTCTTCATGTTCCAGGTGTGAGATCGTCATTCACTTGCACGTGCAACCAGACGGTAAGACCTCCAAAGTGACAACACCTGAACCTTTTTCCAGAATCATTAAGACACGTAGCATTACTGAGTGTTTCAAGTCTCTCTGAGACTTATTATTTGGCCACGAAAAACAGATGTGAGAAAATGCGGTATAACAGTCCGCTCGTGAAAAAACGCATAAACAAGTAATAGATTTTTTTAAATGTTGGACAACTTGAAGATCATTTTGAAGTAATTAAATCTCCTCAGACGGGGTTTTGCTATTAACTCTGCATCCTTTAAACCTGGGCGTTATCCAGTGATTTGCTCAGGGACCAAACATGCAGGGTGGGATCGCTGCTTGCTGTAACAGACTCAGCTGCACTCGCTATATTTGGTCATTATTTTGTCTTGAGTAATTTTGCAGCCCACCAAACAAACATGACAGTCACACACACAGGGTTGCATAAGAGTCTCTGCTCTTTGCTGACATTTCCACCCCCCCACCTGCATTCACTCCAAATGCCATCCCATAGATAAAAATAAAAAAAAAAGCCCCGACATTGTCTCAGTTCAAAGACGAATTCCCTCCCTCTGCGGCTGTTATTGGAGCTGGAAAATGATCCACTTGTAGGAGTGATGGCGGAATGTAAAGCATCACAAAACAAAAGCTGTTGCAGAGCATCACCACATGTGGGGGAAACAGAATCAAAACGGTCGGTGCTGCCATTTTAAGAGAAATGTGTTCAGGCTTGGACTCAACACACCTGGAAGCAAGAATTATTTGTTTTAGAAAATAAAAACAATACATCTTGCACTGAGAAATCACCGAAGCCTTAAATTATAAGGTGGGTCAATGAAACAAGTTACAGTCCTACATAGAAATGTGAGCTCATCATACAGTGGATGAATACTGGAATAGTGAAAGAGGTTTGAACATAACACCACTGTACGCACTCTGGGATTTCTGCACAAATATAACAGTGAGTGTTAAGGTGTTCATTAGCGAGTTTTAGAGGAACTGGTTGGCTGCTTTTCGCACCTTTGAAAGAGAACGGAGCATCTTAACACCTTGAACTGGGTCGCCTCCAGCACGTACAGCACCGTGGTAAACCATAACAGGTGAACGTTGTCAGTGGAAAAGCTCCCATCAATCTGCACCCTATGTCTCCACGCAGTAAACAAAGCAAACGGGCTGTAAACACGAAGCATATTCACAAATCATAAGTTGTGGAGAGTATAAGGAGAGCTTAAAGTGAATTAATATCAAATAACTCATTTGATGCTAAAAAAAGGAGCATTGCTTATTATTTTTTTTGTACTTATAACTGAACAGCACGATGTTTTTTTGTTGTTGTTTTTTTTACTCCTGCCTACTTCAGCCAGTCAGTTGAATTTTATGATGTAGACAAAATAATCCCTCAGTGCAGCCAAAATGAACACAATCAACAAACAGAAACATTACATTGCAGTGGTGAATGAAAGAGAAATAGCTGAAAGTTGTAATCCAGACTAGAATTAATCTATGTTCCAATTACTATCAACTCTAAACAAATGGGCTTTTAGCCTTGATTTAAAAGAACTCTGTGTTTTAACAATGTTGCAGTTTTCTGAAAGTTTGTTCCAGATCAGAGAAACATAGAAACAGAAAGCTGTGTCTCCATGTTTGGATCTGATTCTGTGGATGTAGAACTGATTTAAAATAAAAAGATCTGGGTGGTCGGGATGGTTGATGCAATGGCAAAAAGTCTTTCATGTATTCTGGTGCTAAGCCATTCAGTGATTTATAAACTAACCAAAGTATTTTTAAAGGATGTTAGAAATAGATGATATGCTCTATTTTTGCTAGTTTTAGTGAAAATGCAGACAGCAGCGTTCGGGATCAGCTACAGCTGTTTGATTTTTGAGGCAGGCCTCTGAAGACACTGTGGCAGTCAATCAGATCGACAAACAATAAATATGGGGATGAGTTTCTCAAGATACTGTTGTGACATAAGTCCTTTAATGCTGGACATGTTTATCAGGTGACAGAAGGCCGACTTTGTAAATGTGTTTATGTGTCTCTGAATGTTCAGGTTTGAGTCCATCATCACTACACCCAGATTTCAGGCCTGATCGGTAGATTCTTGAAGAGGAGTGCTGACTCTCGATCATTCATTTAACAAAATAACAAGCTAGTTTCTCAAAGTAATGTTCTTTTATGAGCTTCAAATTGGTTCAGTAAAAATGTTCATCATGTCAGTATCTTAGGTTGGAAGCTGCTGGTGTCCTGCCTAAGGTTTATATTCATGAAATGTCTTCAAGTGCAAAAATATTGATGGGGGAAAGAGTTTTGTTTTAGCTAAGATCTCCCTCTTTCTCTCTCGCTCGCCGTCTCACTAGTCAGACACTATCTGTCTATATTTGTATGTATAAAGTGTCACAAAACAGTGCTGTTAATCTCTGAGTAGGTGTCGTTACAAACGCACCACATAAATTTACAACTCTTTCATCTGAATAATTGCAGCCTTATCCACGAGCCGGTGTTGATTTTGGCTCGGCAGCCAGAGATCAACGTTCTCGTTCGAGTGCGACGCATCAAAATCATGCTTCAAGGTGGAGTGACAACATGACTGCGATGTCTGCTTTGCCAGCACTGGTGTCGACAGATGGCACAGAAACTATTTCCATCAGTCATCAGACTGTCCCCTCAGTTTGTGTGAGCTGACATTTTGACATGTTACATCACAGAACATGTCATTCTTTAAGGCAACTGCTGCTTGGGAAAAAAAGAAAAAAAAAAGCAGTGCACGATTACTGATGGCGGGGTTAGGATAAGAATAAAGAGTTCCTCAACTTACCAGCATAGACCAGTGTAATCAGGCTTGAACAAAGACCTCCCCCCCACACACACACACACACTGAAAATCACCGCCTTGTGATATTGGCTGTAGTGACTGCGAGTCACTGAGTCACCTCTCTGGTGTTAGCTAGAGTGAAAACTGCTGTGCAATTCCAAGCAGCCGGAGCCTCGGGGGGGGGGAAGTGCTGGCACAACTGACAGAGCGTGGCGAGATGAGCGAGCTCTGGAGCAAGGATAAACCCAACGGGTTGGCAGGGAAGGTGGGCGGGCGGCGATGCAGCCACCTCTTTAAGTCCCAATCATTTCGTGACCTCTGGAGATGCGGTGAAAGCCTCGTGGTGAGGCATTGCATCTTACTGTCACTGATAACGATGCGTGTGATGAAAATAACTGCTATCATTACAGCCGTGATTGGCTTCAGCCCCTGCGCTCGCATTCATTCAGAACTTTGAGTACTTCGATTATATCTCATCTCTGGGGGGGGAGGGAAGCTCGAAATGAAAGTGCAAGAGGGTAAAAGCCTCCATGCTGCGTGAGGCCTGAGAACTGAAATTTGGATGCGCAACACAAAGTCGGGTTAAGCAGTTCATGTTTAGAGGGCTTTCTGCAACTTTTCCGTACCAAGTGTGTTCAGGCTCATGGCTCATGGTAGTTATCCTTGTTTCCATGAGAAATGGAACGAAAAATCCCATTTACGGTTCAACACTCAAAGTGGGGCATCAGTGCATAACAAAATGTCAAAAGTAGCATCGGATCATATTTGATTATTTCATTTATTTGGTTTCATAAAATTCAGATCTGTGTGCTGATTTATTCAGCAACAAGGACAGTAGAAATGTTGTCTGAGAGGAATAGCTTGGAAACCTACCAAACCGGTACCCAATGTAGGGATTTAAATGTAGTGCTCAACAGAATGAAATTCTGACGTCCAGATAAACGTCGTCCTTTGTGCTCTGCTTCTGATATCCACAGGCAGACATTAGCACGTTCCTTTTAACATATATGTGTCAATTGAACAGCCTTGATAAGAGTTAGAAATGAGTTAGAAATACAATCTGACCCTCTCTTAATTACGAGATTTTAGCTACTCTAATAGATAACTCTTCGGTTGCATTTGAACAAAGAATTTCAACTGCAGCTAAACATTGTAGCTAAACATGTAAATAAAATTAAATGAAATGGCATCACACTTATATTTAGTGCTTTTCAGGATACTCAGAGACGCATTACAAAGACACAAGTCATTCCCGTTCACGTACACATTTACGCACTGAGGACATGTTTGAAGAAAGCAGCTGTTGATTTCATGTGACTTGCCGACGTTAGCAGGCATTTGGCACCTAAAGTTAAAAATATAAGTAGTGCTGTAAAAGAAAGCATAACAGGTTTGGCTGTGTGCCTGCTGCTTAAGCTGTCTGCTGTAGCTTTAACGTAAACTGTGTTGTTTTTTTCCTTTCCTCAGGCTCGGGTTGTTCCTCTTGTGTCTTAAATCCAAGATTCTAATTATTTGATATTCCTGAGGAAAAACATGTACCTAGCAGAGAGACTGTTTTTGTTTGTTTTGACAAGAAATGAAATCTCCCCCTCACCTCCATGTAGCTCTCACATGTTTCCTACGTATAACACTGTTGCGGCAAAGATATTCACTCCATGCTTTGTTCTCTGTTCTCTCACCCAATGGACATAAAAGAGTGCTTTTTCTCCCTTTTTTTTTTTTGTCTGTTCTGTCATTACAGTGAGAGATTTCCAGAGCGTGCTTTTACAGATGCTTTTGTTATCACACATCTATCATCTAGTTTTGGTGAACATGACTCAAAATGCCTCTTTTTTGTTGTACAAAACTGCACGTTCAAACCTTTCAAGAGAGCTGTGAAGCGTCTGAACATGATTCATGTAGGTTTTTACACTTTGCAGATTTGCCTGTCTTCTGCCTCCAAAATACGAAGACACTTGCACTTTGGCCTTGCGTAGCAGCCATGTGCATTTGTCTCTTGGCTGTCACGGACAAAAGCTTTGCAGTGTAACACAATATTGTGCGCACAGTGGCAGTTTTATTAGCCAAATCCCTCTTTCTCATACCACCCACTTTCTGAGCTATCCATTAATAGACAAAACTCTATTTGCACTCCAACAACATTATCTCCCCCGACTAAGTATGGTAGTAGGGTGAAGGACCACAGCACCGCTGAGAATAGAAGAGAATTTCCCTCTGCAGCCCATGAATCACACAGATGTTGCTTCTGGCGCTGTGTTGCACTGAAAGAGGAAGGGTTACTCTTAACTGAAAGATAGTGGAACATGATACTGTCATGTTAATGTGAAAAATAATTTTCACACACACCGAAGGGCCGCGAGTAGAGCTTTTCTTTAGTAACGTGACTGACGGAGCGCCGAGAGTAGCCAGATTGGAGAACAGGCTGCTGCAGTCTGGATGCCAGAGCGTTGCATTATTTGTCACGTTATCACACTACTCGTTTGTTTTTTTTTTAAAAAGTGATTTACAGCTTAAAATTTAAACGGTAAACTCCCCGAGATGTAAGCCAGCACTATAAACTACCACATGCAACTGATAGATGCAGCGAGAGTATGTCTTTGGCCTACTTTAAGAAGTTAGCTAAAGCATGGAGATGTATACGGCACAAACTTCCTCCTCCCTAGTTTCGGTTCGTACGGTTGTAGTGTGTGGGAGTTTGGCCGGACAGGCCAGCCCTGTCTCTCTGGGCTGCCAGCTAAATCTCCAGTGGGCCGCGGAGCCGGCTCAAAATAAATATGTGCCCCCCTTTCAACCGAGAAATCATCAGGACTTCTTTCTCTTTTGGCAGGCATCTGCACAATCCTCCACTTAAAGCTTCAAGTGAAACTTTCCTCGTCAGCTGAGGTCAGGATCTAATTAGTTGTTGTTTTTTTTTTATTTAGGTCTTGGACGCCACCGAGAGGCCTCTACGGTCAGGATCCACAAAGATCACTCAGCAACAGGTCAAACTGTGACAGTTTGAACGTTCAAAAAACATTGGCTGGGTGAAACTGGAGGAGCTTTTGATTTTGTGAATAAATTACAAGGAAACAGATTTTCACTTGATTAGTCAGAATTTAGCAAATTGTTAAAAACATGTTGTGTTGATTCTACTTTTATCCGAGATGAAATGTACATATTTTGATTTCTCGTTGTTTCATGTTGGGTATTTGTTTGTTTATTTCAACCTCAAATAACTGTCTTGTAAGGGTGGAAGAAGCTCCATCCTTCTAATCATCCATATGTCATATGAGGAATCAAAGCAGCGCACAGAAACATTGAAGCAAAAGAAAAACAACTTAATCGCAGGAATAAGGTTTTCATTTTGAAGTTCAGTGGTGTATTAGTTGTTTTTTTCTGAACTCCAAGTAACTAAGATGAGAACTTTCTTCAGAATTCCTCAACGTATTTTGCAGAGTATGTTGAATAAGTGTGCCCAAGTCTGTCTTTGACTAAAAAGTTCCAAAAAAAAGGAAAATTTTGTTTAATGCCTAATATTTTCCATTTAAGGAAATATAAATTTGTTATTGAAAATCCCATCCTAAAAGATGACAAACATTGTCCATCTGTATCATCTTTTCTCCTATTAAATTTACTTCGCTGATATTTTCCCCCCTCCAGAATCCAACTCTATTCGCCAGCAGCTCTATTTATATTTATTACCCGTTCCTTTTTTTTTTTTTTTTTTTAAGTTCTTCTGACACATTTTTGTACTCCTTGCTGAATGGAAATATGGCAAGAATGGCATCTCTCTCTGTTTGCATACATGCAGGTATTTCCATGGTTTTACTCACTTTAAATAACATTTCTCCTGGTATCTGTAGTTTAATTTTCTAAATTAACCTACTCAGTTATGCATTCCCTTGGAGATGAGTAGAATATCTTTAATAACTGCACAGTGTACGTGCTGAAGTTTTGCCCTTTCCGTACAGTGTATTGTTTTTTATTCCATTTTCATATATTCCAGTTATAAATTTAATACACACATGGGTATAGTTCAGACGTTGAAAGGAGTCTATTCAAAAGTGGACAGCAGTGAAGGATAAAAATGTTATTAGATATGATGATCAAACAAGTTTTAACATCAAACAAACCAAGTAAATACAAACACTAGCTGCCAAATGATGATTTCATTTCCTAACCAAAAACAAACAGTTTGTGATAACATGGCATTTAGCTTTTTCCTTTATTGTGGCCAACTCTTTAGAAGAATCGCTTAAATCTCTCCACATTGTTCTTTAGGCTATTTTCCAGTACGTACATCCTGTTTAATGTTACACCACATTAATTGATCAGGGCTCTCCTAAACCTTCGTTTTTAACTATTCAGAGGAGCATTTGCTGGTGTGCTTTGCATCACTGGCCTGCTGCGTTACTCAAGTGAGCTTAAGGTTTAAGATCACAAACTGCTGATCGTTCTCCTTCAAGATTTTCTAGAAGCAAGCGGAATTACACTAGTGTCATTACGGTTAGCCACATAAGATAGCAGAACGGGCCTTTCTGTTCTTTTTTGCTCAGCAGTGGTTTTGGCCTCGGGACTCTCCCATGGATCAATCAGACAGTTACAGCTGATCCAGAACGCTGCTGCTCACATTTTCACTATTAAAGCCAGGAAAATAGAGCAGATCTTCAGTTTAGACGTCCTTACACTGTAGGACACGGTGTAGCTCAGAGAATAGACTTTAAAACACCGCTGTTAGCTTATGCTTATGTTACGCTTAGGGACTTAGGAATCAAAATACATTACCCCCCTGGAAGAGCAGCAACAGCACATCAGTCAGGAGTAGCATCCAAATATTCCTGTGCATTTTTGACAACAGGAGTCACATTCTGACAGCAGCGAGCTATGTGATGCATTTAGCTGAAGAAACATCTACTAACCTCAGAGTACTGTACAATGATCATAAAAAAATGAAAAGGAAAAAAAAAAAACTGCAACAAATTATTGGATTCGAAATGTATATGCTGGTATGCGTTTAAACAATGCGGTTCGCCGAGGATGTTATGAGAATACTTGCACATTATATATAACAGATGCATGTTTGGAAGGTGAACAAAAGGTCTAGAGAGCAAACAATGTCACAAGGCCGACTCTACCGAAATTAGCTCATGTCACTGAAGTGACTCAATGTCCCCACCTACTGGCGTTTTGTAGATCTGTTATGATGTCATCTTCACAAACAGCATTTATCATTTTGGCAATAATTGCATAGAGGGATGTGGTACGTAGCTCAACTTTTTGCTAAATCGAGTAAAAAAAAAAAAAAAAGTTCGTCAAAATGCAACTTTTCCAATTCTACTTGAATAATTTACCGTGGTTGCAGATGTAATCCCAGAGGAACTCATTCATTCTCATCAGAATCTGACAACCTCCAACCTCAGCTAGAATTAAAATGGTTGGCTCCACTTGCAACTGGAAGTAAGTCTGAAAAGTCAGTGAAAAAACATTGACATTTTAGAGATTATTGATTTTACTAAATAGCTTTATTGTAAAATGCATGGAAAAGCCATCCATCCTTCCTCAGATCCTGTATCTGAGATAATCTCTCAGTTCTTCTTTGAGGAGCTTTCCAGGAAATTTACAACTTACAAAATGGAAACCAGTAAATGTCCAGGATATAATTTGGCCTTTTTGAAAATGAATTATAATGTAGTTTTGTGTTTATATTATACATTTTACTCTGAATCGTGCGTTGGCTCACCTCATGTTTTGGCATTTCTACACTAGATGAAACTGTCAATTCTGAAAAACAAGAAAAGCAGAACTTGTTCAGCATTTGTACTTTCCCCCCCCAGAAACAATTATTTAATGGAAAGATAGTCAAGTTATACATCGACTATCTTTTGTGACAAAGCTACATTCGCTTTTGTTTTTCCAAACAATTTCATTGAAATCCATTTCAAAAACAGCAACAAAAAAAAAGTCATGTAAAAAACTGACAGTACGCTGATAATAAAACAAATACTTTATTGTAAAATGTTTTATTCAAAAACATTCCAAGTAGATTCCTATACCTTGACATATTTTACAAATATGTGGCTTACACAAAAGAACAAACAAACAATGATATAAAGTGGGTGAGGACAGAGAAAAATGCAAACAACTAACTTTTGTTTGAGACAAAAACATGAAAAAACAAAAACTTGACTGGCAAATTAAACATAGCTTTCATCTTAGTCCAGAAGTTCAATCTAAATCAGAGAACTGTTTGGATTAAATGGCATCTGATGTTAAAAGTATGGCTATCATGTGAGGGGGGGGGGGAAGGTGCTGGTTCTCTTTAAAAGCTGAGAAAATCTTCTCAAAAAAAGTGAAATAATTGGGACTCTGAAACGATAATACTCCTGCTGGTTTCACTTTTAAAAACAAGGGGCATTTTCTTCAGCAAGAACTTGTACAAATTGTTATTCATACTCATTTGAATATTTGCCTCATCCAAAGATTAGTGCACGTCTTTGTCATAAAAGCCGCTGAATAGAATTTGAAATGAAAGTTCTGCTGCATGAGTCGAGTCTTCCCCTACGCAGAAAGACGTAATACTTTTACAGTTCAGTCTGTTAAGCAAAGAAAAAATAAACAACACCACATGATTTGGATGGATACGGACACATTTTCACATTCAGTAAAAATAAAATAACACATTAGATATTTATGATTAAGTCAGTTCTATGCAGCAGCGATTTAAGATTGTTCCCCACAATTAAACTCCAGAGGATTGTTGATGCACAAACTGAAGGAGAGAAGCTTGAAAACAAAAAAGAAGAAGAAAAAAAAAAGATGCATATAAACTAAGCTTTCAAAATTTACATGGATACATGTAGAAACTTTTTCTCGAAGCTTCATTGTTTCGCGTTGCTTTAAAAGCGTTCGGCTTCCGCACGTCAATGATCTGATTTGAAGCTGAGACTCCGACTGGGGAGCGAAAGAGGGGCTCAGCTGCAAGGACGCACAAGACGTGTCCGGATCCAGGACAACGACTCTTATCTCTGGCACCTGGGAGATCATCTCTCATCGGATGGCCTGTTAGGAAGCAGTGATTTTCAGATAAGCTCGTCTGAGAAAGAAAGTTAAAATTAGCATCCGTGATCCGGATCTGAACGAGGCTCACGCTGGTTCAAGACTGACTGGTAAAAACAGACAGAAGACATGTTCTAAACTTAAAATACAATTAACAGTCGTTTTTTTTTCCTTCTTCTTCTGTTAAGCGGATGTGGTAAAGCATCAGAATACTGAAATCACTGCACTTATATTTAGGAAGATCAATCTTCTGATAAGGCTAAGCGTCATCTTGGTTTTTATACATTCATAAGAACGGGACTTGCAGTTATGGGGTTAGGGCAACAACGCATGTTGTGACAATCAGGCTGAGGAAGGCACTGGGTTTATGTTATACCACATGAAACTCTTACGCTCTCCACTATCCATCTTGAAAAAGATAAAAATCTAAAAAAGTTTTTTTTTTTTTTTTTTTTTTTAGCTGGAGATCATTTTGCTATTGAAAAATAAAGTTTGACATATTTAGAAAAAATATCATCTGCACCTTTGATTCATTTCAGCAAGGAGAGTTTACCAAAAAGCAAGCGGCTATAAAAAAAAAAAAAAAAAAAAAGTAAAACTTATGGCATTTTGGTTCTCAAATAAGCATCTGTTTGACTCTGACTGCACAAGAAGTCTAGAGACAGAAAACTGTTGATACTTTTGTGCTGAGGGGAAAAAAAAAATGGAGCTTTACGAGTTTATTAAAATGATATATCCGCTACTGCTAGCAGAAATGTTTGTGATCTATTCCCACTGAAGTAAAACCAAATAAATTAGTGTGCTTACAAAAACTTGCAGAAATGGAAAACAGGACAACAGAAGGAAAAGCAAATTGTCTAGACGGTCACAGTGCTACCTATTTAGACCGAGAGATTCCTGTTAGTAAGGGTGAAAAGGACAGCTCTACATGGAACAGTGCCATCTTCCACAGATTAAAAAAAAACAACAAACAAAAAAAAAAAAGAAAACATAGCACTTGTTTAAGTTACAGTCCTTGCATGCTTCAGCTCGACGGGGGTCACTGCGTGTCCAGTCGGCTGTACTTCGCGCCACGGTTCCAGTGCATCGCCCGAACTGCGAGGGGCAGCTGGTAATTCCGAGGAACTGTGCCGTTCACGTTCTCTTCGAAATACTGGAAGAGTTTGTACCACCACACCCGCGACAACAGGTTGCTCTGCGACGTCTCCTTCAGCGACTGAAACACACGGACAAACACGAAGGCCGTCAATGGAGTCACAGAATCTCTGATGTGGATTTGATTTTTGACAAATAAGCCGTTATATGTCTCACAGTTCGACTATTGCTCGGCTGTTTGACATAAACTATCAGAGCGTGGGACTGACAGAGGGCGCTCTGGTCTCTAACAAACCTCTCGACCTTCACTGAACAACATTAAAGTACACACACTTTCTATCTTCTGGAAGTTGAGTTGTGTTGCATTAAATTTTATCGTATTATAGATTTACAGCTGTACACTCCCTTGTATCGGTCTGTCACATAAAACTAAAAACATTAAAAACATACATATAAGTCCGTGAAGGACAGAAATCAGAAATATAGTGCGGCTTTGTAAAAAAAAAACCCCAAAAAAACACCAGAAGTAAAATCTCAAACTGTGGCGAAAAGGTTCGATGTGGCTCATCACGGCCAACTCAAACTGATCAGGAGTTACCCTGTGAACTCACCTGCTGGTTGGCTATCGTGTGATACCACCAGAAGAGGCGGGTAGTGATGAAGTACGCCACGACCACGTCCACAGTGTAGTGGTCGTGGGCCAGGAGGATGCAGAAAATCCCAGTGGCGCTCAGTGCCAGGCAGGCCCAGTGGTACAACCAAAAGCGCCTGGGTGAATCTGAAAGGGACACGGATCCAACGCACACAGAAGGGGAATTTTAATCAGCAATGGAATACTAATATTATTATTTAATTAATTGTTCTTACAGTATGTACACATTTGTGTACACATCTGTGTGTGAGTGGATATATTTTCCTTGTTTGTTCCTTTTTTTACCTACTAAAGGGTATAATATGCATTGTTTTTCTATTATGACTCAAAATGAACCAATTAGTAAACAATAAGTGAATAAATTACGCCAAAAGTTCAGCTTGTACAACACGCCAACAAGGGCAACGTCACTTAAAAGCTGTTCTACTTTTTAACCACTAGATGTCAGATCTGCATCAATTAGATTTATGGACACGTGTGCTAGACATGTACTTGACCTCCTTTCAATAAAACCTATAAAAAAAATTTTTAAAAAGGGAAAGCGTTCAACACCAAAACTGAAGGCGAAACATGATAATCTAATTAAAATATCAAGAACCTGCTTCAAATGCTAAAGATTTCTTTCACGAAGACGGATCGAAGTAAAGAAACTGATCTGTCCAAAACCCCCACAGCATTGCACGTGACAGCTTGATGAGTGGTCACATAAAAAGTCCAATTCTCATGCACCGAAACCAATCGTGCAAGGAGAGAGTATGCTGGTGGCGTAACGTTTCCTCTCCATCTTTGCTACATCTACATTTCCTCGTGAAATCTGTTGCTAAAGCAAAGTCGAACTGAAACCACAAGCATCACTTGTGGCAGTGAAAATACTTTAAAAAATAAAGGACAAACGCTAGCCTATTAAACTTCATGTGCAAAAAAACATTTCAAACGCAAAGAAGTCCGACAGCTAGATTGTGATGAAGCGTTTCTAAAACGAGCTGTCCACAAGTACACAGAGGTCAAAGGTGACTGAGAAGCTAAATGTCCTCCATCTCATCAGTCCTGACTAATACAAAGACAATACGAAGCAGCTTACACTCCTTGATGAAGAGGAACGTGAGTGTTAACATGACAGTGTGGCCGCTGTAAAGATAATCTCCACACATGGTGTGGGAGCCTGTGATGGAGAGGCCCCCGCCTGCGATCATTTTCATTATTCTCCTCATCTGCGCCTCCCAGTTCCCGAGGAGCTGAAACACACAAAGTCACACAATAGAAAGTTATTCCAAGAGAAAAAAAAAAAAAAAAAACTATGAAGATATGACAGTTGAAAATAAGGATGTTTGATTTCTATGGGTTAAACACATTTTTCCAGTAAAAGTTGTGTTCTCCTTACAATAGATGTTATGTCTTACAACACAATCCAATTAAAACAAAATTAAGATAAAATAAATCAAGTTAATGCTGCACAAAAAGAAGTTTTTTGTTGTTGTTTGTTTTAATTGACCTCCTAACATCTTAAGATGGCGCAACTTTGACGGATATAAAGGAAGCATTTGATTCCAGTATAAAACACCTGGTTCAAATCTTCATCCTTATCCAGGAACTCAACCTTGGTAGCATTTCCACTTTAGTTTCATGTTCCTCATCACAAATAGACGGTGCTTTAAACTTATTTTTGACATGACAATGTTTCCCGCAGTAAATGCGTCTTAAGAAAACTTTTCTCATTTCATCGCAACATTCTACAGTTCCTTAGAAAAGTATTTTTGTATTAGTATTTTTCATATTTCTCCATGTTACAATCACTCACACCACTGTTTTAAATGGGATTGTATCTAATAAACCAACACAAAATGCTGCATAACTACAAAACTGATTCATGGCTTCCTATGTTAATTTTAGAACAAAAAAAAAATAAAAAAATCATCTGACCTGACCTGTATTTGTATTCAGTTCCCTTTAATCTGATAAATAAAATGTAAAAAGTCAACTTGTGAGTTTAGATAAGAGCATGAAGACATAAATTCAATTGACAATAGGTAGGAAACCCTGAAATTGTTCTCCATCCAATCTGACAGAGTTTGAGACATTTTGCACAGAAGAATAGGGACAAGATTTAGTCTACAGATGTATCTACGCCAAAAGACCTCTAGTTAGAAGCTACAGGTCTAAAAAATAAATGCACAACTCAATTTTAAGCATTTTACTTGATAAAAAAAATAAAACCAAAATTTCACAGTTGTGCATTGCTTCTTGTTCGTCTTAAAAACCCCCAGCAGTTTATAGATGCAACGTGACAAAAAGTATGAACAGTACTCCAAGGTGTTATGTAAATAATACTCTTTAAAACTGATAATATGTGCAATCAAGCGAACAGAAACCCATACAGGTAGGTAGGAGCAATTAAACCTGTTATGCAATCAAAACATCGTGAAGCAACAGCTCAAAGGTCCACGCCACCGAAGCTGGGCATAACTTAGAAATGTTTACTGGAAAACATGAACAAATATTTCTGAAATTTATTTATTTTTTTCTTTAATTTGCTAAAGCCATTTACTTTTAATTTGAGACGCAAAACAAGTATCCTACCTTTGGTGAGCACTTGAAGTGCATCCCAGGAACCGGAAGAGTAGTGATATACATTGTAATACATCGGTAGAGATAGAGTGTTCCTACAATGAAGAAGAACCTCCTGCCTACAATTGATCTGTGAAGAAAAAGAAAAGAAAAATGATCACAATCAAGTCTAGCATAGCTGAGAACAGACGCATGTCAGTATTAAAAGGTACTGAAGTTACAACTGCAAAACCACAACAAAGGCTCGGGTCCTTTAACTACATCTTTACAAAAAAGACAAAACGGGGCTGACTCAAAATATTTCCTACAGGGAAAAATGTGAAGAATTTTTCCCTGTGGAGACCCACACACAATGCAATAGTGTTTTCAAACTATGAATTCTATAAGCAGGTAAAAATCCCAACATTTCAAACTTTTCCAGTATAAAATTCACAGGTTTCCAACATATTCTGAACATTTAGGAAACGTTTACCGAGTTGGGCGCCATCATTTTTGCAGTTATGAAAAAACATATACAAGCCTGGCATCCAATAAAGGATTATTTCACAGATTTTTATTTTACTTTTGTATTGATACAAAGTCACATAAAATCTGATCACTAATCCAAAAATATACGGGATTTAAGATTTCTCACCAACTCTATGATCTGTTATGTATTTAGTGTCATTATTATTCCAAACAATGCATTAATAATAATAAAAATAAAAAAAACGACTGAGTTCAAGTCCAGTTTCAAGGTCTGATTTAAATGAGTCAACAGGTCAAGAAAAATACTGACATTGCACATTTTTGTGTCAGTCAGTTACAAAAAATAAATAAAAATAATCAGTAACCTTGTGATATAACAAAGATAAAAGACATTATCTAAATATAAATTAGCCATTTTTTTATAATTCCACTTTTTTAGCATAAATAAGGTAATGAGGAATAAAGTCCAACACTCAATTTTCCCTTTTTTATATTTAAAGGCATTTTTTTCCCCCTCTTTTCAGATTTTTCAAGACTGCAGTAACTCTAATATAACTGCACTAAAGTCAAAACAACAGATAACAGCTTATAGATATAATATTTCAAATAGCAGCAACAAGACCATGTTTTGATTTTTGCACACGCACCTTGAAACTGTGGGATTTTGACAGACCCAGGCCTATTTTGGAGGAGTAATGAACATGCTGAGATGCAACACGACGGTCCGTACCTGTGCTTGAGAAGCATCCACTGTATCAGCCACAGGCCCACCAGCAGCATGCCGTTAATCTCGCAGATGGAGAAAGCCCATTCGCGCCTGTCAAACAGGTCGAAGAACTTATCGGGCAGTGGCGGAGTGTGCTCCTTCGGAGGAACTCGTTCGTGGACCACTGAAATGACGACACTGGTGGTGACGAAGCACACCACAGCATAGATGAATGCTATGCCCGTCTTCCCCCACTCTGTGGGGAATGAGGAGCGAGTAGGTTCTATTGTTGGCATAGGAATGTGGATCATCTCCCGCTCAAAGTCCTTCCTCTCCAGCGTGCCATTCCTCTGAGGCTTGCTAGTTCCGTTGGGTATCCCCGCTACGTGCCCGTTTGCGTGACCGTTTTTGTGATCCTCGATGTGGGTCTCTATCCGGAGGATCTCCATCCGCTCCAACAGCCGCTCCCCGCCGTCAGGGGACACCCTCGAGAGGGGAGGCACCTTGAAATCTGCCTCGGTGAGCCTGAGCAGAGCGGGGCCGTCTGTCTGACTGAGGGCATGGGTGTACTCTGGCATACTCTCTTTGCTCAGCCAATCAGAAACATCTTTTGTCGACCATGCCGCCACGTTCTTCATCTTGAACAGTGGTCAACGGTGAGGATTAGGAGAGTCCTCAGATTAGAGGGCAAAGTTTATAGGAGGAGCGGCCGTCTATGAGGCAGTAGCAAGACATCTGCAGTTCTGACACATGGTGCGTCTTTATCCAGGGGGAGTCCAGGTTCCTCTTGACATCCGAAAGAGAAGGAAGGCAGCCGGGACTCCCAGGAACAGACGGTTTTCTTCACCTCAGCAGCTTCTTCAAAGCAGCTCTGCTAAAAGGACAAACATGTGCGTGTTAGATTTTAGTGATTTAAAGTAATAGCTTTAATTCACTAATAAATATCATCAAAAAATAATCCAGCTATTTTTTTTCATTTAAGATACTGGAAAAAAGAGAGGCAAAATCAGTTTGACCTGTTAATTAAACACATTAACAGTACCAGCGGCCCCTTGTGCGATTTTCCTGAGTTCATTAGAAGTCAGATACAGGTTCTAGAGAAATATATTTTTGTGCAGAAATTGGGATATTCCGATTTCCTAAAACTACTGTGCGATAGCAGTGTTCCCCGCCTGCATCTGCAGCGGTGCTCATGAATTTTTGTGAGCCGCATACGTCAGCCATCTTCATCGGTCGGCTCCATCCGAGTTCCAAAACAAACACGGTAGACAAAGCATCAGCGTCAAAGAAGCTTGTAAAGGCTTCCCAGAGTTTTCAAAGGCCAAAAGATCTAAAGTATGGGTGTACTTCAGTATGAAGGGTTTGGGTTCTCTGTATGGTTTTGTGGTCTGCCACATTTTCCACTGAATTTCAATTAATGACTTCATTAAAATGTCAGATTGAAGAACACACTGCCTGCGTCCAGATCAATTTTTTTGTGCAGTTCATTGTTTATTCAAATTTTATTTCAAGTAATGCAATAAATGTAAATGAAGTAAAACTTGCTTTTGGTATTAGTCAATTAAACTAAAAAGTAGTCATTAGATTTATACAGTCAGTGTCATTAGGACACTAACCTCCTAAACTACTTTTTAAATAGATGTTACAAAGTCTTAAGAGGCCATGAACTACTAAACCGATTCACTCAGACGCTGGTACAAAACGGACATCTATTAATAGAAAGCTGGTGTCTTATGTTGTACACATAAAGTTAAATCTCAAAAGCAGTGCATTATTTCTTGCCAGTCATCTCAAAAAGTGAAATGGTCATTATAAACATTAAAGACAAAAAAAAAAAAAAAAAAATTGTAGCTCTTATTTTTGCTTTATTAGTGATTTTGTCTTTCAGTAGTAGTAGGGTGTGAAACCATGAGTTTTCATTAGCAGCTTTTTACAGTATGCCAATTTTCCAACACACTGAATTTTGATTATTATCTGTAACTCATAATTACAAAAGTTAAAAGAAACAAGGCTTGGTATGTTTTACAAGGATTCTGTAAAACATTTACAGTTTCCCTTTCCGAGAAGACGAGCAAGAAATATTGCACTGTTATGCAACATTCAAATTTTTTGAGATGTGCTTGTAAATGAATGTAGAAATAAATGAAAGAATTGGAGGAGGAAATGAATTGTGAAGCATTTAATAAATGAAGAAACATAAATCAAAATGTGATGTCAGCCAAGATTTACGGCTGTGCCAGGAGGTGCAATATCTTCTTACGAAATCTGAGGAAACTGAATAAACAAAGGAATGTGTCAGGAAAACAATACACCACATATAAAAAGGCACAGGAAATGTGCATCTTAAAAAGAAGGCCCACATTATATCTCGATAGTAACCATTTAAAAACTTCTTTGTTTTCAAACAAGCTTTGGCTGGGAGCTGTGCAGACCAGTTGAATCATGTGCATTTGTCTTCATTCATAGCGACGGGCAACCTGAGAGATTCTTTTGAGATTTATCAGCAAAGTAAGTCACATTGTGTTCTCAATGCTGCCAAGTTGGCTACTATTTCTGATGTACTTTTTTCTTACAATCTGGTACATATTGTTACATTTCTGGATGAATGATGGCTTTCTCAGGATTTAATATATTGGCTCATTTTAATCACGCCCAAAAAGATAATTTTACTTTCTTATTTTATAAAAGCTTTCAAAATCATTACAAAAAACAATATAATGGAAAGCTATGATAACAGAGGGTTGATTTGGTCGCCAGCACAAAGCCTACACATTACAAGTCGCAGGCACCGTGTTAAATCAAGCAAGTTCTAAGTACTTGAGGGAGTAAAATATAGTAAAAAGACAAAATGTCTACAATGAGAGTGCACTGAGAGACTTCAAAACCAAACCTGTGGTGTTCTTTCCTTTGGTGTGTGTTTTTTTTTTTTTTTTTAAGTAGCTCACCTTGCCAGGCATTTCCACTTTTGTGGTTCAAAACAAAACTGAGACCATGCACATTTCTGTTTAATGTGGTCAAACCTATCAACCTCAGAACGCCTCCGTCCTAAGTAATGTTCACCAAAAAATAAATCCATTATTTTCAATCTTAAGCTTTATTTCAGTAGGTGGCTGTAATTATCGAATAGGTCTTTAACTCAGTACTTTTAGTCCACTTGTTTTACACGATAAGGTCGCTTCATGATTTCAAACAGGAAATGTCCTTTACTTTTTCCTGTTTACTTTTCAGTTCCTCCCAAATAGCTCTTATAAAACTTAAGGAAACAAAGTCTCCAGCAAGACAACATCAGTAAACATAAATTATTTTCACATCCATTACAGACTGTAGCATTAAAGATTTACTTCAAATGATTTTAAACAAGAGAATATATTCAGCAAATTATTCAGCCTGTAAACAAAATAATTTCTGATTTGTAATCACCTAGTTCTATAGTCAAAAAAAAAAAGAAATCATAGTGTGGTTTGGCTCACTCCAAACTCTAGGCAACAGCTGTGGACACAGAGATGAACTAGGACATCTGTTGCATATCATTCATTTGTTTACAGACTGCGATGTCAGTGGTAGACACAAGCTGTGCTTCGCTCATGTGCGGGGGTGTGTGGTTGTGGGGGAGGTGATGATGAGCTGGAGGCGAGCTCTGATCTGCAGCAAGGGGAGGAGATAACTGGGTGTATGAGGCTGAATCCGACTGGTGGAAGGGCCCTAGAAGTCCGCAAGATTGGAGCTGAGCAGTAGGTCTGCAGCCCCAACCCTGTCAAAAGGGCAGCAATCCGACCATTATGCATCTGTACGGCCGGGTCTGGACAGGCCCAAAGCGGCGAAACTCACTGGCAAGCTGGATGGTTGGCAGAACAAACTGCACACCCGCACCTGATCTCGCCTCGTTTCTGCTTGGAGGCCTGTTCAGTCAGGCCGGTTTAGTTTCTCCAACTTCACCTGGATTCAGAGTAATGTCACGTCGCACAGCTTATGTGTTACATAACCGCCACAAAGAGGAAAAATAAAGCATACAGTATCACATAGTATCGTGTAGGGGGGAGAAAAAAAATTGTCCAGGTGAGTCTCTGAACTCAGTGGAATGTCAGCAGGTGTGAACAGTATTGAATGAAGATAAAAAACACGCGTGACGGTTATCCATTACTTCAGACTGTTCCCACATCATAGATTAGTTGTCTCCAAGTCAGCTGTGGGAACGACCTTTGGTCTATGAATCAGCTTAACGCTCATTGCGCAGAAATAATCTCCTTCAAATAAATAGGAAAACAGACCAATTCTGAACCAATAAACAACCTCGAAATTAAAAAGGGTAAATAAAATACATTGGCACAGTGTTCTACAAAATATACAATTGTTGTGCTTTGTAGCTAAATATGCAATTTTACATATTATTATTATTATTATTCATATTGAAGAATTTATGAAAGGTGGTGAGGTGGTGCCAAACGTTTATACTGTTGAATTCAGGTACACAAGACAAGTCAGCTTTTATTTACGAGCAACTTACCACCATAGCCAATGAAAATTCCTTCACTACTACGAAAAAGAAACTAAAAGACAAACTATCTGGAACAGACAGAAGGAAGTCTAACCATGAAACGTGTTGCATTTTAAACAAGATGTTACTGAGTCACTGAAGCGCTTATCTTTTGCCTGTTACTATATAACTAAATCACTCAAAGGAAGGTCTATAGAAAGAGCTCTATTGTAATATGTTTACACTGAAGTTCTTTTTACATCAGTGACATCATTCATTTGGACCCGGATGCTTAAACTACTTAAGGAAATCGCTGTTTTTTTCCCCTCCCCGCCAGCCTCACCGCAAAAACGTACAACCCTCAGAGTAAAGCAAACACAAAGAATAAAAAAAAAAAGCCTTTGGATGAACAAGGCCTTTGAAAACCAAAATCGGTTATCAAACATTGAAGGTCCATAGCTTATGATCAGAACATAATAAATGCCTTTTTTTTTTCTTTATGCAATTTCATTTATATTTTTATATAATGTTGAATGGGTGTGAGAATTTATTTTCTCAATGAAATTTTAACATGTATAAATAAAAGTCAAAATAAAATACAATTTGTTGGTAGTTCATATTCTCAGTTTGAATGCAGTTTTGATGAACTACAAAACTACAACTAAACGTAATGAAGTTGTGTTGCTTTGTCCAAGACGGTGTTTCGTGTCCTCATGAAAATAAACTTTTTGAACCTTGATTTTCTTAAATCCTGAAAGAAAAAAAACAAAAAAAAAAAAAAACAAGCAAGTGCCCAAAGAGATCAATCAGATGTTGGCATAACTGGGACAGAGCGGCACATGAGCCTTTTGTCTTATACTTTAAAGTTAATAGGTTATTTAGGATTTAAAATATGATTTATAAAACCGGCCGTAAGGATATCAACACTATTGGAGCAGTCAATCAATTGGCACTATAAATATAAATAGATCAAGTACTTTTGATAATTATAACTATGTAGTTGGAAACATTGCAAGATGAAAATAACTAGAAAGTATTATTAATGGATGGTTAGAAAAAAACTGAAGAAGTGTGCTACTTTAGCCAATAAATTCTCCACTGTTCAAGGTTTGGTGGGGTTGAGAGGAAGCCGCACTCGTGACATCAGGAAAGGATTCCACTGAAGAGCGACGATCCGTCAATCTGACAGTAACATAAACACCCCAGGTTTAGTAGATGGACTGGGACTGGCCAGTTCAATACAGTCAATAAAAATGGCTGAAATCAAGAGTTGCTCCACCACAAGCGCCACTTTTTGTATTCCTAAAATACCTGACCTCAATTTGAGCTCAAAGTGGCACATCAGTCACAGTAGTGCGTTCCAAAATCTCCTTCCAGAAATTTATCAGATCATGCATAGTGACCCCCTGAGAGGCATCCATGATTATGGTATGTATGTGGCTTAAGGTGTAAAAGTTGATGTTCCCCACGTTTTACCTTTATTTTCAAAACTTGGGTGCATTTGTTAACATGTTTTCAAACCACACACATCCAAAACACCATGGGAGGCAGGAAAAGGGTGAACACCCTTAAAAACAGAACAGCAAAGACATCAAATATTGAGCATTTAGCGCTCAAGCAAAACAATACCATTATAAAAGATTGCTTTTATGCACTATAACATTTTTTGCGCAAGTCTATATATCAAACTCAAGCTAAGTCAGATATTTCAGAAACAATAATTATTGCTTTTTTGGGTGCGTTCACACTACAGCCTGCAGTGACTCAATTCTGATTTTTTTGACTTAATGCGACCTGTATCCGATCTTTTCATGGCAGTGTGAACAGCACAGGTCGGATTCTTTTTCGAATGTGACCCATATCCGATACGTATCCGATTCAAATGCGACCTAACGTCCAGGTCGCATTCATCCGAACTGAACGTCACTGATTCTCAACAAATCTCACTATTCTGCGTCCTGATACGCGCAAGTGGGAAGAAAAACAACAACCATGATGGATTATATGAGGATTAAGTTGTTAATATGTTTCTCCGGCCGGACAACAACTTCAAATATATAAGCTAAGCTCCACCGTTAGCCTCCATGTTTACTTCCGCAAACACTGAGCACTTCTTCTTCTTATGGCGGTTGGCAGAACACTGAGAACGCCGACGCTATTGCGCCCTCTACTGCGCATGCGGGACACTTTCAGGTCGTTTGCCCGTTCAGACTGCAGAACTCATACAGGTCGCATTTACTGGCAGTGTGAACGGCCCGGCAAAAAAATCGGAATTGCCAAAAAATCGGAATTGAGTCACTTCAGGCTGCAGTGTGAACGCACCCTTAGATTTAAGTAAAAGCAACTTATTTTAAACACCGTTTTAGTGTAATCACCAAAGAAACAGTTTTCTCAGAGATCTGCTTTTTGTATTTCTGACATTTGCTGCAAACCATTTTCCATATGCGACTTAAAACTGAGCTGAACTGAGATCAACGCCTGCTCTATTCTTTGAAACGGCCACCTGATTAGGCCAATTTGACACACAGCATCTGGAAAGTTCTGGTGGCGTCCCGGTCCTGAAAGTAGAAAAAAAAACACAAAAAAAAACAGCAAACCTACAATTCCTTGTTCTTCTCTGGTTATCTGAATCTGACACATTTACACATAATTATAGACAATCAACTATCAATTTCTGTCACATAAAAGAACATATGATATTCCTCCCAACAGGAACCAGTTCTGAAAACAAATAGGCCAGCTGCTCTCTTTGTACAACATGTTCTGAGCTCTGGGCCTTTTCTTTACTAGTATCCACTTTCAGTTTTTATTTTATACTGCGTCACACCAACAAAAGGTAAATCAGACGCTCTCACCTATATCCATTTACACTTGGCATACAAATGCTGCATACGTGAAGAATAAGAGGTCAATATTGACTTAACTGGGCCAGCCAGGCCTATGTGAAAGACAATATGGTTACAAATTAACTCTGTATTTTTTTGTGACTTACACAGTGGCTCAGTCACAGTTTTTGAATGAAAATATGTCGCTGCAGAAAGGCTGAGGAAGTCACCAAGGAAATTCAGAAAAATGTAAAGTCACCAAGTAAAGCCAGTTCTTAGAAAATAATTTAAAAAAAAACTGACTGCATGACAGGTCACATTTTTCTTTAACTTTAGGATTTTGAAGCTAAATAAATCCAAAGACTTGTTGCTCCTCAGTTACACGTCATCAACAACTTGTGAAGTGTGTGTCCACGTTTTCTGGTTTTCGCTTCAAATTTCCGCTTCAACAAAATCTAACATCTACTGATGAAATGTGTTTTCTGAGAAGGCTTTGAAGTTACAGTTCACCATTTGCGACTAGATCACACCTTGACTCGCAATTCTTTAACAATTGAGTGGGCCTGTTTAAAGCAGAAACTTGGTACTCATTCACCGTTTTGCCTGTTTTGTAAGGTCACAGTGTCACCAGTATTTGCCAAGAATGGCTTCTTAAAAAACAAGTTACGATGAAGAAAGAACAGTTCTTGAGCGCATGGAAGTCTTTAAGTGCATGCTGCTTGTGGTTGAACTTGAGCAACAGATCATACATTGTCTTATTACATGTGGCTCTAAGGTCAATCTGATGTGCAGTTCTGTGGAAAACCTATGCGCTTTCCAGTGATGTCCTGAGAAACACATAGGTAAAAGTTAAGATTTAAAAACCCTACGGAACGCCTGAACGCTCTTGCAATGGATAATCCAAGATTATCCATTGATTTTTTTATTATTAGTAATAACAGATTAGTAATTTGCCCAACTTTTCAAGGTAGCAGGTTCTCACTAAAAAAAAACAACAACAATATTTACAATATCATTAACATAAATATTTCTAACAATCTAGTTTCTTTTATGCAAAATGTCTTGCCAGCTATTTTTGAGTATGGTTGCCACAGTTTTGTAACGTTTATCATCATCTTTGCAAAACAAATGATCCCATAAGAATTTATCATCATGAGATAAACTAATTGTTAACTTTAAAAGCTGAGGCAAAACATGGGATAGCTACTGTTGCTGTCCTACGTCTTTCACACCAATTGATTGACAAAAGCTAAACTTTGTTCAGAAAGTTAAAACTGGTTCTTTTTCCTCACACACTTCTGCTCTTATCTTTTGTCGTAATGAAGGAAGACGACCAGTATTATACAATGAGGTAGCCAGAAAGTAAATCACATACAAGCTAAACTACTATGGCAAAACAATATGCTGGTTAACTAATAGAATAAAGGACCCGTTCATTTCAACACACAACAACTATTAACAAGGATGCCAAACAACCAGACCATCTGCTGATGAGAAAAACGCCCCCGCAGCTTTCTCAAAAACTTTTAAGGATATCAGACACTTAAAAGCCTCAGAGGAATAATAAACTACCACCCACCTACCAACATTCAGCTGCACGCCGCTTCTACACGTCGTAAAATATAAGTAGGATGGCACACGAGGGATCTATCAGCAGGAAATAATTAGGCAGCAGTGCATTATTTAGTGCCCACAAGAACAATGGACTCTTCTTGACAGCTTCACAATGACTTTGTATGAAGTGAATCTTTCACAACTGATTAAAGGTTATGAGATCTACAACACTTGATACATTTTTTTTTTTGCTTTAATGAATCCAATTTAAATTAAAATCTTCAATGTCTTAACAGCCTATTAAATGTCTATGAAAAGAAAAAGTCCTCATCAGTATTGACTTTTATATGCGACACTTAATATGTGAAGATTGAAAATAACTTTTTCACATTCTTAAATTGTACAAGAGCTCTGTGTCCCAAAAGAGGAAATAACATCGATTCATGAACATGTGTTGTAATACCTTCAAACTTTGACCAACTTGCATGAGTTTTTGAATTTTCCACTCACCGTTATCTTAACAATAATTTATTAACTCTCTCTATATTTTCATGAAACATCAACCCAGATCGAAATTATTAAACACGAGTACAACTATCTAAAACCTAAAACCATGTGCAGAAAAAGAGAAACTTTTTCTGCACATTATTTTGCACAGATGTTCTTTTTTTAAAACATGTGCTTTTATGAGCGCAGCGGAAGTTGGGGCCGTGAATCGTTCTTGGACTGCTAGACAATTGTTTCACGCAAACCGTTTGTACACAAATTCTCAAAGGAGCGCGTGGAGAAACTCAAAACATTCAGCAGACTCAAGCAGGGAAGTTGGCAAAGCGCGTTTTCCTGTGACAAACCCTTAAAAAGTAGTCACAGGGCAGATCTGACTCAGGCAACACAGAGGACGGAAGCAGGGTGTGGCCTCCTTCAACTGTCTGTTTGATTTCCTGTGCTCTCTCATATTGTGAGAGCACAGGAAATCAAATAAAATAAATGGGGAAAAGTAAGGCCTGTTTAAGCACCCCTCTGAGGTTAAATATCGCCAATTCTTGATTTGTTAACTTTACTTTTGTTGCTCTGTAAAAGGTATCAACAAACCACCGAAAGCTCTGAACAAATGCTTCGAAAGATAAAATTAGACCTTCTACATCCCTTCTGTGTTCAAGAAGTGTAGGTTCAATAAATGCAGATTCAAGTCACGTGAGTTTTAAAAATGTACCTCACTTGTTAAAAAAGAAAAATAGAGAAATAGCACTTTTAGAGTGTCACTTGGCATTTTAACTACACCAGACTCATTCACATTTAGCAAATAGTGAAAGAAACTTTAAAACTTGTAGGACTGTGCAGGAACTCAGCTCTCCAAAGGAAGAGTCTCCAACAGATTAATCGCATTTCATAGCCACAATTCATTATATTAAAGATTAAACTTAAACAGAAACTAGAGTGCACTCAGGGAGACCTTACTTCAATGACAAATAAGCAGAGATTTTAATATTTCAAGTTCTCCTCACACACCTATTATCACCAGCTAATATTCTTAAATTAACACACTGATCAAACTACTCAGATTGTACAACTGTTGTCCTCCAAGTTAAAATCAAAATCAGACAAAATTGAAACAGGTCTGACCTTAAAGCGACACTGGTTAGTAGAAAAACTGATCGAGCGACATAGCTCTAGTTGTGTCCCTATATTAAAAATACTAACAATATAAAAGTCACAAACTGAATAACGGACCAGATTCATCTGCAAAATCAAATCATTTGCTTCAAAATGTTTATTGTTTTTAACAAAATGTCCCTTAAGTACACAGACTTGCATCAGAGTTTACCATTCAAAGAAATGCAACGTTCCCAACCAAAAACAACCAATCAGAACCAGGAAGAGGATCTTTGCGCCGTCAATCATCCTCATGCACTCACTGCTAAATGTTTTAATTGAAGAGGAACAACTTACCGTCACAGAAAAACCGCTTATCCGCCGTCACAAGTGACCATGCCAACTAGTCTGAGCATTGACAACAGGCTCTGCTAGCTGCAGCGTAGCAGAGAGCTACTATTTGAAACTTGAAATCTTGATGGGGAAAATACAGAGTTCGGGTTCAAACAGGTTAGACAACAGAGCTGGACGAACAATCAGCCGGTCATCAGTTCAGAATGAGACTCCTTTCTCTAATTCCTTATCAGAGAGAATGAAAGAAGCTTTAAAATCCAATCCAAAACAACCTCGCATGCAGCCATCGCTTTCTCTTTGTACTAAACACATCAAGTGTGTGCAGCTCATCTACTTTTCATACTAAGCTGTCTATGTAAAGCCAACAGGCTGACTCACCTACTCATTTATTTAAATTTAATCCCATATACTGACATGAACTCATTCAGTAAACTGATACAAAAGCCTCAAAGACCTATTTGCCTTGCACTCCAAAAGCAGTTGTAGGCAACAGAAACAAAACTGGGACAACATGTGACTAACAGTAAAGCCAGATGTGTTTCTAATGACAGCGGAGGAAGCATCGGAGGAGTCCTCCGGCTCAAATCATCTCCAGTCAGTGATCAATCATAAAAAGATCACAGCCATTAGGGCTGCAGAAGCAGCCTGAAATGCCACTTCGATTCAGAGGATCAATCATACTTCCTAATGTAAAATTAATTTTTAATCCGGAAAAAATAAGCATTTGGAGCCAGATGAGCCCATTAGCTTTAAAATGTCAATTTGTTTTGAACGCTAACCTAATTAGAGGGAAAGAATGGAGCACTGTGCCATCTGTAAACAAACCTAAAGAAAAAAAAAGAAAAGAAAAAAAAAAAAGCAGCAGATATCTGGTCTAGATTAGAAATGCTGTCCTTTCAAAATGAAAGCTGGTATCCAAAACAGAAAAGCAACAACTGTTCCCACTGCTGTCAATATAAAACAAACACCTATGGATTATTTAAGCTACGTTATTTATAGAAAACATGTGCATTATACACAGACTTAAGACCAAACATTGGCTAAATTTAGCAGTTCTCATGTATTGTGGAGATATTTCAAAGCCACATTTTGTTTTTACAAACTTGCATTAGTAAGAGTTAAAGCTATAATACCATTTAATCTGCGCTCTCAACTTGCTTCTGTAACAGATTTACACACAAGGCATTTGCGAGAATCAATGTCTTGCCCAAGGACGTTTCAACACGTGGACTGGAGAAGCAGACAAATATGTAAACCATGCAAGACATGGACCACAAAGCAAGAGGAATTTCAAAACAAAAACACTACACCGTTAAAGCTGATTGAAGGCCAGTAGAGGTCAAAGACTACATACTATGTGGCTAAAGAAGATCTATTAAAAACAAAAACACAGCCATTTTCTTTTCCCCTTTTTCTGTCCGAGTCGCTGCTTGGTCAAAACGGCCGTTGTCAACTGACACAGTTTTCCAGAACTGAATCACACAGACAGCTCATTGTTTCCACTAAAACTGCTGCCGTGCCCGCGCTCGTACAGCGCGACCCTCTCTCTTCCTCGCTCGCTCCGAGCCTGGCATGATTTGGGCCGGCAATGCTGCTTTCCAGGCTGGATACAGTGACAACAATAACCCCCCTTTCAACATTTTGCCCTTTTGACACCGTCCGCCTCACACGCTCACACACACACATAGTTTGCGAATGTGAAGATTTGCTTTCTCACCACTTTCCCCGCTGCACAGACATCTCTCTGTTGGTTCAGATAACAGCCTCCTTCAGCTGATCTGTGTTTGCCAGTCTGTGTGTGTTAGGTTTTTATTTTGGGGGTGGGGGCTTGTGGGGGGTGGAGTGTGTCTTGGAATTAACCACTGATGTCAGATTGTTCTAATAAACATGCAACAATTATTTTGTTTAACACATCTGTAATCACTTTCGGCCTCTTTCTCCTCAAAAGGGGAACGGGTGTACAGAGCTGTGGGTGAAAGACGGCTTCATCAGGTTTTCTGGTTTCAAAACAAAACTTGCACCTACTTAACCACTACTAGTTAAGTAGGTGTAACTACTTAACTAACTATTCTGAAGGATAGTTCAGAATCTTAAAGGAGGGTTTTGTTAAAGGGGCATAGTAGCAGATCTCTCCTGTAGCATTGCAGCTAATAATAGGTCAGAGTAGAACCGAGACCAAACTAGACACCTACTACCTTGAAATAAGTTATACCAGAAAAATAACACAAAGTAGCTCATGCAAATGCTTATGAATCTGTAACGGTTTCATGTTTGCATTTCCACCATCTCCTACTTTAATTTCCTGTTCGTATTATTTGCTTTTCAGTTAACCACCCAAGACAAACATTGAAACGGTTTAAAATACCATCTGCCTATCCTGAGTTGCTTCAAGCTGGTAGAAGTCCACTTTGATTGAGCATCCTTTGGCTGAGCCGTTAGCCAGGACTTATCCTGAATGTACAGACCAAGAGCGTCGTCTCCGTCTGATAAAATAACTACTTTTAACCAGAGATCTGGCTTCTCCAGGCCAATAAAGTTTCAGGTTCCCTTCAAAGTCTTAACTCTCAGTTACTAATTTGCATTTTTCCCTCACTTCCTTTTGAATTTTAATACAAGACAAAGGAAGCAATGTGACACAGCTTTTTGTTTTTACAAAGGTAGTAGTATTTAGTCCATGAATGACAAAATCATCCTCGTTTACCCATTAAAATATAAAACCTTCAAGTGATTTTTATTCAACTAAACAAAAGAAAGGTTTGGTACATTTCATGAATAAGAAAAATAATTCTGATTATTTAATATTTGACCTGTCACTCACCAGTGAGAGCCAATCAATAGAAATACTTGGTGGTGATTTTGGTTTCAGGTCACTTGATTTTTGCATCTGTTTCATAAACACACAATGCGAGTGTAACAGTATCAAATTACAAGAAAGTTAAAGAAAAATGGACCAAGGAACCTACAGGAAAATACATATTAGTTTTCACCTAGAAAACGTATAACAGAACTTACAAATAAGGCTTTTACAATTTGTCATAAAAACTACCAATTCTGCAAGAGTTTGCGCTTGAATAGCTTTACATTAGAAAACATTCATGTTGTCTATTTTAGACTTGAGTTGAATGTTTTTTTCACTGACGTTAATATCTTGGGAGGGCAGCGTTACAGAACGATATGATCTAAAGTCTGGAGCCTAAGTTCATAAATCTCATAAGAAGTAAATGCAGCACAACTATAGAAGGAAAAATTTGGTTAATGAGAATCAGATCAATGTCGATGCAATATCAAAAAATAACGTGGAGATTTCATGTTTTCTTAAGACAACACTGCCCTGTTGACCACAAACTTGTCCTGGGGCTTCTTACTGAAGTAAAATCAGAAAGCCAGAGAGTTGGGCTTTAAAAGAAAGGCCACTTTGCATGTAGGTGTTACAGTTTCACAAACAAATTACCTTGGCAAACAGCTGTGCAGGCCTGTCTGTTTTGTTTTTCTTTTACATGTGGGACAATTTGTTTTTTTTTAAGCAGATCAAAAACCAGTATCCATGTTAGACGTGCTAAAAATAATGCTTAATTATGCTGCGTCCTATATATTGTCACATGCATGTTTCTGAAAATAGGTTCAGAAACATGCATCGTTTCTGAACCTATTTCAATTAAATAACATTTCATAAAATTTCAGGATATACTCGAGAAAACAGACAAGTTTTCATATTGCAATCATTACACTTCATTCATTACAAGTCACCAAGATTTCCACTCTGTACATGTCATTTGATGTAGTTTGTTTAGTTTTAAAATAATAATAATAATAATAATAATAAAAAGATTAGAGGCAAAAACTCATAAAAATGGAGATAATCTTATTTTATCTTCTGTTTAATTTGAACTTCTATCAAATAATTTGAAAGCACATATTTTTTCCATATATGGAAAAAATATATGGAAAAAATATATTTTTTGTCTGTCTGTCTTATGTTATAATCATAAGACAGACAAACAAACAAAAAATCCTCTGGAGTACACCGGACCTTAAAGAAAATTGGTATCGGAAGAAAGCCTGATCTATGCTCCTACCTACCAAAAAACAGAAAAAGAGAAAAATTCACAGCATTCATTATTTTGACGACGAATACATTCAACATGTAAATCTCAATCAAATATTCATGCACAGAAGTGCCTTGTTAAAGACGCAAATGGTCATATTTACTGTCTGGATGATGATAATAATGATGATAATAATAATAATGTCAGTACTTTTTACAACTCTGATGTAACGTATTGCTCCTCTCTGTCTGAAAAGACAATATAAGCCTTTTTTCACAGCAATCAGTCACTTCTACGAATTCACACCTGTAAGATTCAGAGACAAACAGCTGGCAGAAAAGTGAGTGCGTGTAAAACGCAATTCACTTCAAGCTCACGCATCGGACGTGGTTAGACTGTAGGGGGGTTAAGGGCTTATGGTCTCATCTATTCTAAAAATAGATAGCAACGCTCGCGTCTTCCAGACCACAGCTAGCATGTTAGCTGTAATACAATCCATCCAGATTCACAGCGAGATTTGGGGTCGGGGGTATCTGTGCTAACAACCAAACTATTAACTATCGTGCCACAAAAATCGTATTTGAATGTGAAAACGTCAGTTTAGTTGAGGTGCAGCTTGGGCTGGGCCCTCTCTTAAATCCGGCTGGATAAGGATTAGTAACGATACGAAGGGATGGGTTTTTTTTCGGCAGCTGTTGAAATGTTTCCATTCCAAGGCCAATGAGGAGCAGTGTTTAGCTAATGCGGTTTCTTCCTTCTAAACCTATTGCTCTGATGTAGGTAAACGATAAAAGGGTTAGCCTTTAGCACAATACGGGCTATGGTTATTCCATAAGTTTGTGCTATACAATAGTTATCGCAATAACTAACAGCTACCTCGATCCGACTTGTTTTCTAAACCAGCTCCCCCCTCACACAACGCCAAGAAACCTCACAGGAAATGTAATGTTTGTCTTTCCGGCGAGGACAGTGGCAGGTTTTTGCTTAATATAATCTTACCTTTGCGATTCTGACAGGCTTATCAAAACGTCCAGGCTCCCAACGCACAGTGATAAGGAGCCTCTCCTGTAAAGTCTGTTTTCATGGGTAGGCGGTTTGAAGTAGGCGTCATTCCTGGTGCGTTCAAGTCCTGCCGAAATGTGGGATTTGCCATTTCCGATACAGAATTGAGCAAAAAGTGTCAGGTCACGCAAATTCAGCGACGTAATTTACTTCTAATATAAATGACATGGGTAGTATAAATTACACACCGCAATATATTTATTTGCTTTTGTTCACTTGAATGCTAATGCATATTTTTGAATCCAGTCGGTGTATTACACGTGGAGGTAATGACGATGGCTCATTTCACCTGGAGCCACCTGCTGGCGCAGGTTTTAAATATTTACACAAACTATTTTAGTTTTAAAAAGTCTTTTCCAGTTTTAGGTTAGGTACGTTGATCAAAATGTTAGCTAATAGACATATTAATAATAACATTTTGTAACTTCTCATTCTTTTTTACATTTCTCAAATTCTCATAAGTATACTTAAACATTTATGTATGTGATAGAATTATCCTTCTAAGTAACTTAATGGCAGAGGCAGTACCTAAAAATTGTACTCAAGAGTTGCACCTCTTCAACACAGATAAAAGTAAAAGAGAAAAGTTAAAAAATTTCTTAAGCAAGAGTAAAAATATTTCATAAAAAATGCTACATACGTACTTAATACTGTAAGTGATCATAACATCTGGTTTAATATCTTAAAATGATGAAATCAGATGGACAAAAATATAAAGTCATGTACAAATTCAGGTATTTTAAAGGCTAAAATAAAAAAAAATAACTGAAATACTTACAAAATAAATTTTAAGTAGAAGAAACACTTTTCCAGATTTGTTTTTTTTTTTTTTTTTCATGTAAAACGTATGAAACTAAAACAAGAGGGAGTGTTGGAACAGGGTAAAGTACATCCTTTTCAGTTAAAATATGTTTGTTCTTCAATCAGTGGAGATACTCACAGTGATTTGAGTATCCAGAGACTTTACTCAAGTACGTTGACATACTAGAAACAGTCCTAAACAGTTAGCATAAACAAGCACACACTCAGGGCAATTTAGTGTCAACATATTTCCCATGAATGGACTGGGAGACGAAGTCAGAGTACTTGGACAAAACCCAGACATCCACATGAAAAACATGGAAACTCCAGACAGAAAGACTCCAGGCAAGATTATAAACCAGGACCTTGTTGCTGTGAGGTGACAGCATGACACTGTGCAGGATTTTGTTGGGACAGAAGAGAATAAGTAATGAATAAGAACTTGTCTTAAATATAAATCTATATTTCAGCAACGTTTTGATAACGAAACAAAAAAATAAAAGCCTCAAACTTTGATCTCCCTAAAGACAGATTGTACAAGAGCAAATATGCGACTGTCCTTTGGCCTTCCTTTTTTCATCCTTCGGAAATTCTAATGTTGATAAAAGTCCAGTCTGGTTGATGCAGGGAGCAGACAGATGTGGCGTGTATATACATAATTCCACATCATAATTAAGTTTGTCAAAACATGACCGGACTGGAACACTATCATGAACAGGTGGACTGTTTCTGTTAACAATATTATCAGCTTTGACTTATAGTAAGCATACACGACTCCTGTGAGGAACACAATTATTTTTGTATTGTGTTGTCTAGGTAATATGTGACATCCTAGAACCCACACTTAACAAAACAGATTAATTTAACAATTATAACAGTATATTTATGCAGAAAAGTACAAATGAGTGATTTACTATTTATTTTTTAGATTGGTCGGGTGGAATGTTGTTTTTGTGTTTGTTTTTTTTAATCAAAAATAATTAGGGAGGGAATATAGTGATATAAAAATTGCAAACTGTTGTATTTCTAAATAAATGACTTTATTAAATGAACACAAGTTATTAATTTTCTTGTAGTCTGAAGCAACATAATAGAAACAATAACAAGCTTCAAATTGTAGTTTCATTTTTCTACACTTTATATATTTGAATCAATATTTTAAATATAAGTAATATATAATAAGCAAAACCATTCGCTAAAGAGAATAACTATTAAAAATATTCATTCATTAATTCACAAAATGAAACTGGTTCTACAGATTAATTACACACAGACTGATGTTTTCAAGAATTCCCTGTTGATTTTGATAATTTTCCACTTACATCTAATGAAAATAAAATATTTAAGATTAGAAATTTTTCATACAGAAATGTGAGCTTAATAAAAATCATTTATGCAATAGTGATGATGCAGAGCTCCTTATGAGACTTCCAAGTTAAATTTGAAATAAAAGTAATATCTCAGCATTAAAGTATATGGTAACCACAAATTATATTGCTGGAGTTTATGATTTATAATAATCTGCGTACTGAATATGTGGAACCAAAAGAACCTAAAATAATTTAAAAAAAGAATGCTGAATGATATATGCCACAAATAAAAAACATCTTGAAACAGACAGCATATTTGCAGCTTGCCCATAACTGAGAATGGAATCGGCAGCTCATAATTGGTGAGGAGTAAAAAGTCAGAACACAGCAAAAGTGAAACCACCGGAACCATTAACAGGCTTTCCAGAGATGAAACTAAAACGCTTCTTGGATAGAGAGCTTCATAAAACATGTTGTTAGTATGTTAGTATGAAACAACATACTAATGCATGTTGTTTCATTTCCCATTTATACAAGTTTCTTTTTAATCTTCACTGTCAATGACCACATAGAGCGAAGCATATTTGCCCAGGTTGCTGTTAGGAAACAAAAGTAAACAAACTGGACTGGACTTTGCTCAGTCCATCAAACAGATGCTTGTGTTATCCGAGAGCAGCCTTCAAGTCTAAACAGGTGCATAATGATGTTTTTTCATTTTTACTGCTTTATAATATTTTGCTGTGTTCATCGTCACGTGACACTTAAGGATGAAGAAAGCATACCTCCTATTGCCAAGTATTTCAACACCAAAGGGAGGTATGAAGAAGTGAACCCATACCTCAGACAGGACATACTCGCTGTAAACAGATCTTCTTTGCAGCCTCCGTCCTCGCAGTGTCGGGAAATCCATCTGACGGCCATCATAAGACACGGGACGAGATATCCAACGGCCAAAACCGTCAGGGACATGCAGCAGCTGCACAACATCGTCCTGAATAATTTCACAGAGGAGCAGAGCTGGCTGCGTGAAACCCTGACCCAGTGGACGATGTGGTACACTGAGGACATGGACGGCCGACTGGTCCAGAAAGGTGTGGAGGATCTGAAGCATCTGGCCGTCAGGCTGTCAAAGCTCTTCCCGACGATCATCTCTGAGGAGAAACTTCGAGGTGGACTCATCAAGTTCATAACCAGCTCCAAGCACAGATGCGTGAACAGCACGCTGTCCTTCAAAGCAGGGCTAACAGAGATGTGGGCCATCACAGGTATAAAGATGATAATCGGTCAGCAGTGTTGCTTCTTCACTCTAACCAACTTTCTCAGTATAACCCGAAGCTTTTTGTCCATGCAGATGTGGAGTTTGGCCATGAAGTAAATGACGCTCTCATGAGGTTCTTTGACCATTGCACCAGATTTGTGCAGGAAGTTGATAAAAACTCATCAGCTGTGATAGAGGTGGACAAGTTCAAGCAGGGGCTGGAGATGATGAGGGTCCAGAAGAAAATTGCAGAGCATCTGGGAATCTCATCCAGTTTAATCACATATGGTCGTATCCGCCTTTTCACTTACTTTTATTATAAAATCCACTTTGGCTACCTTACTTTTTTCCACTTAAATTGCAGATTCCTATCACAAAGGAGCAAATGTCTACATGGTTCATTGTGCTCTGTGTGTTTTCATCCGTCAGATTTTCACGAGCTCGTTCATGTTAGCTACAGCTGATAGCTCCTAAATTACTATCGCTAACTACAAAATTAAGAAAGAAATGTCAGAGCAAACATTTATCTCAGTGGCAGATCTACGTGGAGCTCTGTTAAACACTCCTGCAAAATACCTAACACATCTTCACTATCTGCATTCTCCAACAAAGGAGGAGTAATTTGGAAAACTGTGCTCAGTGAAACAAAGCAGCTTTTATTCCTTACCTCTTATTTTAAAAGCGGTCTAAAAAGGAAACAATAGTGCACCCAAATTGAATATTTAAACTGTTTAGACATTTTAAAAAGTCTGCTGTTTCTGATGTGTACAAATGCACTAGTGTGTATCTTCCTGTTGTGATCGAGATTTGTTATTGCTACGATGGTTTCAACTTTGCTACAGTGTTCATGTTTGATATTTTTCTTTAAAAGAAAACTACTATTTAATATACAGAACATCAGATGTGGCTGCTTTTTGTCCATTATATTTTAATGTATTGTTCCCAATACGTATGTAATAAACAAATCTTAGTCGGTGTTATGCAAGTATAGATCTTAAGACCATTAGAAATATTGCTCAGTAGTATAGCAATACTAAGTGCATGTGTAAGAACTGTTTCCTGTTTTTTGCTTTATTTTAGATCACTGTTTCTGCGGCCCATGTGACTGACCACCTGTACGTTTCACTTACAGATTTGGCCGAGGCAGCATTTCTCTTGTGCTCTTACGAACTTGCTGTCAAGGCAGTAAACTCTCCCTGGTGTTTACTCTTTGATGAGGATGATGCAAAGGTTGGAGTCTTACTATTTAGTTGCATTAACTACAACAATCTAATTTTGCTACAGCTCCTAGAAAGCTTTTCTTGAGTTGATGAAGGGAAATCTTAGGAGAAAAATAGATGGATATTTGATATTTCAAACTCCTGACTTAAGTGAACGGGCGATTAATAGGCTTCTGAATGTATAGCGATACTATACATACAGATAGAGCAATGCTGGTCGAGATCAAAGCATATCAATGAGCTAAAGTGTCCTGGACAAAGTCTGTCATTCAATTGAGAATCTGTGATTTGGAAATTCCATCCAATCTGACTGACCATGAACTATTTTGCAAAGAAGAACAGGTTGAAGTTTCAGTCTACAGCTGTGCAAAACCCAAAAGACTTGCACAGTAATTGCAATGAAAGGTGGTTCTGCAAAGTATTTGCTTTGGTGACCCAATACAAATCGGCACCACACTTTTCAGACCCTTAATTGGAAAACACAATGACATTTCTACCTTTAATGTGCAAGAATGGAAAAAAAAATAATCAAAGAGGTCACACCTTAGAAAACTGATTCATAATTTGAAGAACTCTAGACTTTTTCTTCACATTATTGCTCCATGTGTCTTTTTTTCTGTTTCAACAGGTTATGGAGTATGCAAGTGACCTGAGGGAGTTCTGGAAAAGAGGCTACGGTCATGACATCAACAGCAAGTCAAGCTGCCTCCTCTTTCATGACCTGTTCAGTCGACTGGACAAGGCAGTCAACGAGAACACGTGATTAGATAATTCATCACTATGGCCTAGGAGTATAAGCTCTTTTTTTAGTGGTTACTAGTATTCTCAGGCATTTTTTACCTTTCATGTAATCTAACACTTTCATTGATGCATGTCTATTTCGTGTGCTTCAGGTTACATCAGCAGGTCACTGAAGCGGTGACTGTCCAGATCGGCCACGCAGACACCCTGCTGCCGTTGCTCACCCTGCTCGGCTTTTTTAAGGATGCAGTCCCGCTGACATCGGCCAACTACGCCTCGCAGGCTCAACGCTCTTTCCGCACCAGCCGCATGTTGCCTTACGCTGCCAATTTCCTCCTGGTTTTGTACGACTGTGGAGAGGAAGGCATCAGGCTGCAACCTCTGCTGAACGAGCAGCCTTTGACCTTCCCTGGTCTGACCGATCAGCAGGCCTCCATGCTGCTCTATGAAGATGTCCGAAAGCGCTACAGAGATCTTCTCAGTGGGTGTGACTTTGAGGCCGAATGCCAACTACTCAGAAATCCTGCTGAAGTTTAGTACTGTTTTCATTTTCTTTCAAAAAAAAAAGAAAAGAAAAGAAAAAAAGATAAACATGAGATAAAATTAACTAGTCTGAGCCAAACTGGGAAGAATGGAGCAACTAATATTAAGGTCATACTTTTTTGTTCTCTCAATACAAAGACGGGTATATTTAATTAGCTGTGAGCTTTTGCTAAAAACTACAATAGTCCATCTCATCTTTATAATTACCAATCTGAACATCTAATGAAGCACAGAACCTGTGTTTTAATGTAAAAATGTTAAGGATTTTTGGAATGATTTAACACGTTGTTTTTGAAAGTTTGTAATCTCCTTGAGCTATTAAATAAAGTGTCATAGGGGGCGAAAGAGGGAGAGTACACAGAGGACTAGAAAAAAAATTAACACTAAAGAATAGCTACACTAAAGAAACATCATGACTATAGCAACTAAGAATAACCAGGAACAGAAATAAACATAACCACAAACACTAAGAAGAACTGAACTAAAGTAATACAGAAACAAGACTGATATAAATAAAAGATGAACAAAGTAACAGAAAAGATCAAAATCCAACTAAACAAAGCCAGATCCTAACAGAGATCTTCTTTCAAGCTGACAATGCTAACCAGAAAGCATGTGGTCTGCTTTCTTCTGGATATGGATTATCTTATATCTGTCTGCTTTAAATACTTTAAATGCTTTAAATAAATTAACTCTCTTGAAGTGAAAGTTTTTTTTGTGTGTTTTGTCTTCATGCGGTCTTTAACCAGCCCCCCTCTAGCACACGAAGGGGATCTCCCAGGGTCTCGCCGAGACAAGAACCGCCTCTGCATGTCACGTCAATTTGATTGGCTGATGAATGCCACATGAATAACGTCACGCATCTGGGGTCTGCGCAAACCAAAGCGAGATCATGACGAGCTTTCTATGCAAAATCCTCTTCTTTACCGCCATAACCGGCTCTTCCTGGTGTTTTCGTAACGACGCGAGTCCAGAGGAAAACCCAAACATACCGGTCATCGCCAAGTATTTCGGCACGAAAGGAAGGTACGAGGAAGTGAACCCGTACCTGATACGGAACATACTCGCTGTAAACAGGTCTAGTTTGCAGCCTCCGTCCCCGCAATGTCGCGAAATCCATCTCACGGCCATCATAAGACACGGGACGCGATACCCGACGACCAAAAACGTGAAGAAGATGCAGAAACTTTACAAGCTGGTCCAGAGCAGCGCTCGCGGGGAAGACTGCTGGTTACACGAGATTCTGACCCAGTGGACGATGTGGTACACTGAGGACATGGACGGCCGACTGGTCCAGAAAGGTGTGGAGGATCTGAAGCATCTGGCCGTCAGGCTGTCAAAGCTCTTCCCGACGATCATCTCCGAGGAGAAACTTCGAGGTGGACTCATCAAGTTCATAACCAGCTCCAAGCACAGATGTGTGAACAGCACGCTGTCCTTCAAAGCAGGGCTGACGGAAATGTGGGCCATCACAGGTATAAAGTTGATAAACTAACTGCAGAATGATTTCTGTACAGGATCAGTGTAACAGATGGCTTACTTTTCTTTTGCAGATATGGAGTTTCAGCACGCAGTGAACGATGCTCTAATGAGGTTCTTTGACAAGTGCACCAAGTTTGTACGGGATGTTGATAACAACCCGTCAGCTTTGTCAGAGATGGACAAGTTCACACAGGGACCTGAGATGGTGAGGGTCCAGCAGAAGATCGCTGACCGTCTGAATGTCTCATATCATCTCATCACATATGGTCAGTTGTAAGGTTTTAGGCAAACATAAATGAATGTTTAAGTTATTCAACAACCAGAAAGTTTGTTGTCACTGCCTTTCATTTGTAAAATGTTAATTAAGGACACATTTTTAAAAACAAAGCTAAAATGAATATGTTTATGGTGGAATTTTTCTGCCACATTCCAAGAGCACACGCGGTCATTCTGAAAGCAGGATTTCACGTCTATCGTTCTCAAAACTTGAAATACTTTTGCTTACATTTTTATTTTGAAAGCAGGAATTCATGTCTGTCTTCTCAAAACTTGTACTGATTGCACTCAAAACTTCTCCTTGCGCTCACACTGAATCTCTGTCAAGTCTTCGCATGCAAAGCTTTCCGCTCGCTTGGTGGAATTTTCCTGCCATAAACCAGGAGCACACATTTTCAGTCTGAAAACAGGATTTCATGTCTTTTGTTCTCAAAGCTTTTAATACTTTTGCTTACATTTTCATTTTGAAAGCAGTCATATATCATTCTGACATTAAATATCATGTCACTATCTGTGACACATATTTAGCATAATAAGTTATGTTTATCAATTTAACATTTGTTTTGTGACTAAATTTCATAATGTGCAACAGAAGTAATATGGATTGCACCTTAGCTTTTTAGAGCGACACACAATATTATAGGCAGGAAAATGACTTTAATACTTAATGTCTTTTGTTATTTAGTGAAAAAACTACAACTATAATTGTGAATGTCTAAATGACTTTAACATTTATATATCCCTATTTTAAATATATTCTAAAGTGCCACACAGTTGCATGTCTGCAATGGAAATTGGACCAGTTTGTCTTCTAAAGTGGCCATTGGTTGTGAATTTTCACTATGTAAAATGAGCTGAATTAAATATAAAATAGCAGTAATCCTCCATTAGGTACCACTTTAATTTCACATTTTACATTGAGAAGGTTGTTAGATAGTGAAGTACAGAATCAATAACAGTAGGTGGTGCTGTTTCCTAATTTAAATTTTCTAACCCTTTATCATCTCTATTACATTTTCTTCAGGAATTCCTTTAAATTAAGATTTTTGTATAAAAATGTGTTTAGAGTCCAAACCAGCAGCATCAATTCCTCTGACCAACCAATCATCCAGGTATCAATATTCTATATTATAATATCATATATGATATTACGTATAAATTATTTTTAATAGTATTTTTACGTAAATATGTTGCAGTTTTACTCAAGAACAGGATTTTTGTTTCCAAACTAAAAAGAGTTCACTAGTTATTTGTTGTTGTTTTTTTTGTTGTTGTTGTTTTTTTTTTTTTTTTTTTACTGTTTTGCTGTACTGGTCAAATCAAAAGCCAAATCAGTTAGGGTAACCTCTAACCCCTTAACCTCTAAACCTGCAGGAGGAACTGGCAGTAAACATGCCCAAATATGAACTGCTACACGTACATTTTTTTTCATGCGTGTTCGGTTTGTGCCAAATGGAGGAATTGAACTGGATGAAAGGTTATGAATTCGTGTTTACAGCAAATTGATAACTAAACCCCAAGGATGATTGCGGTATTTAAAAACACAACAGAAGGGGGAAGAGAAGGAGGAACAAGGTGAAAAGTGAAAAATAGCACACTGTGTCGAGCCGCATGGTTACAGAGTAAAATATGGAACATGAAATTTGACAGAAAATGATTCTGAATGGAACAATTTATATTTTTAACACTGAGATACAACATGAAGCATGCAGTGAATCACATATTATTAATATTATTTTCATCTCGCAGATATGGTGGAGGCTGCCTTCTACCTGTGTGCTTATGAGTTTGCCATCAAGACAGTGAACTCCCCGTGGTGCCGCCTCTTCGACGAGATCGATGGACAGGTACGGTCTCATCTGCATGCCTTCAAACTGCTGGAAATGCAGTTGGAGAGTTTTATACACCGTCAAATAAGATTCAGGTTGCGTGCTGAGCCTCTCTCTGACTCAGAGTATTCAGTTCATCGCCCCGTGCGAGGAAGAGCCCAGGAGTTTCCACCATCGTCTGATTTGGTTCACACTCGTCTTTGTTTTTTTTTTTTGTTTGTTTGTTTGTTTCTTTTTGTCACAACAGAGAAGGATCGCTGAAATTTGCCAACTTAAAAAACATTTTCATTATTACTTTACGTTTTTGGAGTTTTTCGGTTTTTGACATCATGCCGTAAAGACATTTATAAAACATAAAAACAAATAAGCATAGTTATCTGTTGGCATTGTTTGGTTTAACGTGACAACAAGTCATAGCTCGAAAATTACGGATTTATAAAAAAAAAAAAAGCTTTTCCAAAATCTAAATGTTTTATTTTTTATTTTATCCAGATTACTATATTTTATATCAAAGGTAAACATTTATAGTCATGGATATGTTATAATTTTCCAGCCAAATAGATGTTGGTTGTAAACATTAAACAAATGGCAAAAATTCTCTAAAAGAATAAAACTTATGGACTGATGGGTACAATATGCCTGAATAATTGAAGTACTTTAATGGACACAAATTTTAGTAAAACGATTTTTTGCTGTTATACATTTATTGAAATTCCAAATTATTTTTGTTGCATACCTTTTATTAAAAATTGTTTTTTTCTTTGTAAAGATTTTCAAAAACAAATATTTTGTACCACAAAACTCATCTTCTTAGAAGAACAGAGTAGTCATCTTATACTTTGATCCTCATCTAGAGAGTAGTAGACAAATACAGGATACAGCAGTTATTTGAGAAAAATGCCAACTTTCTTATGTTAGACGACTTAGAAATATGCTGTCAAATTAGGTATGTTTAGTGTGACAGGAGTAGTTATCTCTTCCATGTTTGTTAATAAATGTACATATTCATTTCTTTAGTTTGAAAAATTAACAGAAGGCCTCTAGAAGTTGAACTCTAGTCTGTAACGGCGAGAGATTTCGCACTTATGTAAACCTTGAAATCCAATACAGATACCTTACAAATAATTCCTAGTAAGCATGTTTCCATAGCGACTGAAGGTCCAAACAACATAGTCATTTGTTATTATACCACACATTCGAGTCGCTGTCATATCATTATTTTGACCTAGAGGTAAATGAAACACCGCGCAGCAAGTTGGTAAATGTACCAACTTGTTCACGTACGATGAACATATTGCGACAAGTATCACTGCACTATTTGTATCACAGGTTGAGAAACATGTCATTGAATAATTTCTACAAAGTTGAAGTGTACGTTTATCATGAGGAGGGTCTGTGAGAAAAGGATGGATTTGTTTAGGAACAGAGTAGAGAAATTATCCCTGAAACTATTTATAAGAATTGTAAAAATTAGCAAGCTTTCACTATCGGTACTAGTTCATTCATCTCTGAGCCTGTTATGCAACAATTACATTAATTCTTTCAAATCTCTTCCTTCTAATCTGGTCTGACAGGTTATGGAGTATGCACTCGATCTGAAGCAGTTCTGGAAAAGAGGCTATGGATACGACATCAACAGCAAATCGAGCTGCATTCTGTTCCACGACGTCTTCAGTCGTCTGGACAAAGCAGTTAATGAGCACAAGTGAGTGTAAAACTTTGGTGGCTGCCACGCTTAACTGCTTTTAAATTCATGAGTAAAATAAAATGATGTCATTTCTAACTCCTCTGGCTTAGACTCCTTCAATCCATTTGTTTCCACTTTGAGATCAAATCTCCTTAAAGGATTGAATTTGCCCAAAGAACAAACAATCCCTGGGGTCTTAAGAGGAAGTTAATTTGGTCGTCTTTCTCTTGCAGTGTGATTTTTATCACAGTCCAGTGGTGATGGACTTTGGATTTGGTGCCCTTACAACAGCCTTATGTTTAAACATCAGCCTGGCTACGGACAAACTGTGACTTTTACTGAAATCTACAGTGCAGCTCTGGCTCTGATCAGCCGCCCCTCTTGACAGCAACATAAGCGTTAAAGTCGTCCAACTAGGAAAATGAAATGCAGCAAGTTGACTTGCTACACCCAAGTCTCAGTGGGTGCAAAAGGGGAAAAATGCTGTCAGAATCTTTAGTCTGAGCTGAGGGCGTTGAGAAACCTCCCTCTGGTCCAGCTGGGACGCCTTAAAGACTTTGGGGCCAACATGAGGGCGTTTTCCCTTTTAATTAAATGTGTTTCTGAATCTGTGTTTTGGTTTAAATCTTTCCACTGTAGCTCTGGATGCATCCCAGACACAAGATTACGAGATCATTAGTTTGTATTCCCGATAATAGTCATGGTCACTGAGCAGTCAAGTAAGTCTTCCTGGTTCACAACTTGCACTCTGAACCAAGGTAAATTGGGTCTGATCAAACCAACACCAAACTTTCTACTGAGTGCCTCTTGGGTCAGCTAAGGTACCAGCAGTGGCACTTTTAGCACAATTTGAAAACACATGGTCCAATCACGGATGATTGTGTTTGTTTCAGTTCTGGTCAGGCGGTGAACGAAGCCGTGACGGTGCAGGTCGGACACGCAGAGACCCTCCTGCCCCTCCTCACCCTCCTGGGCTTCTTCAAGGACAGCGAGACTCTGACTTCCACCAACTACGCCTCACAGAGAGAGCGCTCCTTCCGCACCAGCCGCATGTTACCGTATGCTGCTAATTTGGTCCTGGTTCTGTTCGACTGCGGAGGACGGGACATCAGACTGCAGCCTCTGGTCAACGAGCAGCCGGTCGTCTTCCCAGGTCTGGCTGACCGGCAGGAGTCCATGCCGCTCTACGAGGACGTCAAAAGACAGTATGCAGAGCTGCTTAACGGGTGTGACTATGAGACTGTGTGTGAGCTTTTCAAACCAGCTGAGCCTTAAGGGACAAAGGTTTTATTGGCTTTAATGTTTTTCTTTGACTAATGGAGTCAAATTAGTGTTTGAGATGGTAGCATATTGTTTTTATTGCTTTTAAAATCAAAGCCATTAATGCCTCACCCTTAGCTGATAATTGCACTCTGAACAAAGATGTGCTGTGCTTGTTGGATAATGACTTAATTGTTGTCTTTGTGCCACAAAGTGTAACCTGCCTAGGAGATTAAATTTAGATCCTTTTACTATACAGTATTACAGCTGATCACCTCACTGAAACTTTTCCAAAGTTGGCTTTGCTGTGACTTGGATGTTGTTTTGTTTACACCGGTTGAATTTCATGTTATTTCTGATTAACAAAAGATGATATACGTCATTAATATGTGTTCTTCGATGATTCAGGGTTTAAGCAATTTATTACATTTAGAGTTGTGAAAAAAATGTTTGCAGTTCTGTTTTCGCTTACACTTAAATGTTTCAGACCATCAAACAAATGTTAAAGTGCAATAAGGGTACATAAAGCAGCTGCCAAGTCCTGATTTAATTTAGTAAAATGAAAAAAAATTAGGTTTTCAAACTACCCACCCCATATGTGGAAAAAAAAGAATTGCCTGAGAAGCGAACAGCAACGACTACAATCAAGCAGTAACGTGCAATGAGTCTTTCACATTGCTATGTTAGCATTTTGGCTAGCTCTTCTTTGCAAAACTATTTTCTGTCACAGTGATGAGATTTGAGGCGTGAACAGCCTGTTTAAGGTCATGTCACACACAGTTACAAGCTCAAGCACACAAATGTGCTTGAGCCTAAAGTCACCAGACATTCTTCTTAAAGATTTTCTTCTGAAGAACAGGATTCATGGTTGTAGTTAAAGGTGAAGCACCACCACTCTACCACGTTGTATGACTGTCTGTACGACGTTCTTTTTCTGAAATGCTTTGTTTATTTTATCTAGGTTTATTTTTACTATGCAACTTGTCAGATATTTCAATAACTTGTTTTTCATGTGTTTGGTAAAAAATGCAACACCCTTTCCAGTATTTAGATTTTAGGTTTTGTTATGTGTGTGTGTGTTTCCTTTTCACTCTTTTCCAGACTGTGCCACCCTGGGTTGTTAGGCATATCATCTAAAATCTCCTTTCATTTTGTTTCATTTTACTTGAAAACTGCTCATTTCAGTGGTAGATCTGTAATGTTGACCTATTATTATTTTTGAATAGTGCTGCTTAGGTGATCCATTTGAGATTTAGTTGAAAAACATAATGCATATCGAGGTTCAACTTTATACATACTCAAAGATATGTACAAACACTTAGCTTGAAGAACTGGAACTAACAAGAGTTGTCCGGCCAGACCAAGGGAAAAAGAAATTGTCATCACTCTGACTTTTAGCCGACTACTTTGTTTTAATAGCAAACAAATAGCCTTTCATCTGTGTCAATCAAACTACTTCTAACATCTAAAGTCTAGTTCAACGAGTTATGGAGAATTAAATCAAATCTAATTTTGGAAAAGATTAGGAATGTTCTTAAAGTTAAGTACATTCCTAATCTGTTTCATGATGTGTTCAGTTCACTGGATAAAAGGTCCAAGAAAAGTAAGTAACAGCTAAATACTGCAACTAAACATATTTGCTTTTTTATTTTTTTTTTATTTTGCTGAACTGATTCCAAAAGTTTATTTTTCATTATTGTATGATCACTGTAAAACACTAAGTCACTCATGCTCAAAGTTTTTTGCTAACAAGCTGCAGTTCTCAATCCTTTATTTATTTACATATAGTGCATTTGTTAAGAGACAATCACTCTAAGATGTGAGGAACGTTACATCACGGTAGGAGTCCTTTCATGTTTTATTGATGGGGACTCAAACAAAGTGAATAGGAGGAAGGTGGGTGGGGTAGAATACAGAATCTGAGTAAATCCAAGACAAACGGGGGAAAAAAAGAAAAACAAGACAGCACAGGGATCAGACATGGAGCAGGAACCATCAGGAGCCTTAAGAATAGGAAGCAACCAGTGTGTGTGGCAGAAACATCACGAGAGGATCGTGTAATCTTGAAGACATATGCTGTATATTGAGGAGGAGCACCTCACAGATATACTGTTAAAAAGGGAGAGGGGGAGCGTGTGTAAATAAACACAAAAAGGGAAATACAGAGAACAGAGAAACAACAAGACTGTGAGATACGGACACAAAAATCCCCTCAAAGCAAAACCCAAAACACAAAAATCCATTCTTAAGCTGAACTCCAACAAGTCACCTTTACCACATGCCTAAATGCAGAGGTTATGGACTGTGATGACTGAGCTGCTATTTGTGGCAACAAACAATTAAACAAGTGTGCCTAATAAAGTGGGTAAGAGAGTGTAAGTTGCTGCAAGACTCCTGAACACCACCAAGAAAATGTATCTTATTGCACGAGATGTTGTATCACTGCTTTGGAAATTCTGCTTCTCTGGTCTCAGACTGAAAAACATTTTTAATTTGCCTTGTAAATATGAACCATTCAGACCCCTCAGGTCATCAGAGAACTCCTAGTGTTTTCTACTCCAGAACTGAACCAGGAGAGGCAGAACTTAATTTCTATCCCCCTCAGCTCTTCAACAAACTCCCCAAAAACCTGGGATGTGCAGAATCTGTTGCTTCAAATTAGGACTGGAAACATAATGAGCAGCTTTCTGTTAAATACAAAGACTGCTGACCTGTTTGCTGAACACTGATGAGTGAATAAAGTGTGAGATTGAAGATGAATTTGAAATCTAATTGAAAACTAAATATTGCTTTGAATTTGCATTTGAACGTTTTGACAGATCTATTTTTAAGCAAACCCTAGAGGGCTTTATTTTACTTCTGTTATTTGATACCTATTAAATATGAAAATGGTTGTCTATTTCACATTAGTCATTCTGTCAGACGTGAAAAAGTAAAGGTTTTTAGAACATTTCGGTTAAAGTGTGATAGACCAGAACATTCCCTTCCTTTTAGTTTATTCTTTAATTCATAACTACCTAACCAGTTTTTTAACTTCACTTTGTGTGAACGACCTGTTAACTACGACTTGATAGGGCGCTCGTGAGCCTACTGTTTGAGCATGCAAACAGGTCGTAAATTTCACAATCCAGCTGAACAAGCAGCACCGTGTCAAATCACGGCACTTTTCTCCGCCTTTACATTAGCTCTTTCTTGCTGCCCATTATGCAAATATATTAGACGTCGGAGCATGAGGGAGGTACCAGGGGCCGGGCCAGTCGATTGCTACGTGTCTTGAAAGCGGTTTTTAAAAAACCTCCTCCGGTTTAAAGGCAGCCGTAAAAAGTTTCGTGGTAAGAACTTTGCAAAGTGCCCTACCGTCCAGGCCCAGCGGCTGTCTGTCTGCGCGTGAAGCGGTTCGAGCCCGGTGTCCAGCTGTACGTCGGTGGTGCGAAATGTCCAGTGTGAAAAAGCTTCGTACTGTGAGTAGACATGCAGATGACGGCGAGAGGAAAAATCTGTGTAAATACGATTTATTTCCATGGAAACCAGGATAAATGTGTCGTCCCAGGGTTGAATAAGTCTCGTAAAGACGCCCAGCACTCATAAAATATATGCGTCAAGTAACTTCTTCGCGGACTGACCATCGGAAAAGCCCTCCTTTCCCGGTGCTCTGTCTGCAGTCTGTCTGATCATCGCAAAAGATGGGCTGTTTGCAAATGTTGTTTTGGCTCACAGTAACACTTTGTTGGTCATTTAAAGGTTTTCTTCTCCTTTCAAGCAGCTTTCGCTCTCTAAGCGCCTTCACTGTATACCCAGGTGTGATGGCCACAGCCTTGCCTTTGACTCTGAATAGGCCAGTTGTAGTAGGAACATATCCATGTCAGTCTGGCCCACCGCTGACATTGGGTGTTTTGTGAGGGGAGAGAAAGAAACCACTGTGGAACTGAGCACAGGAATGTTGCCGGCTTCGAGAACATGCCTTTATGTTGAGATTTTAGTCGGAAAGGCATGCAGATGCAACTGAAGCATACTGATGCACCATATGCATCCACAGATCTGCAACATACTGCTGGGATAACTTTTCTTCTAAAACGTTATCTGACACATACATTTAATCTATTGGAGCTTGTATTTTTGCTGTACTTTATGTAACTGACTGAGTCACTTCTCGTGGGAAATTGTGACACATTTGGTTTCTGAATCATTAACGGACAGAAACTTGAACGGGGTCATTTTCACAGTTTGCTCAACAAAAACCAACAAAATCTAAATTTGTAAAATGAATAAAAAAGACCAAACTGATAGGACAATTGTGCAAACATGTTTGTATTTATCTTCATATCCTCGTCTGGGCCTCATGCCTTGAACTCTGACTATGGCTGTTTTAAATAACTTGCTACGGAAGCCTAGAAAGACAACTGAGGGAGGGGGTGGGTGGAAGCCGAAGAACCCATCTTCTTAATTTCACCCAATAAAATATATTTTTTTCATTATATACTGTGTAAGTGAGACAGATAATGACTAGTTACTGCAGGGATTAAGAGTAATTAAAAGATAATAATACTGATATCAGCATTATGAAAAAGCTTCCCTTTTCCTCTAATATTAAGTATGTGTGACGTGTCAGAGGAATGGACTTTCAGAGTCAGTTCTGTGTTTGTATGTGAAAGGAGACTCTGTTAGGAAATCTCAGAAGAGCAGTGAGGTCCTGTTAGGGAAGAGCAGGGTGGAGTATGGTAGACTGTTTGAGCCCTGGGTGTAAGGGCTGTAGGCCCATGTATATAGGAAAGGAGGGAGACTTGGTGCTCAGGCCTGACTGTGTGGGCACGAGCCATGCCACATCATCTCTGGGCAGAAAGCAGCACACTGGTCACATTGTGTCATCAGTCTAGGTTTTCTCCCTCCATCCTGTCTGCTTTTAGCTTTTCCTCCTTACGCCACCCATCGAGAAGAAGGAACGACTTTATGTATTCAAACTTTAAGACAGCCAATTATTATTTTCCAGCTGAGCATATAAAACCAATCTTACTACAATTATTCAGCTTTGTCATTGGGCATGGATGATTACTGGTAAACCCTGTTAAACCGGCACTTCCATGTAGATAAATACTGCACTGGGATTGATTGGCATTAGATTTGGGAAAAAATGCTGTCCGACTGAGTCCTTTTCATTTTTCTTGCAGCGCTTTTATGTCCTAAGCTAATGTTGAAAAGTTCCTATCCAAAAAACCAAATTAAACTTCCTCTTTGTGTCTGGTTTTCAATTTTAGGACCTCACAAGGTCAACCAATGTGGTCTACCAGGCTCACCACGTCAGTCGGAACAAGAGGGGGCAGGTTGTGGGCACTCGGGGGGGCTTCAGAGGCTGTACCATCTGGCTCACAGGTTCATTGATGTGTAGACTTCCCTTTTGCTCTATATTTTTCTCTTTTTCTTTAAATTAGCGTGGATTCTGTTAATCCCTATCAGGTTTGTCTGGCGCTGGCAAGACGACTCTTAGTTTTGCCTTGGAAGAGTACCTAGTATCCCACGCCATTCCATGCTACTCACTGGACGGGGACAACATTCGCCACGGCCTAAACAAGAACCTAGGCTTTTCTGATGAGGACCGGGAGGAAAACATACGACGTGTGGCTGAAGTGGCAAAACTTTTTGCCGACGCTGGTCTTGTTTGCATTACCAGTTTCATCTCACCTTTCACCAAGGTCAGAGAACATTTTGCAACGATGTCACATGCTGAACACATAATCTCACCTGTTGATTTATTCTAAACTTAAAGTTTGATGAAAGAGAAAGGGCAAACCCAGAACACATTGTGATCGCAATACATAATACAGTCCATACTTCCCTGAGAGGTCACCTTTTTACGTGATGTCAAGTTAATTTATTAATAAAGCACATTTAAAAACAAAAAGAGCTTACCAAAGTGCTGTAAGTTCCAGAACTCACCCTTCTGGTACTAAGTTCTAGGTTCTGGCAAAATGCCTCGCTATAAGTCCCAACATATAAACCCCATTTCCTGAAAGTAGTCAGGAAGGTCCAGAAGTGGAAAACGCTAGGCTTTGGGGAAGTATTCCATGTAGAATGTTTCATAAAATTTCAACGACATTTATTGGGAAATTCCAGGAATCATTTATTTACGTTTTGTGAAAGTGACAGTAGAGTAAAAGACATCTTCTTTCTGGGAGGATACAGACCGACAACATTAAAAACCATTTCAACAATTGCTCTGCACATGCATGTTCTGGCTACTAGCTACTGAATAAACTTTTGTAACTGCGTGTAATTAGAGGCTACACGTTAATAAATCCTGATGCTCTTTGCATCCACAGGACCGTAATGAGGCGAGGAAGGTGCATGAAAGTGCCGGGCTAAAGTTTTTGGAAGTCTTCATCCATGCTCCTCTTGAAGTGTGCGAGAGTCGGGATGTGAAAGGGCTTTACAAGAAGGCCCGTGCTGGAGAGATTAAAGGTCTGTTTAGCAATACTTACTGCCGGTGTTAGCCTTACAATCTGTCTTTTACAGCTAATACCCACAACCATGTTTACTTAAACTACCATTTCTGTGGTTTGACATATTTTCCAAGGTTTCACTGGGATTGATTCAGAGTACGAACGACCAGAGTCACCAGAGCTTGTTCTGAAAACCGGAGAGCTGACTGTGAATGAATGCATTCATCAGCTGCTGGAGCTGCTCCGGGATCAGGTAGGCGGGAGGAGCAAGAATCTTGAGCACTCACCTTCGGATAGCGTACGGTACTCCTTCAGGATCAGCTTACAATTTCATCCTCCAAAAAAAAAGCTACTGTAAGCACACATTGTTCCCAGACGGGACGTGGCCAAGGAGTCACCATAAGTACATTGAAGAACAATGTATATCCCAGGTGTTTGTGGATGACACTAAGCAAATTAAATATAACAAAGGAGGGGCTACTGTATGTTAGGCACATGTGAAAAATAAAGAATTTAAAAATTCGACACATGAAGACATTCATGACGACCCCGGAAGATCGACGTTTGTAAGTTTAAAACCAAGGATGAGAACTTTGTGATAATCTTTGTATAATGCTTGTTGGGCAAAACATTGAAAGGGGAAAACGAGTGGCTGGGTATTTGAGTTACAAACAGTGGATATGTGGAATGAATACAAGGTGTGGCAAGTATACAGGGAGCCAAAGACTCATTATTTATCTCAACAAACAAGCCAGATCTTATGACTTATTAGTTTTTCGGTGTTGACTTAGACATTCCTCGAATGCAAAGTATATTATATGTTTATCTTGTGAAAGCCTTGCCTATGTAGTGTTCGCTCTCAAGCAACTTGCCTGGCCTACATTTGAGAATGAGCTAATTAGGCAGTATTTCATTAGGATTTCTGAAGTTGGTTTTGTACTCATTTTCAGTTCACTGCTTCGACATGTGTAGTGAAGTCCTTTATTTTGTTTTGAAGCAACATAACTTTAAGAATCATTCAGATATAAAACAGGCAAAATGCTCAAACACAGGAAGCCCTGTTGTGATGACGCATCAAATAGGTTTTAGATCTGATATTGGATCAAGAGCAGCTTGTCACCATTTCAAAACACAATTTCTTGGTTGACTAAAAAATTACAAACATAAAATAATTTGACATAAATAAAATGGTATTTTTAGTTTAGCATCAATTCAAAACTCTGAAGCAGATGCTTACTTTAGCTTTGTTAGCAGCTAATGACTAGCCAGTCACTGCATTCTTTTGCTGTCTAACAAAAAATGTTAGAAGCGCTGAGAGTTTTTTTTTTTCCCCTATGGTTATGTAACAGAGTATTTTAAGACAGGTCAAAGTCTTCATTAGTCAACTCTCAACACAACAGGCCAACTCAAGAATTACTTCTTTTGTTTTTTTGAGCTCTTGTCTGTTTTATTGACTCATTAGCTTAAAATCTTTTTATATAAAGTCCATTGAAGCATTTTGCATGTCTCAGGTTGGGGGTCAAGACAACTCCCCTCCCTCCCCCAATTTGCTGTAGATATTTTGGGCTTAGATGATTTGCTTTCTTTCACTTCCTTCATTTTTAAGCTCATTGCATGTCACCAAGTTCAATGGCAAAACAAAAAGGAGTAGAAGAACAACCAAAGTTAAAAGAAAACAACATTGCAAGACTTTAGGAAAATAATTGTTTTTCAAGACCAGTCTGAAAGATTACGGGAAATCCTTGCTCCTCGAAACCAAAACATAAACAAATTATTGATTTTAATCTTTTGCACAACTTTGTATGTCTGTGTAGAACATTTTTGCACAGAAGGTCTTGCAGAAATTGTTCCTAATTTAAATACTTGCAAGACAAGAAACTAGATCTGGACATAGCAATAAGATCCTGCAGGAGTGTTGGTGTTGTAGCACATTGGTTTATGTTTGTTACATGGAAACTCTGAGAAGCCAAATATGTGAAAGACAATTTGGATGTTTCTTTAATTTGTCAAGTGCTGATTTTTATTTCCTAGAAGTAGGAACGCATTACAAGTACATGTGCTTGAATTATTACTGTCAACAACCATTCTCCTTCCTAACCCCCAGCTTTGCTGGTTGATAGGTTACTGATAAAGTAAATATGTAAACACGAGAGACTCTTAGAGCCATATCTGTCAGGAGCTGGGTTTATGAAAGTGTCTCTCCCCATTGGCTCTCTGCTGGGAGCGGCCTGGAGCAGAGCTGCACATCTGCAGCTCATTGGGATCATCAGGCAGAGAGGATTTAAGGAGCTGCCAGACCTCACCTCTCCGCCACACTCCCTCACAGTGTAAGCGTGACCTCAAACCTGTAATCCCACCTCCAACTCCGAACCTCACCTGCCTGCCCACTACACCCCGCAGTTCATTCCTGTCGGAGACACTTACCTTGGACCTCAAGATTGGTTGTCCAGATCCATCCTGCTCCTTCCCCGCTCAGGAGATGTAAGCTAATCTCTCCTGCTGTCCTATCAGACATTCTGTCCACCTCTCGCACAATCACTGACCCAGATGAACCCGGGCCAAAGGATCACCTGCAAGACATTTGTGACTGCATTTTGTAAATAAATTCTTAACCTACTGTTGCTTCCCAGGCCTGATTCTGCATGTGGGTCGGAAGCATACCCTCAAACATGACAGAATCATCCGGCCAACAGTCTGACCCAGCAGGATCACGTCCAGCAGACTCATTCGAACCCGCGATTGGATAATTTTCCAGGATATTGATTGTAAACTTTCTGCTCTCGGTCCACCTCCTCACCCAGGCAGAGCACAGGCCGGCGCAGCGCACGACCGGCGCGGCAGCCGGCACAGAGGCCGTCCCGGTACAACATGCATCTCCATCCCGTTTTAGAGACGCTATCTCTCCCACACCAGAACCTTTTTCGGGTGAAATCGGCAGATGTGGGGGTTTCCTTCTCCAGTGGTCATTAGTCTTTTCTCGTTCACCCCAATCTTTTCCTGATGACCCTTCCAGCATCTCCTACATTGTTGGATTACTTCAACAAAGAGCATTAAGGCAACACTTCTGCAGAGTTCATTCACTGATTTTAATTCCGACTTCAAACAGACCTTTGGATATGCTGAGTCAGGTTCTGAGATCACCAAGAAGTTATGGAGTCTCAAACAAGTAAATCAATCAATAGCTGATTTTGCTGTCTCCCATTTTCACTGGACCCTATGAGATATCCTCGGTTCTCAGCCCCACCTCAGTCTCAAGCTTCCTGACAGTTTACGAATCCACCCAGTTTTCCACGTCTCTTTGATTAAGCCCGTTGTTTCAAGTCCTTTGTGCCCTCCTTCCAAAACTCCTCCCCAAATCCGTAATCCCACCTGCAGCTCTGAACCTCACCTGCCTGCCCACTCCAGCTCACAGTTCATTCCTGTTGGAGACACAGGAATGAACTGGACCTCCAGATTGGTTGTCCGGATCCATCCTGCTCCTTCCCCGCTCCTGTTGAAAAGCCTTCCAGGAGACGTAAGCTAATTCCTCCTGTTGTCCTATCAGACACTCTGTCCACCTCTCGCACAGTCATTGACCCGTCTCTCCGCTTCCAGACGAACCCCAGACCCGATCCGAAGGATCACCTGTAAAACACCTGTGATTGCATGTTGTAAATAAATTCTTAACTTACTGTTGCTTCCCGGGTCTGGTTCTGCATGTGGGTTGGAAGCCTACCCTCGAACATGACAATATCACTGAGATAGGAGTGTAATTTTCTGCTGAGTCAATGTGATTTTTTCTTTTTGCTGTGATAGGTATACACAGAAAATTATGCATAGTATAGAAATTTGCTATGTAGCTTTGCCTCAACTCTAAAACCTGACAGAAACAGAAGAATGTTCCTCATATTTTATACGTATAAATAAGAGTCATGTCTGACTTCTCAGACTTGAGTAATCAGTTGTCGCATGCAGTGAACACTGCAAGTTGAGGTTTGTACACTTGATATGCACATTAACTCCTTGATTGACACATAGTGGATCTACCAGTTTTGCAGCTAACATCAGTTCTGCTGTTTAGTCTTTTGAACTATATCCCCACAGTTCACATTCATCTAAGAAACAGTTTTTATTCCGGTTTTTTGCTTTAGAAATCTTGATAAGTGGACAGCGGAAACACTAGAAGAATAAAATAGAGTAAAGTGATATAAGATTTTACACTGAAAGTTGTAATGCGTCAAACTGTCCTTCAATAAGACACCCCACATGTCAGTGGCAGCTGTCCTCTGTCTAATTTAAAAAGATTTAAAAAGGACCATTTTATAGTTGGAAGATTTATCTGCCGTATTGAACTAACCAGATAAAATATATTCTCTTTAAATTGCAAAACCTGCTGGAGCAAACCCTGTGAACTGAACATTAGCCGTTTTTGAAAGCTGAATATGATGTCAGCGAAAAGTCAGGTTGTGTTTATGGAAGCTACAAGCTGGGTTTTGTCAGCAGTGAGCGAGAGGTAGCGAGATTTGCCGCTGACAGAAGTAATCAGATATTGAAACCAGTCGTTAACTCAATACCAGCGGAAAGCTTGAGGAAGGAGTGATGTTTGCTAATGTTTAAAACTGAACAGGATGTTAAGCAGCTATGAAACTACAAGTCTACAACTATCATTAATATTACATTATTAATGTAGCAGGCTTTCAAAGTGTGATAAGAATTCAGATAACATGTACAAGTCGGTTCAGTAGTAGAAAAGACATAAGATTTAAAAAAATGACACTGGGCATTTCATTACACATTTTCTTTAGCTTGGTGTGCGTGCCTGTTGGTCTGATAAGCTGAAATAAATTTAAAGCAAATATTTAATGGAGAGAAAGGCGATTAGACAGAAGTCACGTCAGCTCTTCTTACTTGAGAACTCGTCTTTATGATCAAGAGATAAGCATGCCGCAACGTACGCTGAATGTGCATTTCATGAGATCTTCTTGAAAACACAAAAATCCCCCGATGTTCTTACAACTGTTTCAAGTGATGAAAAACGCAAACTTTTGCTGATTCACAATTCTCCTTCTTTCTCCCTGCACGGTCTGCAGAACATCGTACCAAGCGAGATCATAGAGGAGGTGAATGAGCTCTTTGTCCCAGAGAACAAGTTGCATCTTGCCATCTCCGACGCAACCACTCTGCCCACCATCAGCATCACCAAGGTGGTTATCTATGGTGCTTAGGCATTTTTTTTTGTTTTGTTTTTTTTTGCTGTTGTTGTCAACTGAATTTTATCAGTAGCTGCTTTCCTCCAGGATGCCCTCAAGATATTTTGGAGAATGAGTGAACTTTTTTTTTCTCAGCAGACTGTTTGGGGTTTGGGTCTTTGAGTAACGCTGATGTTCTCCATCCTCAGCTGGATCTACAGTGGGTGCAGGTCTTAGCTGAAGGCTGGGCAAGTCCTCTAAAGGGCTTCATGAGGGAAAGAGAGTTCCTACAGGTCCTGCACTTTGGCAACCTGCTGGATGGTGAGAGATAACCACGCCGACAATCTTCTTAATGTTCGCTGTCTCTAACGCAGCCCTCAGTCATGCATGTCCACATGTGCATACAGAAACATTGGCAGTCGGTTCTGAAACAATAAGTAGCCAAAAATAATGTGTAGCACTGTAAGGAACAGAGTCTAAACTGTTCTCAACTTAACTCTGTTACGCCCAAAATAGTTCCACATTTATCCAAAATTGGGTACAGGTGACTATTCGTCTTGAGTATTTGTTTTCTGTGGGTTTATTTTATTTTGATAGGTTTCTGTATTTATCCCCATTGCTTCTATTACACCTCCAAGGCCACTACACTTTATTTAATTTAGGGGTTTCAGAGTAAAGAGGCCGAGAATGGATTGTTCTTCTTTTTCGATTATTTTTCTTCTTTGTTTCAGGCGGCGCCATCAACATGTCGGTTCCCATCGTGCTGCCTGTGAGCGCTGAGACCAAGCAGGAGCTGGACGGCTGTGTAGCCGTAGCTCTGGAGTACCAGGGCTCCCGTGTGGCTATCCTCAGGAATCCTGAGTTCTACGCACATCGCAAGGAGGAACGCTGTGCCAGACAGTGGGGAACCACATGTCCGCAGCACCCTTACATTAAGGTGATCAGAAAGCAGTAATATTAAAAGGGAGGGGGGAAAAAACTATCCAGAACAACCTGGCCCTATTGGAAAGATGATAGCCTACTAAACCTAAACTGGTTCTGCAACCCTTGGAATTACAGTGCAAGCCTTTTTTAATTCAGACATAATTTAAAGAGTTTTTGCTCATGAAGAACCTGTTTAGGCTCATGCCACACATTCCAGGTATATTCAACTCTGGAGTCTGAGAGTATCACGCCAAAGCTTTTATCTGTTTTTGGGAACAGGGTGTATTATTAAAATATGATGATATGGGACATTTTAGAGGAGGCAAAGGCCTTTTCCTATTCAAAGTCCCAGTGTCAAACTGGGAGACTTTCTCCTAGTGAGGGGTTAGTGGTTAGTCAGTGTTCTGCTGGGCTTTACTTTGAATCTGTTTTCGTTGTGCAGATGGTTATGGAAGGGGGAGACTGGCTAGTGGGCGGCGACCTGGAGGTGTTGGAGCGGATCAAATGGAACGATGGACTGGATCAGTACCGTCTGACTCCCAAGGAGCTCAAGCAGAAGTTCAAAGACATGCAAGCAGGTTGGAAAGTCTGAATTATTGTTTTGGAGGATAAGTCATGTCAGCATGTAAGCAATCCAGTACCGGCAAAGTCTAGGCTCACAACTGAGTGCAGATGACGGGAAGATGTACTTAGTGTATACTTGAAAAATTTCAACACCTAAACAAAATACTTTGTTGGTTTTGACACGGAATAATATTGACACTGTCAAGGATTTTCCCATTTCTTTCCAGTGGAAGCGTGATATGACTAAGAGTCCTCTTTTTCTAATCCACTCCTCAGAATTGGAAAAACCAAAGAACATGCCTTTCAAGTAAAGAGAGTCAGGAAATGGACACAAGGAAGTTATCAGACTTCCCATATGTAATAAGTAGAACGCATGCAAGATGATAAGGGCGGCAAGAAAACTCTCCAAAGCTCCTTGTTAAAGAAGGTACCAAAACCGGGCATCCTAGGGTCATTAAGGTTTATTTTCAGGTTTTTGGACACGTCAGTACCAGACAGGCCAATAAATGAGGTTTTGTATCCAACTACTTTCATTCCTAGAAATCCAAGTTTCTTCCCTCTCCTTTCAGACAAACATTGGAATGGATCAAAAAGGGAAATGGTAAATTTAATCCTGCATGAGGAGCACCTCTGACGCGTGAGGTTCTGCATCATCACAGAGCAACGATGAGATGAATCCTTATGAGAATTTGAATTTGAATATGAGTTGCAACAACATTTAATTTTACCATTGGGAATCACTGAAGTATTTTTGGGTTGAATTTGAATTCACTGTGGCATGTACTGCTGGCTGAAAATTGTTCAATATAATAATTTATCCAGTAATACAATTGAAAGTATGTTTTTATTGGTCTTGGCTTATATTTCTGTATTTCTTTATATTTCTCCCTTTTTATAAACACCCAGCAAAAGATTTAAACCGTCAAAGACTTTGGATGTTTTCTAACCTCTACGGCGTGTTAAACTGCATCCTTTTACAGCTTTATAAGAGTGAGCAATACGCCAATGTGACAGTGACATTTCTGGAGTTTACTTTATTTAGCTGGATTTGTTTATAGTCACAAAAAGCGGGCCTCTAACCCTAACCGCCATGCAGCGCGAAGCTGAATTTATGACCACAGTCTGTATGACTCATTTAAAAAGCATGACAAGCATGATTGCTGTGACTTTTATTAATAAGCTCAATAATTTTCAAATATATTAACTCCCAGGTTGTGCAGCAATGCTTTAGCGATGCTTAAAATATATGTATTGTTTTGGGGGTTTTTTTCCTCAGATGCAATTTTCGCGTTCCAGCTGCGCAACCCAGTGCACAACGGTCACGCCCTCCTCATGCAGGACACCAAGCGGCGTCTCCTCGATCGGGGATACAAAAACCCGGTCCTCCTGCTCCACCCTCTCGGGGGCTGGACCAAAGACGACGACGTGCCTCTGAGCTGGAGGATGAAGCAGCACGCCGCCGTCCTGGAGGAGGGCGTCCTGGACCCGTCCAGCACCATTGTGGCCATCTTCCCCTCGCCCATGATGTACGCTGGACCCACGGAGGTCAGGAGTAACGGTTCAGCCAGACGTTACATTACCAGTCGCTGGTGAATCCACGTCGGGGCTGAGTTTGTCTCTCCGGATGTCTTTCCAGGTGCAGTGGCACTGCAGGGCCAGGATGATTGCCGGGGCAAACTTTTACATCGTTGGCCGCGACCCAGCCGGCATGCCTCACCCTGTGACGAAGCAGGATATGTATGAGCCCACGCACGGAGGAAAGGTCCTCACCATGGCCCCCGGCCTCACCTCTGTGGAGATCATCCCCTTCAGAGTCGCTGCTTACAACAAGACCAAGAAGGCCATGGACTTCTACAGCCCGGAATGGTGAGCAAAGACAGATTATTTAACTTTATTGAACAGTGCCTCTCAAAACAATTCATACCTCCTTGAACTTTTCTGCGTTTTGTCACAAAGAGAGCTGTAATTGAATGCATTTTATTGGGATTCGATTCATGTCTGTCCCAATACTCCTAAATCAAACGTGCGGCTCGTTTTCAGGTATTTTAAATCCTCCACATAAAATCTCAACAAACATACAAAAGCCCATAGTTGTCAGACGACAGAATATGGAACTCTTCAGCAGATGTGAATTACTTTGCAGGAAACCGTAAATCCTCGTCTGAAGTCGAGCCAAACCATCCTTCCGCTTTTATTTCTAATCTGATACTTCTTATTTCTAATGACATGTTTTCTTTCCCCCTCTGTTGTTCTTTAATTTCTCAGCCATGCAGATTTCGAGTTCATCTCTGGAACCAAGATGAGGAACCTGGCTCGGAGCGGAGAGAACCCGCCCGACGGCTTCATGGCCCCCAAAGCCTGGAAGGTGTTGGTGGAGTACTACTCTTCTGTTCAGAAGAACAACTGATCACTTCTCAGTCCACGCTCAAATGACAAAGTTTATTCGTATCTGGGGCATAGAAAGTTGTATACTCCTTCCTTCTGGGGGTATTATATCTGGGATGGATTTCTGTAAGCAATTAGGTATTCTTGGTTTTATTTTGATGTTTTAAAGTTAAATGATATTTACATCCCTATTAAAAGCACAGCAGCTTATAAATCCATGCATATTAATTTAAGCTATATATTTTAATAAATTAAAAGTAACATGAGATTATTTTTTATTCCATTTTTTCATATAAGCTTAGAAGTATGTACCAAGAACAGGAAATTATGTTTTAATATTTACATATCTGAAGGAATTTTTTTAAAGTATATTTTAGATTTGCAACATTAACCAGAGTCTTATCAAGTTATTTGTTATGATCTGAATGTAGTTTTGTCACTGCATACTACGCCTAACTGTCTTAACATGTATGGCTGTTTCTATAATGTGAAAAGTGCCTTTTTCCTGTCATGTCATTCAGAAACTGTAACTTTTAATTCTTGCTGGTGTTTAACTCTAGTTTCAGGTTTGTGAGGCATTATGAAGTGGACTTGTGTATTCATGACATCGAATAATAAAACGAAAATGTTTCTGTGAATCACTGACAGATCCCCGATAACGGAACATTTTGTACTTTACTTTACCATGCAGGTAAAGTACATACCTCAGTATTGAATTGTCTGTGTGCTGCGGGTTATGCAACGTGCTTCGCAGTGACGTTTGTCTGCACAAAGTGCACGCTGTTGGTACAAGACCGAAGTGAGTCACGTTCAAGACCTGCAGGCGTTGCAATGCTGCCATCTGCTGGTGAAGAATGGTGCATGAATAAAACTGTGGAAAGAGCACAGTCAAGTAATATTCAAAACTCACCCAGCACTCTCCCCGCATTAGCGTCGAGATGCAAATGCATGGATTTCTTGCTGTGTCTAATTTATAATTGTTGTGAGAGACACAGCATTGACTGTAAACGACTTAACTAAATCAGATTAAGGAGAGCCACGGACGCCTTAAAAATAAACACTTGCTGCTAGGCAAACTTAAAGGACTGATTATTTTACCAGTCAATTAACTTGCCAGGTAAGCTCATTTCTACGAGACGGGTTTTCCGCTAAGGGGAAAGCTGCTGTCCACTTTAACAAACTCCTAAATAGCTTTACGATGGATTTAATCCAGTCAACGCCTTTCACCTGTTAAATTTCATCTGCAATACTTTGTGAACTGGATTCAGCACTTCAGAACACCTTTTTTTGTAATTTAAGTAGTTCATATTATGTCCCAGTTTTAGATTATGTTTCATGCTGACCACAAATCACAACACATATTATCACAACGAACTTTGCAAAGCAAACAGATACAATTAAACTCTTCAAATACTTAAGTTTACTCTTAGTATTTGTTACAGTTGCCCTTTAAACAGTATTGCCAGTGTCAAAAGTCTCGGGTTGCTTCTCACAAGCAGTTTGGTGGATTTTGGATCCATTCGTACTGGAGCAACTGGTGCCACAAATATTTCCTGCTTAAACAATTCTCAAACCAGTGCATGGGGAAAAGTGCAATGCTGCCATCTGCTGGTGAAGGTTGCAAACTCGACCAGCACACAGCCGCAACTTTAAGAGACAGATGCATGGGTGTCTTTCGGAGTCTGAATTAATTTTTTGTTGTTGTGAAAAAAACACTGCCTTGACAGATTAAGGGGATTCACAAAAAAATAAATAAACGAATAAACACTTGCTTCAAGAGACTTCACCATTTATTTTACATAAATGGTGAAGTGCATTCACCATTTACGAATGCATTTCATAAAAGTGCATTCATAAATGGTGCACTTTTATGAAGTGCACCATTCCTTTCAGTAACAAAACACCCAGACAAATTATGTTTCCACCCTTCCACCTCACATTTTGGTGATGTTCTCATCTTGCAGGTCCCCCCGACCCCCCTCCTTTTTTTTCCTCTTCAAATATAACAATGGTCATGATGACAAAACAAATCAATCGTCGTTTCATGAGCCCACAGAATGTGTCTTCAAGAATTAAGATCATTGTCCTTTTGCGCATTGGCAAACTTTATTGTACATTTGCAACCATCCCAAATTATCTTCCAGTCTTGTTGACAGATGTTACACAAGGAAGTAGTGTGTTTGATGTGTTACTTGGCGCTATGTGTAGAGGTGTGGCACCACTGAACTCAAACAATATGAATTAAAACCAACGACACTGTCATCTGGCCTTTTACCAAATTACTCAAGGCAATCTTTGTGTACTCTCTGAGTTTGAAGAAAGCAATAGCAATTTCTCTTTTAAAGATCGTTTCATATTATCCTGACACATAGCAAATAGAAATAACTTTGGCAATTGTAACTGACGCAAAACAGGAAAATGACAGTCATACTGTGTGTCTGCCTTTCTAGTGAATGTGAATATATGATATCAACTCTATGATCAAAGTTGAGAGTTGGTAAGAAAGGGAAGCTTTCCCAAAGAAGCCAATCTTATTGCGTCATTGGCTTTCCAGCAATCCCGCTTCCTTAGCAACCACGTAGCAACACTGAGCAATTGATAGTATTGAGTAAGATGACAATAACACTACATTCAGTTTCAAAAAACATGTTACTTATTTTCAGACATATTTAAATTAACTGCACAATTATGCATTAGTTAAGTTTCTACATGCCATTTTTTATAAAAAACAAATATTTTTTCAGAGGGGTAATCTGATATGATTAGTGCTATCAACACAAGTCCTACCAGTAGGGGTGGTTAACTTAACAGTAAGTTATTTTTTAACTGTGTTTTTGTTACAGTGAAGAGATACATCAATAATTTGAATCAATGCTGAATTGGATGGGTAGGCTTCTTAGAATTAGTCATGATCAAAGAAATTTACTCAGGAATCTGAATGACTCCTGCTGATATGAGAGACAAAAAAAATCCAGAGAAAGAAATCTTTAGACATTTCTAATAAGGGATGAGGAAAAGGAAAATGAGAAAGAAAATCACATTTTACTATTGTTAGAAAAATTGTTAACATACTTCTTACTTCCAAGGTGATATATTTTTTTATACGTGTGTGTGTGTACTCATTACGTTATGGTCACCTCTAGTGGTAACAGTTGGATCAGCACCAGTTCCAGGTGTCTGATGAGATCATTACCAAGACGATGGGGCAGATACTTGCATGGAAGAGGTATAAGGGTTTTTAAATGTTTTTTTATGAAACAAGATTTCAAATCAGTCCGTTCTCATATTAAAAAAAAAACATGTGTGTAGTAGTAGTAATACTTTAATGCTGTAAAAGTTACATTTTACCAGTTAACTGCATTTTAGATATTTTCAAAAGCACGTGAAATTTCATTTCCTGGCATAATTAATCTGAAAAACATAAACAGTTTGACATCGTGAAAACACAATGGATGTATGTTTGACCGATCAGTTACAATGACATATTTCTATCGTGTAAAATGACAGTTAAAACCGCAAGAAGTGACATTATGTTGGAAACTTCCCTAATTACACTCACACGTGACCATTTTGACAGAAGGGAGCGATTAGGACACACTTTTATCCTTCCGCCAGACGCACAAAGAAATAACTCTTTGACAGTATTTTTATTTCGCAGATGTAAATACTTAGTTAACAGAGACTGGTAATATTATTTAAATCAACACTCGGTGATCTTCGGCTGACTGAGTTTTAATTACTTGTTGGGACTATATCGCGGCGGCGGCAGAGTACATGTTGTAAAATCCTAGCCTGCTCTAGCTTCTTTTTTTCCTTCGGTTGGAGGCCATGATGGGAGCCTGAGAGTTCAGCTGGAGCGAGAAAAGAAGATGATTCCCCGGGACGAAACTGTCAAATCAGTACGGGCGGATTTCTGATCGTTGTATAGTCTATATACATCTGAGGTGGAGCCTGTCACTTTTTTATTTTTTTTCTCAAATGTGTTCTTGGCAATCAGTCGATGACAATGTTGAATCGTTAGGAGGTTTTTGGATCGAAAAAGGAGGTAGAATTAGCCGCGCTAGCTGGCTACGTCTCAGTGACTGGATACTGGTTTTGAGAGCCGGTGAGTTCTCTAACCTCATTGCCTGGAACGCGTCGGAAATCTTACAAGTTTCACTCGAGGATAACTGCATGTATTTTATCCGGGAGCGTTTGTACGACGAATCGCAGGATTGGGAAAGTCGGGCCTTCGCCGAGGAGCGGAGCAAGGCCCGTCTTTATGGTCCAGAGGAAGCCTTTCTAATCCCACCGACAGCCACTGCTCCGTGCGAGGAGCTGCAAAATTCAGCCGCCAGCGACCAGGAGGACCGACTGCGACGTTAGCGACCAGGCGCAGAATACTAAATAAACCTGTTTTAACATCCCCCCCCCCTTCACCTCCTCCTGCACCCCCCATATAGACTCTCTTATCACCTGCTACAATGGCTGCGATTATAAAAGAAATGGTCAGTCGGAACAAAAGGAGATACCAGGAGGACGGTTTCGACTTGGACTTAACATGTATCCTTCCATGTTCTCTACGGTGTTCCTTAGCATTGCTTTGTGGCGGGGCTTTGTTGTATTTATTTGCAGAAACGGGGCCAGAAACGTCAGCGGAGGAACGTGAGGTTGGTGAGCTTCCTTGCTACCCTCGTTAGCTGTCGGCTAGTTGCCTTGCTGTCAACCAGCATGTTTGAAAGACGCTGGATCTGTCAAAGCAGCAACGCAGAAATGTCACAAGAATATTTAACTCGGAAATTGCTCCCCACCTCCCCCCCCCCATTTTTTTTCTTTTTAAATCAAGACTGTTGTGCATGTGTTGTAATCCGCACAGGGATTTTTATTATTATTAATGTTATTATTATTATTATTATTATTATTATTACTTGGAACACCAGTTAGCCCAGCAGTGAGCTGATTCTTTTTTTTTTTTTAAGGTTGTCAGATTATTGTTGTTATTGGCATTTAATCGTTTTATTAACTCATCATTGGACGCTCAAGGCAGTTGGTATCAGTTGAAGAATGCATGCATCTTTTGAATTACTTGTTCTTCTGGTTTATTATGGCGGGGTTGCACTAATTAATGAGTAGTTAGTCTGTCTGAAAGGGTTCGAAAATCACGAGCCATTCCATTAACAAAAAAAAAAGCAATATGTCACATGCATATTTTCACACGGTCTTTTAAGGAGTCATGTCTTAAATGACAACTTATTGTAGTTGGTCTGATTCCCTGCTGCTGGTAAGATGGCCCTCCTGCTTATTTGGTTGGTGATTAAACTAGATTAACAGCTGATCTGGTACAGTGTTGCCAATTAGATTCATAATTTAATGTCTGACATTGCAGAGAGCAGGCTATTATTAAACTGTAGGCTTGATGAGATTGGGCTACTTGTGAGCTGATGATGGCACGCCTAGCAGCTAAGCGCATCTGTTTTTTTGTTGTTTTTATTTTGAAACAGATTTAAGTTTATTATAATTATCATTGTAAAGATGTAGGTCAGTTTTGTTGTTTTGATCCTCTTGAGAGACATTTTGTTTTGTTTTGTTTGTTTTTTTTAGCTGACGCTGAAATGCATCCAGAAAAGTGTGTTTGGGCAAATTCAGGTTTTTTAAAAAAACGACAGCCTCATGCAGCCAACAGGGCTGCAAGAGATGAAAAATTAACAAGCCTCAGTTTTTAAGGACATACTGTGCTGTTGAAGTCATCATTGTGTCGTTAGACGCATGCTTTTATTAGAGATGCACTGATCAGGGTTTCCATGGCTGATGTTGAGTTTTGTGAGGTCTCACCTGCCAGTTGCATTTTATTTTATTTATTTATTTATTTATTTCCTCCCATAAGGATCATTAAACTGTGCAGTTGGTTCTTGGGGCGAGTTAATAGGTTTGAATCTAAGGGTAAGTTAAGGAATTATAAGACGATCCCCTGTTTATCCTTCAAAGCCTTCATCTCATTTAACTTCAACTCAAACAAAAGTGCATCAAAAGACATGCTCTTGTGATGCCAAGTTCTCAGTGTTGATGCATTTAATAGATGGGGGGGAAAAAAAATAAAAATCTCACTTCTTTCTCAGTATTTGTGCTGCCATTCAAGGTGTGTGGGGGGGGGATTAGATTTCTTTGTACCTTGGTTCGGCTGCGTGGCGCCGTATTTGTAAAGTGGCCGTGCCGTCGGCCATGTGACGTCTGTGTTACCATACGTTTTCTGCATTGGGTCAGGTGTCTCATCACCTGGTTTTATAATGTGGTAAATCTAATGTTGTGTCTTTCAGGGTTGGCGGGACGCTGCGGTGTGGCTCTCTGCGCCCTGATGCAGGTGTTAAAACGAGGGGGCGGGACCCCCGCTGCTCAAAAAGGGACAGCTATCTTTTGCTTGAGGTCTACCCCCTTCCCCCCCTTTTGTTTAGATGTGGGCACTTTCAAGTTGCTTCGTTTTATCATTTCTGGCATGGCGTCTAAAAACAATACGGACTCTCTCTGCAGTTATGTAATGCAGTATCACAGTTCTGGGAATTGCCCTTAAAATAGAGTTGCCGGTGATCTTGTATCAGCGTTGCTGTCTGAGTGCTCTCTCCCTCTTTCTCCCTCTATCTCTCTCTCTCTCTCCGGTCTTCTCAACCCACCACCTCTCCTTTTTCTTGCTCTTTTTCTTTTACTACTCCCACTCCAACTCTTCCTTCTTGTGCTTTGCCCCCTTTCCTGTCCTCCCCACCCCCTCCCTCTTAGCGCTCCGTGCTTCCAACTCTCCCTTCACCCACCCCTCCTCGACTTCTTTGCTGGAAGTTGTGGATTTGGTGTATGCATAAAGCTCAGGCAAGGCTGGCTTTAAAGAAAAGGCGTGCCTAAAGCAGCAGATTTTTTTATTTTTTTTTATTGGAGCTTACATTGGGGTCCTGTGTATGCATTTCTTCCCAGCTGCAGAAACCAAGCCCCCCCCCCATGCCTTGGACTGAGGCTCTCCTGGGAGCTCTGAATTTTTTTTTCTTTCTTTCTCGCATTGAAGGCTTGAGTAGCCCATTAACTGGGTTAAAAAAAAAAAGAAGCAGAATTCAGATTTTAATTAGGTCTTTGTGGCATTAATGTACAAGATTATGGCATATCAACAGATAGACGTCTTCGTTGCGCTTTGGAAATGGATTTGAAGAATGCGAACATCACAAGCAGAGGTGGTTCTAACAAGAATGATGCCCTGGTTATCAACCCACCCATCCCCTCCTCACCACTCAGCTTATTAAAATGTGAGTAATTGTCAGACTTTTTTTTTTTTTTTTAAGCAGAAAACTGGTAACTTAGTCTCCCAGTACTCAGCAGCAAGCAAGGGAAAATTGCTCCAGTGCAAATGCGTATAAGTAGTAGCAATCTTGCTCAGGCCAAAACAGATGAGGTAAATTCTATTTTCTCATCCGTGGGCACCCTACCCTCTCTGCCGCCCTGGGCAACCGCCCGTATCAAAAACTGCCACTGACTGTAAGCAGGCATGGGCTGGTTATCGGTTGCAAATTATACCAAGGTTTTGAAAGACGGTCGTTTCAAAACTGCTCAAATTTTGTCACATCATTCCACAGCTGACTGAGGTGAAAGAAGAAGTAGTATAGTGACCAGAGTTTAGAGTGGCTGTGCACTGGCGGTCAGCTGACTGAAATGTGGTTGCTCTACTTTTTTTTTTTTTTTTCCCTCGCTAACAGCAAGGGTAAATTCGTCTGGATGTATTTCTGGAAACCAAAAGCAGACAGTCACGGGGTGGAAACTACCCACCGCTATTAAGGTAACGCTGTTTTGAAACCTCTGTCAAGCTGCAGTCAACATGTGTGTTAAGCCGCTGACTGCGGGGTGGCTGCCCTGGCAGATAGTCTGACACATATTAGCTTGTATTGGCTGCAGGTGGTGTTACTCTGCAGAAAGCAGAATGACAAAAAGCTCTGACGGTTTCCACAATGAGCAGTTTTATTTGGAGGGGCTGGTCTTTGCTCAAGTTTATGTATCAGAATTAAAGTAATATACGGTGTGGAAAGAGTTGTTATAGCGGTCATATTTTTTTTTTGCAGCCGTAGGGGAAAGTTGGTTTTCCAGCCTTTTTAAATAACAATTACTTTTCTATTTTGGTATTTTTAGCAAGTGCTGTGAAGATGTGGCGCTTCTACACAACTTTATAAGAATCTTATACGACTCCATGTTTACTTCCAACAGATTTTTCTTTTTTTCCCTCATCCACGGTTAGCTCGGTGTAGCTGCCGCTGGAAATATTAAAATTACTATGGTCTGTTCCAGGTGGAGGAATTTGAATCTTTTGTTCGTCTTACAGTTGACTGTGAGTTCCCGTTCTGGTCTCCGGCTCACTGCAGGTCTGCTGATTGAACAATGAGCCATGTGTACGTGCCGAGCGTACCATGAAAAGGGTTGTCCTTGTGTTTTTGCATGCGCAGGTACTCGTCTGTGTGCAGCTTATTGTGTAAAAACCATCAGGTGTGTGTGTGTGTACGCGCGCATAATTTCTCTGACCAGCTTGTAAACCAAAGATCAAATTTGAATTTTGTTTTTCCTTTTTGTTTTGACACCTCGGCTTGGAGAGAGTAAGAAATGGCGCTCTTTTTAGTTGGTGGTTACAGTGTGAAATCATGCATCTTGGAGCGACGAGCAGATTTCAGTTGCAGGTAGGCGTAGTAGTCGAGGTTCGAAAACACAAATACACACACGGCAACTGAATCTTTTTTTTTTTTTTTTGTGCCACTGCAACATGACGACGTTTCGCTCCGTGACGACATCCACAAGTCACTGTGCTGCAACCTTCCAGCCCGTTACACAAAACATGTTTCTTCTTCTTCTTCTCTCCATCTACCTGCGTGACGTCACAGTGCTCTCACAGATATTCAAACGAGTCCGGCCCTCGGCTCTGAACTGACAAGCCGCGCATTTGAACTCGTCCCGATATAACTTTCGCGCTCTAAAAATAAATGCCGGGTCAAGGAGCGGAGACTCTGGCTGCACCCACACGCATGAGCCTGGCCTGGCCGGGGCAGGAGCGCTCCTGCTGCCGTCCTCTCCGCCTCTCGCTGTAAAGGCCATCTGCCGCGAGGTGCAAATATACCCCCGTGCGCACCGACCAAGGCCCTTTTCCCTCTGCGTTCCCGTCCTGCCGTAACGGCAGCGGCGACCTCGAGTCGACATTGACTGGAACTTTTAATAAACGTCCGGCGCTCGTCTTCCTGTTCAGAAATCGTCTTAAGAATCTTGTGGTGTTGTGTTTTTGTTTTTTTCCCTTAACCCGTGCTGAACAGATATCTACCCAAACATTATTGCTATGGGCTTTCCAGCAGAGCGACTCGAAGGCGTGTACAGAAACAATATAGATGACGTAGTACGGTGAGTGATGCTTTGCGCCTTCTTCCGTGACATTGTGTTTGGTAAATTAATAGCATTTTAAGATAATTGAGTTTTATTTTCTGTTGACCCTCTCGACAGGTTTTTGGATTCAAAGCATAAAAACCATTACAAAATCTACAACCTGTGAGTGCTCCCCGTACCGTTTGTCTCTCGTCGAGTTTGTTTACTTAGAAACTTCCTCCTCGTGCTGGCTAACTGCAGTTTGCTTCTTCCCATTTCAGCTGCGCAGAAAGACACTACGATGCTGCCAAATTCAACTGCAGAGGTAGGCTGCTTTACCTCCTCGCCGTCGGACTGAAAAGCTTTTTTTTTAAAAAAAAAAAAGGTAAAAAAAAAAAAAGATTGACCGTTCTTGCGCTCATCGCTCTCCGCTTCTGTTTTCCACTCGCTCCTTCCCGACACTGCGTGGGCCCGTCGTGTATCAGTTGCACAATACCCGTTCGAAGATCATAACCCCCCTCAGCTGGAGCTAATTAAGCCATTTTGCGAAGACTTGGACCAATGGCTCAGCGAGGACGACAATCACGTGGCGGCTATACATTGTAAGGCCGGCAAGGGCCGCACCGGGGTCATGATCTGCGCCTATCTGCTCCACCGCGGCAAGTTCACGGAGGCCCAGGATGCGCTTGACTTCTACGGGGAAGTGAGGACACGGGACAGGAAGGTGAGAGCTGAGGAGGAGAGGGAGAGAGAGTGTGTGTGTATGACTGGAGACGGATTGCTCAGCCTGGAAATTGTGGGATTTGATTTGCTTTTAATGTACTTTGTACCTTGTTCAATTTTCTAAATCTTACTCCCTTCATACTTCCCGTGTTTCATTCCCTTTTTCCCAATGTTTTGCCGTCCTGTCTTTTTATTTTGTCCTTCCTTCATAGCTTATCTTTCCTCTCTTACTTGTATACTTCTTTCTCTATTCCTTTCTTTCTCCTTTGTCTTTCTGTTGACTGCAGTCTTTTCTCGTTGATTTTCTGCCTTATTCACCTTATTCCTCTTTGTCCTTCCATCCTAGCTTCTTTCCTTTTGTTGTGTCCTTACGGCCTTTCCTCTGCTCATCCTATCTTCCTTATCTCCTTCTTTCCTTTCTACATTGCGTCCATTTTTCCATCCTTGTGTTCAACATCCCTTCCTTCTTTCCTCGTCTCCTTTTATCTGTCCTCTCATCCTTGTCCCTTCCCGTTATCCATTCTTCTTTCCTAGCATTGTCCCTTCTACACTTTGTCTTCCCTCTTGTTCTTCTTTCTACTTTAAAATGAATGTGAAGGACCGAGAACTCTGGGAAGTTGAGTTTGGAGAAGCATCATAATTTTACAAGAAGAAGTTTGCAGAAACTTTGTCATATTCTGGGTCGTGTGCAGCTGAGAATTCAACACTCGCTGCCCGTCTAAAATTACAAATTTGTGTAGATTTCAGCATAAATCCCAATGAGAAGCAAATCGAATTTTAAATCTTCTTAGTCTGTCTCAGAAAGTCACCAGTAAATGTTGTTGCATGTTTTCCAAAGCGTACTTGGGATCCTAAAAGGTGGCGTTTGAACATGTCGTCAGCGTCTAACTCCACATTTCCCCTCCTCCCCCGACGCGGCGGGTGTCTTGCAGGGGGTGACGATCCCGAGCCAGCGCCGATACGTGTACTACTACAACTACCTGTTAAAGAACCAGCTGGAGTACAAGCCGGTGGCGCTGCTGTTCCACAAGATGGTCTTCGAGACTCTCCCCATGTTCAGCGGGGGCACCTGCAGTGAGTCAAGTTCATGTTTGAATTCAGCTCCAAACCAGGGTGTAGGCATGCATGCTGCCGTTCAGAATGGAGAGAGAGTGACTCAGACTCAGGGCTCACCCACGCTGCGGCGTGGCGCCATGGAGGACAGCAGCTCCTCCGCGGTCGTCCGGTGTGCCGGTAGTTTTTAGAAATGACCCGCGGCTCAAATCGGTCGCCTTGTTTTTGGACTTTTGGCAGAAAAGTGCAGCTTAATGTTTGTTCACCTCTTTGTTCAAAAGCAACGTCAACACGTTGCCTAGGATCTGCGAAACGTTGTGGAAGTGTCACGGAGTTTTCTCGGGCTGTACGGAGACTGTAGTAAACGCAGCGCTGCTCCTCCCACACCTGTTGCTGCTTACTGCCGTTCAACCTACTCAAAGACTGCCACTTTTTTTTTTTCTTTCTTGCTTGAAAGACAAAAGCCTTCTGAAAAAACATTTGGCAAAAAAAAAAAATACTCAGCAGCATTGGCATGGAAACTAAAGCTTGCTTTAAAACTGCAGTAAAAATATTAATTATACATTTTCTAAATTATGTAAAAAATAAAAAAAAAGTTAAAAGAATCCAAATATAATATTGATATGATGGTAATAAATATTGCCAATACTCTTTATTTAAAAATAATCTGTCCTAATAATTTTGCTGCAGTGTAGATAAGTGTTGCTTTTTTTCCCTTTTGATTCATTTGCACTAATTAATTCAAATTGTTTTTGTTTTTTTTAATTGATTTTAAATCATTTAAAAATGTTCTCATAGCAGCCGATGCCTACCTGTGTTCTTGTCTTTTGGCTTTCTGTGCTCGGTCGTAGGAGGAATTAGAGCGTCCACTGTTTAATCACGGCACTGGGGAAGTAAACGCCGCCGCCGCTCACAAATAAACAAAGCTTTCACATTAGTGAGATCAACCAGGCTTTTTACTCCAGTAAAGTCCGCCAGGAAGTAGCTCAAAGTTGGAAGAGGAATAGAAAACGTTTTTGTCTCCAATTTTGTTTTGCATACAATGGCCGGCCACGCGGCTCTTAATAACTCAGTTATCAGTTTGTGGCAGTTATCTGTATTGACACATCACTGCGTGTTTGCGCTGAGCACAGAGCGATTTGCCCGTTGTAAAACGGCGCGTCTACGCCAACGTTTACACTCGTAGTCGCCTGTTTCTGCCGCCAAGTCGAACGCCGCCTAACGCTTCCTATTTATTTAGTTGTTTTTTTTGTTTGTTTTTTTTTATGTGCTGTTTAGTGACACTCCATGCTCTTGAGGATGTTTATAGAAACAATGAAATAATTCAGTCTATGTGCTCAAAAGTGTGTGTGAGTCACTTGATGCTGAGCTGCTCTTGTGTCTAAATTTGTCCGTTTTCAAGCTGCTGGTCAGAATTAAAAGCCGCTCTTCCTCCTTCAATGTTTGTGGCTTTCTTGCCTAAACGCCGGAACCTGCTCTTCGGCCTTGACTTCATTAATCCTTCTCTTTCCTGCTTTATTCTCCTTTTACTTTAAAACCGAAGCCCTATTCTGAGAAATCTCCTTAAACGTGCAGGAGTTTATTTTCCTCCGCCCTCTAGCGAACCAAGTTTTGATAATCTTGTTACAGATAGCTCACCAAAGACGCATTTAATGATTTTATTTTTTTTTTAATAGTTTTATTGCAATTATACGAAGTTCCCCCTTTGTGTTGCTTCCCCTTTTGTGTATCTCACCCCGATTGACGTCTTTTCAGAACTGTAAGACGCACACATTCCTGTGAAGCTGCACACATGTATGTTTAGGAAAAGTTACCCTGATGCAAACATGTGAATATTTGTGTGGAGCTCTTGTGTTTATGCCTGCTGTGCTGTGAAGCCCCTGACCAGCCAGCCAGGCCCTGCTTGTGATAATTTCCTTCTTTCTCTCTAAGGGGACAGTACCGTTAAAAACAGGAGCGAGCCGACCCCTCAGGGCTTCAAGAAAGGGAATTGGCATTGGGGTAAATGAGCCTTTCATCCATTATTATTATTTCACTCATTTGCTTTTATACGGCCCCAGAGACGCACCAGGCCGGAGCAGTCTAAGGTAGACATGTTGCCTGGCAGGGATAGAATAGAGCTTTAAGAGACGCATAAAAAAATAAAAATCATTTCCAGCACCCCCACCCCACCCTGACAGGAACCGGAGAGGGTCAAAATTGGTCAAAGTGCAAAGTGTTGCGCTCGTCTAAAACTAAACCATATCTGTCAGAATAGGGTTCCATGTCTCTTATTCTGGCTCTTTTTTTTTATTTATATATATAACATTTGTGGTCTGTTACTTACCATTTCTTCTCTAGTTTTTATTTATTTATTTTTTTACATTAAACTGTCACTTTTGGGACTCACATGGTGAGGGGGAGGTGGTGGTGTGCTGTGTCTTTTGTCCAGCTTGTTTAATAACAGTGGTAATGTCCTGTCCTGCTGTCCCGATTCACTCCCTGCTTCTCCTCCCCTCCCTCATCTCTCACATCATAACCTCTTGTTGCTTTGTCTCAAATTCTTTTCTTCTTTTTTTTTTGTTTTTCTAATTTTTCCATCGTATATCTCGCCCCCTCAACCCTCTGGCAACATCACCGCTCTTTCCGCAGATCCGCAGTTTGTCGTATACCAACTCAAAGTGAAGATCCACACGTCGAACCCGGCTCACACCAGAAGGGAGGACAAGCACATGATATTCGAATTCCCCCAGCCGCTGCCCGTTTGTGGCGACATCAAAGTGGAGTTCTTCCACAAACAAAATAAGATGATGAAGAAGGTTAGTTTGCTGGGCTTTTTTTAAATTTTTTTTATGTGTTGTACTTTCACAAAGCTTGATGAAAGATCAGAAGTAGGTCTTCATCAGCTCTCTCCTCTAGGCTTTCTGTAAAACTGTAGGATTTATTGACGATAAGAAACGCAACGAGAGAATTCATTAAAAACCAAGATTTGTGGCCAATTTCCAGCTATTGAGCTTTAACCGATTGCTCTTTTAGTAATACGACGTTCAAAATATTGATTTGCAGCCTCCCTGTTGTGAGCCTCAACAGTTGTTACTGTTGAGGCTCACAACACACCATTTAGCATTTAGTAACATGCTAAATGGTGTGTGAGAGCTGGAAAACAGAGTTTTACCCTTGTAAAACCGAATCGTTAGGATTTGGCATTTTGTTCTGTCTTTGGGATCCTTAATTATCATTGAAGGTGGTCGGTAAGAGAGCATCAAGAATATTAAAACACCGTATCTCAAAGTGAACCATGTCTTTTAAAGCTCTGTCTAGTTGAAGCTTCATTTTTAAGTGAGACGGGGAAGATATTCTTGAGTTTTCAGGATGTATGACAGTCAGCTAGCAACTAATAATCAGATTGGCAAACTACACTTAAGTATTGATTAACCTTCCACCACAGTTTTGCAACCTTACAGGAACTGCCTGAAAAGAAGCTGCTAGCGATGCTAAACTTGCCTTTTGCTTCAGAGCTTCCTCTTAGACTTCGCTGAAGGTCTATTTCATTGTTTCGTAGGGATGAAGCAATATGAATATTTGTCCCACTATTGATATCCAATTTTAAAATTACTCTTAACGGCTGATAACTTGTTTATATTCTTCATTTTTGACAGTTAAACACCCCATAATCCTTTGCAGCATCACTGTCACATGACTGAACAAATACAACACCTGAAGCACAAACTGCTTAGCATGTAAACATGCTAATAACGGCCCAGTTTTAGACGTTTAAAAAAATGACTAATATTGGCCGATAAAGATGTTGATACTGACATATTGTGCATCTCTAGTGTTTAGGGAACCTGGACTGCAGTTGCGTACCTCCTAGTTTTGGCATTTAATTAAAAATGGGAGACAATTTTATATAAACAGGTCAAACTTGGTCTGAATTAGTTTGATTTGTGAAACTTTCACCAGAGAATAGATATCCTTAACTCCTGATTTTCATATCTGCCACATTCTGTGGTAAAGATGAAAAGGAGTACGACTTCTGTAACAGGTTCAGACCTCCTGGCATCTGCTGAAGTTTTTTCCTGGTTAATTGTCAAATTAGTTTTCCGCAGTTTGGTATGAATTGTGTTATAATCAAAACTGTTAGTCTTGGCTCCGAATAACATCTCGAATACTAAAGAATCGGCGGTGCTTGCGTTCACTGGTCAGTTTTTAGCTTTCCGAACAACCAGAGAAGCCAAAGACCTTCCGATTCCGGCCCCCGACCAGTTTCTCCCTAAATCTGTCCAAAATCCTTCTTGGCTCACCTATCTCTCCTTGCCGTCTTTCTCTTCCGTCAGGACAAAATGTTCCACTTCTGGGTGAACACATTCTTCATTCCTGGACCAGACGAGAGCGGGGAAAAGATGGAGAACGGGGCGGTGAACAACGTGGAGAGCCAGCAAGGAGCGCCGGGCCTGGGCCAGGGCCAGGTCCAGGTCCAGGCCCAGGCCCAGGTCCAGGGCCAGGTCCAGGTCCAGGCCCAGGCCCAGGTCCAGGGCCAGGTCCAGGTCCAGGCCCAGCCGCAGGGCGCCGAGACCAGGGACGGCTGCAGGGAAGGCGACAGGGACTACCTCATCCTGACGCTCACAAAGAACGATTTAGACAAGGCTAACAAAGACAAAGCCAACCGCTACTTCTCACCAAACTTCAAGGTAAGCAGGGACGGGAAGCCGTTTTGGGTTTGTCGTCCGCCGGAGAATTGAACCCGTTTAACCGAAGCTGTTCTCGATTTCCAGGTGAAGTTGTATTTTACGAAAACCGTGGAGGAGCCTTCAAACTCCGAGGCTAGCACTTCGACGTCCGTCACCCCAGACGTTAGCGACAATGAGCCAGACCATTATCGATACTCTGACACCACTGACTCTGATCCGGAAAATGAACCTTTTGATGAAGAGCAACACACGCAAATCACAAAAGTGTGAACTCTTTTAAAGCAGGAAAAGAAGAAATTATACACCTGAATTTAAAAAAAAAGGAGAAAACTTGAATATAAACTCAAAAGAAGAACCTTTGTCCCTTTCCCTCCCCCAGACGGCAATAGAATATCATGTCGAATGCCAATTTTAGGGAAAAAAAAAAGATAAATATCCTGACCAATATATTGTTTCTGTTTTTATTTTCTTTTTTTTTTTTTTTCCTTTTTGGCACGGCAATGTACCATGTGCGAGGTATTGACACTGTTGCCCCGTGGGAAAAGGTGCTGTAGCTATAAAGATGTGTTTATATATATATACATATATATATGTATATACATATATATACATGCATATATAAACAAACTTTTTTTGTGTCAAAGACAATGGAAAGAGTACCACAATCAGGAGACGGGAGTTGAAGTGTGGGAGAAGTTGGAATGAAATACTAGAACTAGAACTATGCTGCTCCTTCTCCTGTCTAAACCAAGGCCAGTGCTGCAGTCACTTTGTTTCACTCCCTCTCTCTTCTTCTCCCTCCCTCCCTTCCCGCCTTTTTTCCTCCTTCCCTCCTCTCATCTTTTGCTCTTCCCTCCTATCCTCCTTCCTTATATTCCTTTACTGTGAATGCTTCTTGTGCTCTTTGCAGGCTGTCTCATGTGACTTTTGGCCTTTGTGCAGTGCAAACTGCATGCAGGCAGTGGGTTGGGGGTGGGGTGGGGAGGGTCGTGGGGTGGTTGGGGGAGGGTGGGGGTTTGCGAAGAGGCTGTGATGATGTCTAAAGCATTGCCATTCCTGTTCCCACTGTGTATACGTTAAATTATGCAGAACAAGGCATCCCATGTAATTGTTAATGTTTTTTTTATCCTAAGATAATAAAAATATAATACACAAAACAGCAGGGAGACCGGAATGTGTTTGCAATAATGTCAACACTACATTATTATCTTTTTTTTTTTTTTTTTTTTTTTGCATGTATTGAAATTGGAGTCCATCCCAAATAAATGTATGCAATGTTGTCATTTCTTACAGAATCCAGCCTTAAGATGCATCTCCCCAGTGTTTGAGTCGTGCGTAGAAAATGCCTCGGCAGCTTTTTGTCTTTTTTTTTTCTTCCTCCTTTCAGCTCCCCTACTAATATAAATGGATGCGGCCGGTCGCCGGTCCGAGTGATCGTTGCGAGCGACAGCAACCCAAGACCGCGTAGCCCACGCTGTTAAATGTGGGTAAGTTGGAACATGCGCAACAAGTCGGGGGAGGAAAATGAGCACCGGCGAGGGGAAATATGCTGCAAAGCATGTTGTCGTTGCAGCTGTTCGAGGTGCACTTACAGTAACTTCCTGCTTTAAAAGGTCAGGGCCGCAAATAGTCGGGACTCAAGGTGGGGAACTGACGGAAGGATTGTTATTCAAAGTTCAGCTGAAGGGCCTGTTTTGTCTGTATTATTAAGCTGTACTGGGGCTGGTGTTTGAATTCAAAATTCAATCAGATTTTCTGACATATTTTGGAGCTGAAAGAAGCTTGACCTCATGCTAAACCAGGATGCTTGCGGAATGGAGAAAAGGAAGGAAAGTGAGTCCATCCCGAGAGGAGGGGAGAAGCCTTGGGTAGGCTAGCCGGCTCCACTAGCCTACCCCAAAGAAAAAGTAACAGGATTAGCAGCCATGTTCATGTGATGGGAGCGCGAGACCCTGGAGAAAGCATGACCCAAAAGCCGCCTGATAAAATAAAGTATGAATTAAACCTATATATTAATAAAGAAAAAAAAAAAAAACGTTCCACCCCTTGAGGCTGCTGGCACATAATCCCCACCCCACCCTCTGCCTCCTCGGCCCGGTCGAGTTGATAGAGACATCAAAGCTAACCAACACGGTGTCAAATGAGACGGGCAGCAAGTCGCAGGGGCCCGGCTGTAATTGGCTGAACTGAGAAGGAGGGTGAGACTGCTAGATTAATAATGAATGCGCTGTGCTGGGCTCAGGGAGAGGGAGAGAGGCCTCTGCTCTCCACAGGCAGATGTGCCAGAGTTTCAGAGGCGATGTGTTCTTCCTCGTCACGTACAGAAACTCCTCAGCAGCACAAGTTTCATGCCTGGACTCCTGGCTGCTTTAAAACGGGTTACGTCTTCTGACATGGGACAAAAGTGCACTTTATTTTTAGCTATAGTGATGAACATCAAAGGAAAGTAAAACTCTATTTTAAAATTTTTAAAAGTGCGTAATGAGACCCAGACCATAGAAAAAACGCTTCTCGTTCAGTTGTGAGTTATTGATGTGTGCAATTGGGCTCCCTACCCAGAGTGCCATCAAATTGAGGGGTGGCACAAGCACAAATCAAAGATAAATTTTCTGTTGTTTTTAAGCACCGATTTTGATTCAACATCTTAGACTCGGTGTTAATCAAAAGGCTGTTTCACTTTTCAAGGAGAGCATTTGGTCACTGTTCATATCGCAAAACATACTGAATTATTCCACTCAAGAGTCATTGAATATTTATTGTGTGAAAACTCTTCATAGGATCACTTTAGATTGGGGGAAGTGCTAAGACTGGTAAAACTTGGACTAAATTATTGTACATTCATTATTGAATCTCTGAAACCTTCATATAGAAATGAAGAGAGGGTTATTCATCTGAGCGGCATTGATACAAAGACGATTTAAGAGTAGTGCAAATTAATAAACATTTGTATTAATTCAAGTTATGTGGTAATTTGATTGCATGCAAAGTATGTATTAAAAGGGACACTTAAGCAGCTTGAAAGTTAATGGTTTATCAGAGCTTCCATGGCAACACTCACTTCTCTGCAGCAATTTCCTCAAACGTGAAACGTACTGTTATACATTTTTACATTTATCAGATAAGATGGGAATTTGCTGATGAGCCTAATCAGATTCCACGGTGAAGTTGTGCCAATGCAGCCGGAGCTTGATCCCCTGGTATAAAGACAATGGAACTAAAACATTTGAAGGGTATTGTCGAAGTTGTTTTTATTCCCTGTGTTACACAAACCTGTGTGAAACATACCTAAAAATGTGTTTGTCTTTCTATTAGCTTGAGAAGACAAAAAAAAAAAACCTCAGTTCTTTGACCTCATCTGGCTTTTTACCGGCTTGCCTTTTTTCATGTCTGCTTGCAAATTTTACCATAAATTATTAATCGTGTTGAAATCTGGACTGTTTTCAGGCCATCCAGTGGAGCTCATCTACATTTTCTGAAGAAATGCTTTCTCACTCAGTTTATGTCCCAGACAAATGACTTCATCACCAAGTTTTTTCAGGCTAATGGACTGAAAAAAAAAAAACATTCCTAAAATTCCCCTTAAATCCATACAAAGACCATGACTTAAAAGGTGGACAGAGTTTTTTGTTTGTTTTGTTTTGTCAGGTTGCGACAGGTAAACTATCAAATGAATAGACCTCTTTTGCCTCTGTTTTTACCACCTGTATTTAATTTACATATTGGTATAAACCATCCAAACATGGAGCCCTTTCTCATAGAAGTTATTTTGATAAGTCCCTAACAGAAAAGCACAGACGATGCAAATATTTTTTGATCCAGTTTCCATTAAGCTGGTGCACCTCATTTGTCTATCTTGCGCCTCCTCATCTGCTCTTCTGATGTTAGTGAAAATGCAACATGGGAGCTATCTTAGTTCCCAAATTATTAAATCCACATTCTTTTTTTCCCCTTTTTTTTTACAATTTGATCCTGTAAGGATATCTCATGTAATATTAAAGCAACACCAGGTTAAGAGGCCCTGCTTCAAAGCCCTGCTTCCTCTCTGTTCGTTTTTGCCCTCGTTTTTCTGCTCGTGTCTCTGTTAGCTGCCTGGGTCTGAGACGCCGCAGAGGAATTTTAGGATGTGCAATTAGGGAAATGAGATAAGAGGAGCATCTCTGTAAGCTTTGATACAGAGCAAGAAAGCAAAAGAATCCCTAAGTGACCTCATCTGAATCAGACCCAACGTTATTCTTTTAGTAAATAAAGCTTTTAGACGTTTTATGTAACAAGCAAAGTTTAATGTATTTTATTGGGATCTTCCAGGCTGGTGTGTGTTGGGACTGATTTTTTTCTTTTTTTTTTAATCTAATCTCAAGCTCATTAAAAAGCGATTTTAAAGTATTGTCACAAATTCTTAATATAATTTAGGTCTGGACTTTCTCTGGGCCATTCTAACACATTAAAATGAAAGCGCTTCTCCACCAGCTGTCTTTAACTCCATTCAGTTTCCCATCAGTCCTGACCCGTTTCTATATCGTTGCTGGAAAAAAAATAAATAAATAAATAAATAAAGCATACCCACAGCATGATGCTGCCACCATCTTATTTCAAGGGTATGCATGATGGCATGCATACCCTTGCATAAACTATTTGCATGATGGCCCAAAATAAATACATGTTCTAACATAGTGTAGCTCTTGCTCTCTCTACATGAAGCCTTTCTTGCCTATGAGAAGAGAACATATAAAGTGAGTATTCATTTCTCCTTGAAGGCATGAAAACCCCATTCATGGTCAGCGAATCAGACTTTGCAAAAGAGAACCACTCACACTAAAACACAAAGGGATTTAAGTACAGTATTATGGCCAAATGAGGTGATGTTGGTGGTGGGTCAGTTTGGCCTACAAACACAAGATAAGCCATGGCTGGTAACCCCATTTCCCCTCCCATCTGTTGGTAGCAGTTGTAGAACATGGCTGCACTCACCAGGACCTGGCAACCCACCCCCACCGACCCCCTCCACCCCAACCCGCCACCCCGCCCGAGCCCTGTTTCTCTGGCTCACCGCACAGCTGTGTTGCGTTTGGATTAGGCCAAGAATAAAACAGGAAGTAGAAATTAAACAAAAGCTCACTCACACACACACACACACACACACACACACATACACGGACACGCGCACAGGCTCCGTAAGTTACCAAACGACTCGGCAGCAGCACGAGTGACAGCCTGTGGAAAAAGAAAAAGAAATAAAAAAGAAATGCACACCCCCACACGTGTGGACCAGGACTCTCACAGATACACACAGTATATATACACCGGGGCAGCAATAAAGTCAGGCTCTGCCTCCAACACACTAACACGAGCCCAGGCGGGACCACAGGCATATCATTTCTCTGTGCCCACACATATGATCTTTTTACATGCTAACTGCTCTCCTCCTCCTCTTCATGGTGGTCTGCTGCAGCCACCGCCGAGGGAAAACTCACTCCTACTTACCAGCGTAATGATCCTAATGTGAGAGCATTTTAATCAAGAGGAGACAGGCAAACATCGCAATGGACATAAAAAGTGGACACCCTCCTCTCCTCCCCCAAGTTGTGTTATGTGAGATTTTAAACCACTATAAACATTCCCAAAAATACAACATGTAACATGTATTCCTGGTAACTGGAGCACAAACTAATATGTTAAAGGAAAAGTGTTAAAAAAGAAAAACAGGTGACATGATTTACAGTAGTTACATAAGTGAGCCCAACTTTAAAGTAATGCTTTGTTGAAGCACAGATTTATTTTTGAAGCATTTAGTCTTCTGAAGTTCAAACCAGCTGTTAGTTATAGTAAATCTGATCATTGGAGTCCTGCTGGTAGTATTTATTTTACCTGGTATTTGCATGCTTTAGTTACACAGGATCAAATTTGTCTCTTTGTTCAAAGCCTATCAGTCAGAAAAACAATGCAAAAAAATAAAAATTAACATCATATACATCTCAGTAATAATGACAATTGAAAAAAAAGCACATATTGTATTCAGTAAGTTAGAATATGTGTTTTTATTTGTCAAAAAGTTCTTTTTGAAAATAACCTTCAACAAGGTGTTAAATATACTTCTTTTTTTTTACTAAGGCCTCTCTTCAGTATAAAATATGTTTTTTTTTTGTCATTGTCTTACATATTACTGAATGACATTTTTATTATCTGTAAGTAGAAAATCATCATAAAACAGAAAAACAGGCTTTCAAGCATCCATCTGTTTTTAATTCATCTATATAATGTGCTTCACCTAAGTGATAAAATTCCTGGATTAAATTGGTTTATCAGAAATACTCTAATTTATTGAATGGACCAATAGACATTACCAAACTGACATTTCTATAAAACTGAAAAAGGACAGGAACCGATCAGGGAGACTTTTTAAAAGTAACACAAAATGAACTGATTGTCTACAATTTCCTGTCTTCTCCACTTCTTGGATAATTGAGTCAGGTGGCAAAGCATGAGTCCTTTCCTCCCAAGAAAACATCCAGGTCTGACTAACATTTCCCAAAACCTCACAGGAGAACGATTAATGGTCTAATGGGGCGAAACTGGGCCTGGAGCCACGATTTTAAAACATATGGTTGGCACTAAAACAACGTGAGTCACCAGAAGAACACCAGACCCACAATGAAACACGGTGGTGGCAGCAACATGCTTTGGGATTACTGTTCGGCGGACAGAAATTAGGTTATTGATGGATGAAGTGACAGCCTATTCAAACCCTCAAGCGCTCTGGAGTCCGAAAGTACATCCAAGTCAGAAGAATGGTTTCGCCTTAAGAAAACAAAAGTTTTGGAATTTGTTTGTTTTTAGTGAATTTTATAAGATGCATATTGAACTAAAGGTGGGAAAACATTTCAAAAAGATTTGTGACTGTCTTAGGAATATGTCATTGTGTGTCGGCTTAAGCCTAAAGGACTGGATGAGATGTGGGGTTTTCAGAAGCAGCTTTGATTATCATGTAATCCGTCCTTAAAAGACGACATCCATGCCTACACTTCCGTTGAGGCAGTTTGAAATATTCAGAAATAAGAGTTTTTTTAATGTATCTGGGCAGGAAGTTCCTTTGTTGTGAAGTGTAACCGCGAAGATAGCTAAAGATGTCGTTATAGAGCAAATTTAGACATAGACGCGTGTGAACTGGCTGCTTGCTCAAATCCTGTGCAGTTTCTCTTTTTGTGTGTGAATTCACAGAGATAGGCCGCCGTCGACGGCGCATGGGAACCGCGGCGCAATGAGGAAGTGGAACTGGGCAGGAGAAGGAGGAGATGTTTGGAAACACAAAGCTGTGTGTCGAGTCAGCTTAGCTGGCGACGCCACGAAGCTGATGGAAATCCATCAAAGTGCTTCTCGTCATGAGTTGGACCCACACTTAATGATTGTACGGTAAATGTTTTCATGATATTTTTTCCTGTCAAGACCTGAGTCACCTAATGAGTCACACCAGCTCTCCATCTCTCTCTTTCTCTTTCTCTCTCTCTCTCTCTTTCTCTCTCTCTCTCTCTTTTTTATGTGGGATGGAGAGTTTTTGTTGACATGGCGATGCCAACTTTGTTTTGTCAGTCTCTGTAAGAGAGGCGCACATGGAAACACTTACTGTACTGTTGACCCCTCCTCTTCCTCAACATACACACGTGTCCAAACACTTTCTGTGTGATCAATGAAGAGCACATATGTGTCCATTGTATAGAATGAAAGCCAACATGCAGAGCCAGAGGCAAGGGGGGACAGAAAACATGGCGGAAGCATATCGCGCTTCAGTTTGAGGTTTTTACATAAATGCAGCCGCTGCAGCAAAGGCTCTCCCACTCCTTCAGGAGTGCTGACATGTGCTCCTGTGACAACCACCGCAGGGCTTTTATGTATCTCAATGTGAAATTTCTGCACACCTGAAAATCCGTGTTCATATGCCAAAGTCTGCACATTTATCAGACTTTACTCTGACAGGCTCTGTTCTCCACCTGACTTTTTACCCTGAAATTTTAGAGCCCAACGTAATCCTTCCCTCGAGCCTCCTCCTCCTCCTCTTCAACGCCTATCCCTCCGCTTTTTCCTCTCTCCCCATCTAGTGTCATGGTGAGGGTAATATGAGGCATATGGCTGCTGATGACAGTCCCTAATCCTCGTGCTGATAACTGATAGTTACCCGCGTGCTCCTCATCCCCGTCTCATCCCCTTTATGCCGAGAACAAGGGAGGAAAGACGCGAGCGCGTCGGCTGATGCTCCCCGCTGAGCCTTCAAGTCCCTGCCGCACTCAGCTGAGAATCATTATCTGAAATGACTGATGTGAGAAGGGGCTGATGGACAAGGCAGATATGAGTGTTTGTGCTGGAGTCAAACTTACTTCAGACTCACGGAGATCCAGAAAGCAGAAGTTGCTTCAGGGTCTTAGAGAGTGCAAGATGTGCCAAACCAAAAAAAAAAAGAAAAGAAAGAAGAAACCCACAAACGTGGTATATTTTAGGAGTGTTCAAGGGATTGCATCAGATTTCTTACTCACTCAAGCTCCTGTTGCTTTATTGGGGTTGAGTTTTATTTGGCAATAAATAAACACCCAACAATACGCCCACAAACAGGGATGACAACCAGCGTTAAACCTTTGGGCTTCCAGTCATTTAAACCGAGTTTATTAGCATATAAACGCAGAGAATACAGACATATATATATATATATATTATTTTATTTTTTTTAAAGATTTTGATCACCAAAGCCTGTAAATAAGAGCTGCTTTGGGTCACTGATATTAGCTCAGATGTCTTGACATGAGCATTTTGAATAAAAGCTTACTAAGATCCATCTTAAGTAGTAACATATTCTACTCTAATTAAAATAAGATATTTTAGAATAAATCAAACAAGAAATGTTTACCAGCAACAAAAACATCTTATCTGTAGGGCATCGTTGTGTTGGACTGAATTTTTACTTGACCATTAAAAAAACAAACAAAAAAAACATGTCGACTTATCTGAGCCTTTGTTAGGGAAGTCTTGCTAGTACTGAGCTGGGCCGCTTTCAGAATGGTTTTTATTCTTCATGTCAGAAATTCAACACTGTGTCCCAAAACATCCCTTGACTGTTTTGGGGACTACAGTGAAGTGTGGCATTTAAATAATGCTCATTTGATGCAAACAGAGCCCTGAAATAAACCCTGCATCATTTCACCACCAACCTGAAATGTTGATACTGACCAGATTGATTCGTCCTTTAATCCACGCCCAAGTCTTTCCCCAGGACAGGAAAGTTGCATCTTTTTAATTTTACTGAGCCTTTGTGTGGTGTTGCCTCGGTTTTCTGCTCTTACATAGGAGGCACTCGGCGCGGTTGTCTGCTGCTGTAGCTCATCTACAGAGAAAGCCTTTTGCACACTTTGTTGCAAATGTAAAACCAGACCACATGAGTCCCATATATCAGTAGTTTCTGAATTATTCAGACAAGACTAGCTTTAAAGTCATTTTTATAGTCGGTTTGTACTTCAGTAAGTCATCTTCTGCACATCTGGCTCATTTACTATGTGGGTTAATAGCAAACTGAACAGGTGTACCTAATGAAGCGGCTAGTGAGAGTATTTAAAATAAAAGAATATTGTTGTTGTTGCACAAAAAGTACATTAAGTAGAATACAGTATGCGGACAGGCCACACAAAGCTTACAAAGGACACAAGTTATTAGTCTTGATTTCTTCCAAAACTTACAATTAATCTGAACACAAACTCACAGCAACCAGATTCAGTTGAAAAATTACATAGCAGGGGCCCTTTCGTTAAGATAATGTCATAAAAACTTCTGGAATTAAAAAGAGCCCTCCGTCTCGCAAGAGTAATAAATGCAAAAATCACTCAGTGATTCTGGGATTTGCCAGCACAGTATCTGTCAAAAGTTTGCTAACATTAGCTGCCATTAGGCATTGAAGCCATTAAGACTGTAGAAACAAAACCCCTGAGTGTACTGGAGTGAGCAATTTACTGTAGGTTTTATTGCTTATGAGTTTCACTTCTCATTTGAAACAGAAGGAATGTGTCATGTCTTTTTCTTTTTTTCAGTGTTGCTTTAGAAAGAGTGAGACAGGATATTGGCCTCACACCAGAGAGTTCGGTTTATCCAGATTCAAGGCAAAAGGAGGAAGTACAGAGCTTCTCATTTTTATTGGTCAGCCTGTTAAGTTTGCTTAAAATGCATACACTAAATTTAAAATATATATAAATAGAAATGGGAAATAGGTTGAAGATTTTGTGGGAAGGATGTCACCTTTGGTGTAAAACATCAGTACTTTTAACTGCTGAAACCTTGTTCAGGTATTTAAATAATTGTGTGCAAAAATTGGCGATCCTTTCCTAATTTTGTCTTGATTCATTTGATTGACTTTGAGTTTTGACTTTTTCATTCAACATGTCAGTCATTATAGCAAAATGGAAATTCAAGAAGATATAAGAAACTAAATTTCTGTCAGTAGTGAAAGGGGAAATCCAGCCAAAATACTAGATTGCATCAATGTCTCACCTTGGAAGTTGCCATCATGTAACTTTTTGGAAGATATTCGTACTCTGTAAAATAAAACTAACAATATCACCAAAAAAAATAAATATTCATACCAAAAGTCAAATATGGTGGAGATAGCAGGATGGTCTGGAGCTAAGCTTTGACAGCTAATTTGACTTATTCTGATTTTCACTTTCTGAGTTACACTAGGAGAGTCGCTGTCATTTAGTCAAAATACTAATGAAAGGTATTATTTGAACAACAGAGGGAAAAAAGCTATAAATTCTCCATCACCTTTTTCTTAAGGTAGCTAACTAAGTATTTATGCTAAGTGACGCTAACAAGAAAGCTTTCTCTTAATGTTGGATAGGAAATCTGTAAAATATATCATAGTTTCTGAGCTATTGACGTTTATTTATTTATTTTTTTGTTGCTATGTAATGTAGCCTTGCCTTTTTGCTAAGTAGAGTGAATATAAAGTGCTAGCTGTTCTGCTAGCTGTTTATGCTATATTTACGGGGCTATCAAGAAATTCATTTAGATCTGTACTGGTCAACAGCACACAAAAAATAATTTAAAAAAAAGCTCAAAACTAAAGCTCATTAGTACTACTTATGCAAAGTAAAAAATAAAAAAGTATAAATAAGTGGAAATAGTAAATTTTGTGTCAAGCTTTACTGTCATGTCTGTGCTAAGCTGGAAACCAATTCCAATTCATCTGCTGAATAAGGAGTAACATAAAAACAACACTTTAACTTCCTTCAACTTTGCCCATCAATGTTGTTTCTGTTATTATATTATGATAGGCTAAAACAAAAACATTCACATAACTCTGTTGGACCGGAAATCAGTGAAAACAGATTTGTAGTTTGTGACAACTAGTCAGTTTTACTACCTTGTTTATTCAAAACTAACAAGAAACGTTTCCCTTAATTGGTTGCTTTGGATGAAAAAGTGCCACAGATAGCGCCAGCTGTGGCTCTTTTTCCTGGTAATATCTGGGGGGTTTTCATCTCAGACTATTAATAGTTGTTTTTTCCCCAAACATCTCCAGCAACAAACATCATATGTAAACCAAAAGATTTTTTTTGTTTCCCTCAAATTTGCTTCAGAGAATGGTATGCATTTATCTAAACTATCTGACATACCTGTAAACTTTTCATCTACAAATGTTTATCAGTAAAGCCTTTTTTGCCCTTTTTTTTTTTTTTTTTTCAAAATACTGGACTGTGGCTTTGGAGAAGCAGTGGAAATTCCTGGTGTGCGTATGTGCATACTTGTACAAACAAGCGACATACTTTCTGGAGGCCTAGTGGATGTCAGTCACGGCAGTGGGTAAGTGTGGTCTATCCTCTCATTTAGAGCCTGCCAGTCAGCAAGCTACTCAACCAGCCCTGAAACCAGCCAGCCAGAGCTTTTTAAAGGGCCTCTGATTTGACAGAATCCCAAGGGGGGGAGGAGAAAGAGGGGAGGGGATTAGGATTAGCAGCTGTTTCCCCTCAAACAGTTGGAGAAGATACGCTACAGCTACGCCACGCTGATGGTAAATTAATTGATGAATAGAACATGCGTGTGTCGTCTCAGATAATGGGCTAAAGCTCCCCGTTTCTCAAATTGCGACGAAGGTGTCCTTTTCATGAACCCGGCCTTGTGGATTTACTGTCACATATGCTCACTGAGTGGCAGGGAGGGGAGGCGAAAGCATATTGTGGCCGTGAGAAAGGTTCAAAACATCACTTTAATCTGAGCGCACAAAGCCAGCCACAGATTACGGCTCTGCCTCTCAAGTGATTCTGCTGGAGATCCGGTTTAGATGACCCCCTCTAACACCCTCGGAGACAGTGGATTTCACCCCAAACAAACACCGATAGCAGCTATCAGCTGAGAACACACACACACACACACACACACACACACGCAGCGAGCGCGCCCGCTTGATTCACATCCATGGCATGAGCGTTGGCTTTACTCCCTGCGTCTAAAAAAACACACGCATGCTGTGGCAAATGCTCACAGCCACACACAATAACAGATAGACACACAGGCTTATGTCAGTTTCACTTGCATCCACCTCAGGTTATTAAAGGAGATGAACAAGGTCTGCTGCGTAGCTAACAGGTTTTGTGGCAAAAATTCCCCCTCTTTGACACCGTGAGTGAAAACGGCACTGCCATGATTCAAAACAGCCGTCCAAAAAAAAAAAATAAAAAATAAAAAATAAGGGGAACGTGAAGCTTAGAGGAGCAGAGGTAGATAGCTCACCTCTTTTGTATTGTTATAAAAATATATCGCTTTTTACTTCACTGCAATCCAACAAATTTAAATATCAAACAAATATAACCTGGGTTCTTTAAATAAGTTTCATTTATTAAAAGGGAAACTGGCCTCCCACTTGTTAAATCATAAATTAACTGTGATTGATCTTTTTTTAATTTGAAAGCTGAGCTTAGTTTCACTAGCCAAAATCACGCTTCGATCTGAAGAAATGAACAAACACGGAAAGCATCTATTTGTGTGAATGCAGTTACGAAAACACATCTGAAGCTCTGGGAATCCTGCATGTGCCAGTGACAGCGTTTATCCACACATCAAGAAAACACGGAAAAGCGGTCGGTTTTCCTTGGAGTGGCCTGCAAACCAAAATTATACCAGGAACTCAACGCAAATGCGATGACTAGTCATCTTACTGCTGGTTGAGTTACTTGGTTAATCATCATGCAGGTCACCAAAGAAACAAGAGCAGCTTTGGAAGTAAAGTCATCACTTGCCTCTATTTTTTTCATTGTTCAACGAAGAGAGAGTGACCAGGCAAAATGGCATCTATGCCAGATTTCCAGGGAATTCCAGATTTGTTTTTTTTAAAAACAAAAAACACACCCAAAAGTCTTCGATTTGTCTAAAGACATCTTAACCTGTCTAAGCCACACGTTTATTTTAGTGTGGCTAAAACAAAAGCAAAGAAGAGTGGGCCAAAACTCTCACAGTAATGGACAATATACACTGCTCAAAAAAATAAAGGGAACACTCAAATAACACATCCTAGATCT